>NC_089831.1:12998159-13298159 GCF_035046505.1 Tiliqua scincoides
AAATAATACATGAAGGAGGTAAAAATAGTCTGTAGAATTCATTGGATTATAAAACTCTATTCAGTGCATAAATTGGTCCACCTTTCCCCCAAGGTGTAAGTAACTGGGAGGAAGACATTGTTCCAGCAGTAGCTTATGTGGCAAGGAGTCCTTTTGCTAATCTGTCTTTCTTAGCGATGTGCCATGCTGTTCAGTGCGTTCTTTAAGCAATTAGTATCCTGGGCAAAAGTTAAGAACATAAGAACAGCCCAGCTGGATCAGGTCATAGGCCCATCTAGTCCAGCTTCCTGTATCTCACAGCGGCCCACCAAATGCCCCAGGGAGCACAACAGATAACAAGAGACCTGCATCCTGGTGCCTTCCCTTGCATCTGACATAGCCCATTTCTAAAATCAGGAGGTTGCACATACACATCATGGCTTGTAACCCGTAATGGATTTTTCCTCCAGAAAATTGTCCAATCCCCTTTTAAAGATCTAGGCCAGATGCCATCAACACTTCCTGTGGCAAGGAGTTCCACAGACCAACCACATGCTGAGTAAAGTTTGACTTGTCCCCAGGTCAGCAGGGACTTGGAGGTTCTTTCCTGCGCAAAGCAAGCATTCTCAACAAGCTTTCAGGTTGAGATTCAGATGCTATTTAGGTTCGATGATATTTTTGTTGGGAAAGGGGGGTTGGGGGTTACATAAGAACAGCCCCACTGGATCAGGCCATAGGCCCATCTGGTCCAGCTTCCTGGATCTCACAGTGGCCCACCAAATGCCCCAGGGAGCACACCAGATAACAAGAGACCTCATCCTGGTGTCCTCCCTTGCACTGGCATTCTGACATAGCCCATTTCTAAAATCGGGAGGTTGCGCATACACATCATGGCTTGTACCCCGTAATGGATTTTTCCTCCAGAAACTTGTCCAATCCCTTTTTAAAAGCATCCAGGCCAGATGCCATCACCACATCCTGTGGCAAGGAGTTCCACAGACCAACCACACGCTGTGTAAAGAAATACTTTCTCTTGTCTGTTCTAACTCTCCCAACACTCAATTTTAGTGGATGTCCCCTGGTTCTGGTGTTATGTGAGAGTGTAAAGAGTATCTCCCTATCCACTCTGTCCATCCCCTGCATAATTTTGTATGTCTCAATCATGTCCCCCCTCAGGCGTCGCTTTTCTAGGCTGAAGAGGCTCAAACGCCGTAGCCTTTCCTCGTAAGGAAGGTGCCCCAGCCGAGTAATCATCTTAGTCGCTCTCTTTTGCACCTTTTCCATTTCCAAATGGAAATGGGTTCTTGCAGGCAGAGCAATCAGCAGAAGAACCCTTTTCCTATTAGGTAGCTCCCAACACCCAGCAGAGACGTCACTAGGACTTGCATACCCTGCACGTGCCCGATCTTGTATGATCTCGGAAGCTAAGCAGGGTCAGGCCTGGTTCATACTTGGATGGGAGACCGCTTGGGAATACCGGGTGCTGTAGGCTTATACCATAGTCTTTCGAGACTGAAGGTTGCCAACCAACCATCTGGTGCAAGAGCTCATTGCATCACCCCCATGTTGGATCTCCTCCCATACTAGACCATAGATTACAATATAACCTAAATGCAGTGGCATCACTTGGGTTGATGTTACCCCATTAACTTTTTTTTTTTATTTCAATATATAATTGTACAGGTCACCCAACAAATCAGTAACCAACCAAGCTGTCCTTAGAGGTGGAGACTAGTCAGTATCTGTGGAGTTGTGGTAAATTTTGCAGGAGTTCATCATGACACCGCCCTGTAGCCATGCCCCACTAAGCCCATATAACAACAAAAAAAAATCTATTTAAATGTCTTCATTACAGTGTTTTCTTCTCCTGCCACTTAGTCCTGGTTTGACCTACACCAGTGTTCTTCAACCTGTGGATTGTGACGCCATTGGGACTGCGAAGCCTCGTTTGGGGGGTTGTGGCAAACTTTCAAAACCTGTGCAAGAGAGAACTTGGATCCAATCCAATCATGGTCCTGCCTTCTCAAAATGGAGTTCTTGATATAATCCTGCACAGCCTCTTCTTGCTGTATTGCCCTGCAGCTCCTACGTCCAGCCCTGCTACTTCACAGGATTGTTGTGAAGACACCTGAGATAGGGTTGGCGAATTGGTCCCAGGAAGGGGCGGGATCTTTTTTGTTCTTTTTTTTTTATCAAGACAACTAAAATTAACAAAAACAAACTCAGAAAACCTTCAACCTACAATTATACAGCCTGAAACAGAACAGACAAAAAAACTACACGCGCGCATGCGTGCACACACACACACACACACACACACACACACACACACACACACACAGAGAGAAAGTTATATAGCAAACGTAGAGTCCTAAATCTAAATTGTTCTACAAAATCATAAATCATTTTCAGTATCATATCTTGGAGCAATCTATTTATAAAATTCTTAAACTTGGGATCATGTTGGGTCCTCAGTCTCACACTTTTATTCATTTATTTTATTGGGTCCGTGGCAGGGGAAAGGTTGAAGACTACTGACCTGCAATATAGTGTAGTTCATTTCATCCCCCGTTTCTGGAGGAAAAATCCATTATGGGTTACAAGCCATGATGTGTATGTGCAACCTCCTGATTTTAGAAATGGGCTATGTCAGAATGCCAGATGAAAGGGAGGGCAACAGGATGAGGTCTCTTATTATCTGGTGTGCTCCCTGGGGCATTTGGTGGGCCGCTGTGAGATACAGGAAGCTGGATAGGCCTATGGCCTGATCCAGTGGGGTTGTTCTTATGTTCTTAGAATGGGCTGCCCTAGTTTTAAAGCAAAAGACCAGAGTCTAGACAGGAATACTGTAATTACCCCTAGGCAAATTTCTCTACCTCTTCTTGGCTGAAGTCCATTGGCAGAAGTTTCAAAAGCAGCATCAAGGTGCTCTTTGTCGATGAGCTAGCAATTCAGATAAATGATGGAGATCAAGCATGTCAGTAATAAGCCTGATTTTTCAATCAAAGGAAAGAGTTTTGGACCATTTCTGGGGCATATTTTTATTCTTGTGCTGTCATAGGAAATATTGGTACAAAACAAGGCTGCGTGCCCTCAGTGGATGGGGTGAAATGAGATACCCCATCCCTCGCCTTTCCTGGCTCGAAGGGCCTGCATGCAGAAACATCTCACTGGTTCCCTGACTCAGGTAGCTTCCAGTAGCAGGTGGCAGTTTCTGATAGAGACAGTCCTCCTCCATTAGTCTCCTTGGAACTAACTGTGTGTTGTGTTACAATGCTTGTTCTGTGTAAAGCACATGATATCTCTTGATGTCTAGAGAAAATAAACTAGTATACAAAATGGATTTACAGGAAGCCCCCTACCTATACCCAGGCTGTATTATTATTTCAAATACCACTTTTCAACAACAAGAAGTTTACCAAGTGATTTACACTCTTCTGTATTCCAGAAGCACGTTTGGAACAAATTTTCAGTGTGATCAGTATACACATAGATGTATCTCTAGCGCTATGTTTCCTGTCATCTTTTCCTTCTCCACTTTCTTTTTTGCTCTCTCCTTCTGTCTCTTGCTTTTTCTCTCATCTCCATCCCTTCCTCCTCCTTGCTAGATCAGCTCTACAGCTCTCTTGGAGCTGGCAACGGCTTGTGACATCATCAAAAGTCACCATAGATCTCCGTTGAGCGCATGTATCCTTGTTCAGATGTGTGGGTTGGTGTTCTTCTGTTTTTGTTTGCTGTCTGTTTGTACGTGCTGATGCTCATGACTCTGAGAGCCCCTGTCATAACAATTAGTCTTCTCTGTACATTGTTATTCTGTTGATACCTCTGTTGAGAAACATAACTTCTCACCATTGAACAAACCCAGCCTCAGTGCTTCTCACAGTGAGCAAGAAGAGCATTGACAGAACAGTGGTGCATAACCGAACTGCAGAAATTCTATCTCTCTCTCTCTCTCTCGCACATGGTTTTGTCGGTGCCCTTCAGACTTGCAGCCAATGGTCTATTCCCCCCTGGGTTTCATCCTGATCGTAGGCTGCTAATTGCAGCCAGCTGTCAGGTGGATGAATGTCTGCCATGTATTAATTGCACGGGCACATCATTGCGCTGGCAGGTTTACCAGCTCAGAGACATTTGGGGGCCGTGGTATTTGAAATAGAGACACCCATTCTGTTCTGTAGCACTCTGATATTCACAAAGAATGGACCACCCTTTACAAGGAGGACATCTGGTAACTCTATTTACTTGGTAACCCAATCCAGACAGTTTAGGGGTCAGGAGCCTGTGCCAAGAGACATACGAATCCCCGCTTCCTTCTGGTTCTTGGGCCTTCTGGTGTGTGAAGTTTGTATTTTAGCTTCCATGACAGGGAAATGAAAATATGTTCCATTCCCAGGCTTAGAGACCATGCACAACATTTGCTTAGACAACGTCTAATTTCTTTTCTCTCTAGTGTAGGTTTAATGCTTTAATATCTATAAATAACATACTGTTGCAGTAGGGGAGGATCCCAAGTGGACACCATTTCATGCCTTTTGAGTGGGCTTGATGGACTGATAGTACTAGGCTTGTTGTGGAGGTAGCATGCTTATTTTCAATGCCTTTTTAGAGATTGATTTTATTTTCATCAAATACAAATTGCTCTGGTAGATGGGGTGGCCCAGTGGGTGTTGACCCTGGGAGAACTGTGCCCAAATCTATTAAGTTACGGGCACGGCAGCTTAAAGATGTGTCATCTTCTTTCTTGGGGCTTGAGAAAAACAGATTTTGCAAAACGGCAACAAAACCTTTGGGGAGCAGGAATGCCAGCTGTGCATAGTTCTGATTGGCTAGAATCAGTGACGTAATTCACTTTCAGGTGTGGCCACAAAGCAGACACCAAAGTGGCCACTGTAGAGATTCTGTGAGGTGAACAAGGCAATGTTTGTGCAGTTCTTTGTAAAAGAAAGTAGTGTGTATTTGATTTGTGTTTTTTATTCTTCCTGGAAAAAAGTCTTACAAGATCATGTGCAATTTCAGGAATAGTTTTGTTGCAGGTTGAACAAGGATTAAAGTGGACACGAAAGAGGTTAAGGAGCAAACCTTTATTCCCATTGCTAGCAATGCGTCTCAGCGGGATCATTCGCAAAGGCTGAGCAGTGCAATACTCAGGGCTCCTAGATTTTATACATGTCAGATTTAACTTTAATTGACATATTACAAGCAACCTATCTCAGCAGCTTTAGCATACCATGTGAATCTCCACTTCCGCTTGCATCTTCCACTACTCAACATGCTCTACTCTATATGGTATTTAAGAAAGCTGTGAAAAATTACTAAGTGCAAAAGTTTCAACTCTCCCTCCTTGTATTAGCTCAGGGGTGCCCAAACCCCGGCCCTGGGGCCACATGCGGCCCTCAAGGCTTCTCAATGTGGCCGTCAGGGAGCCCCCAGTCTGCAATGAGCCTCTGGCCCTCCAGAGATTTGTTGGAGCCTGCACTGGCCCGACGCAACTGCTCTCAGCATGAGGGCAACTGTTTGGCCTCTCGCATGAGCTGTGTGGGATGAGGGCTCCCTCCACTGCTTGCTGTTTCATGTCTGTGATGCAGTAGCAGCAGCAAAGGAAAGGCTGGCTTTGCTTTGTGCAAGGACTTTTATAGGCCTTGAGCTATCGCAAGACCTTCATTCATTCATATAAGTTCATCTTTAATATATTCATTTATGTTGTTGTTGTTTGGCAACCTTCAGTCTCGAAAGACTATTTATGTAAGCGTATGTAAATTAATTATTTTTTCCCCAGTCGGGACACAGTGTCAGAGAGATGATGTGGCCCTCCTGCCAAAAACTTTGGACACCCCTGTATTAGCTAATAACATGCTTGCAAAAGTCTCTTTCCTCTTCCAACCACCTGTCTGTTGCGGTTAAGCTAGCAGTTTCCTGTTTTCTAACTGCAAAAGTTCTGCAAAACAACTTCTTGCGGTCGAAGCTTGTGTCTGCAACACCACTTCCTCTTTAACACAGACACAGGGGTATTTTCAAGCATTCAGCTGAATTAAACAACCAAGTACAAGGGCCTACTTTAGCCAAGCACTCTGTACATGCTCAGAACAGGCTCAAATAACTCTGATCATGTACAAAATCCCAGAAATTTCCGCTAGGCTCTTCCCACAGTCTAATAGAGGAGTCTCCAAACTTTTCAGCATGAAGACTACGTTTTGTATTTGACATGGTGCGGAGAGCCAGAAAAGAAATAAATTTAAATAATAAATACATTCGAGATGGAAGAGGGGACAATAGATTTTGTTTGTATGTAGTATGTAGAACCTTTATTAGCATAAATATGAAGTTAACAGCAGACAAATACACAACAATAAACAATAACACACAAACAAGAACAGAGTGACAATAAAATTGGTTACAGCTGAAATTCCTTACTTTGTATTAGGTGTATTAAGACTGTGCTTTAGCTAGGATAACAACAGTGAAGGACAGAAATGCAGAATGATTGTAGATGTGTAAAGGTTTTGAAAAGACGATATATTTTCTTTGGAAGTGGTGTGAAACTATTGAGAAGGAAAGAGGCTTCTAAGAATTAAAGTCTCAGTCTTGGGCACCTGCAGAACTGCTGGGAGTCTAGTCTTTGGTCTGAAGTTAGGTAGGTAGGAAGATAAAGAACAAGAGAGAAGAAGAGAAAAGGAGGATGAGAGGTGGGCAGGGAGGAGTCAGCCTGTGTCAGCTAGGCGAGGAGTCGGGTGTCGCAGTGGTGGTGCACATAGGCTAAGATGGTTTCAATCAAAGCATTTCAAAAAAATCATCTCATCTGCTATTAAATTTCTGCAAGGTACTTCTTTGGAAGCAGTCACTTGTTCTCAAGATGCTGCTTGGAACGGTTGAAGATGATGTGGTCAGTTTACCTGGAGGAATGCTTTTGTCCCCCCCTTTTGGCTTCTTGCAGCAAGAAGGAGAGGGTTGGCCAGCTGGGTCCAAAACGTTACACGTTCCTCTTTATGAAGGTAGCTGGGTCTTGGGTGCTTAGACCCCAAGATTGTTCCAACTTTGCACTGATGGCAGACAAACCATTTCCTGAGCAGGGTGCTTGAGCAAGTGGTTGCCAGTGGCACCTTCAGCCATTCCTGGATAACAGTCATAAACGATTATCTGTATCAGTTTCAGCCTGGTTTACAGCTGGGGTTTGGCACTGAATCGACTTTAGTCACCGTGATGGATGGGCTGTGCCAAAAGAAGGACAAAGGGAGTGTAACTGTGTTAATTCTCCTGGACCTCTTAGTGATTTTTTTTGATGCCATCAATCATGAGATCTTTCTAGTCCATAATCATAATATTTTGCATTTGTATAATGCTCTTTGATGGTGCAAAGGACTTCACATGTATTGTCTTGATGTTGTCCTTGCAACCATCCTCTAAGTGAGGATGTATTATCCCCATATTGCAGATGGGAAAGACTGAGAGGAAGGGACTTGCCTAAGGCCCACCCCATGAGTTCATAGCAGATGCGAGATTCAAATCCTGATTTGTGGCCCAGTCTCTTAGCCCTACACCACACCGGCTCTGTATAGTGTGGGGGCTTGGAGGCACTAGGTTCCCGTGGTTTTATTCCCACCTTGATGGCTGCCTCCAAAAGGTGGTGCTGGGGGGCTCTTGCTCTTATACACGACAAAGGCACTACCAGGTGCCATGCAGCTAGGTTTAATCCCCCTCCCTGCTGCTTAACTTTCTCCATGAAACTGCCAAGTCAGGTCACCTAGGGATTTGGACCATATTGTCGTCAGCGTGCCGATAATGAATAAAAAAATTAAACAGGCAACACAAATGCTGATTTTAGAAGTTCTGCTACATAGTCATCACTATTAGCTGGTGACATCATCATCATCATCAAGAAGAAGATTTATATGTAGCTTTTCAGCAAAAAGTAGTTCACAGAGCAGTTTACCTAGCAAAGGGCTTACAATATAAAATAGTATGCTGTCGGGATCCACCGAAAGTGATGTAATTAACCTGGCAGCGATGTCATTGTCTCTCCCACTGGGAACCTGCCCTGCCTGTCAGCTCTGTATCCTGTATTTTCAACCTGTATTTTCAATGGTGGCTGAGCTAGGTGCTTCATGGCCCACCAGAAATTGGCTAGTGACCCACCCACAGTTTGAGAAACACTGAAATAGGGTGTATTTGGGTTTCATAGCATGAAAGTGTATAGCGCATCATGGAAGCAGAACTGCTGCGGCTAAATCTTAGTTGATGTCCTTGTACTGCTAAAGCAGGTTTACTGTCAAAGTGATATGCAGCGATCGCTTTGTTCTCTGTACGGCCCAAGGAAGTGTCCCGTGGTCCAAACTGCACAGGCTGGCTCCGTGATGTGCTGCAGAAGTAATTTAGGTGATCATTTTTTTTTTCCAGTTACACAATTTGGTGAATGGTGTTGTTGAGTGTTGCTCTCAGCAACACTACCGAGTAGTGAGGGAAAACAAGTACTGTGGATTGTCACCTTCTGCTGAAATACCTGAGCGTGAGATCAGACTGGTGTGGGGACAAAGGAGTCATGTTGCACTTCCTGGCTCTTTGCAACAAAAGACAGCCAGGTAGCTCTTGCCAGTCCCTCAGTGGGCCATCCTGCTTTTTGTCAAGGCCTGGCAGTTTTCATCCGAGTTCTGATTCAGACCAGGAGGCGGCTCATAAACACCATATAAACAGCACTGCTTGTACTTTTGCATCAAGGAGGCTCCAGCACCCTGCTTGGAATAAATTATGCAAATCTACAAATTAACTTGAATGTTGCAGTCATAATTATGGAGATTTTCCACAGACATTTGGATATACTTGGTGGGGTGGAGTTCCTTTGGCAGGGAAAGAAGCAGTAGTGATCAAAGGGAAAAAAAGAGGGGATAATTTAAAAAGCCATGCTACTGAGCATCATATGGCCTGTATAGTTTAAGCCTTCAGTGCTTGTTTTTCAAACAACCAAAATATGCATAGGGATCTGATCTGGATTGGGACCATGGTGATCCCTGCAATCCAGATCGGTATTGACACCCCCACCCCATGTGTGCTGTTTTTGTTTAAAAAAATAACCAACTCTAAAGACTGGCATGTTTATGGCATGTTTAAACTCACACGTGCTAAGTGTGATCTCACTCGCTGTGGGTCTTAGCAACAGTCCCATAAAAGTGAATGCCTGTTTTTGTCCCGCATCATGATATTTTCTCTATTTCACTTTGCAGATACAGTTGGTTGTCGATATCTGCAGGGGATCTGTTACTGGGACCCCCCCTCCGCCCAAGATACTGAAATTTGCGGATAATCAAATCCGTGGTCAGGCCTCACAGAACCTCTGGACATGACCAAAAGTGCCATGTCCAGAGGTGTTCTGAGACATGGGAAGGTGGTGCATGTCATCTGCAGATTTGTGATCGGAGGATTTGACTCAAAGGAAATTGCAAGCCCACATTGGAGGGCTTCAGAAGACCTTCAATGTGGGCTTGTGATCCGTGTTGAGTCAAACCTGTGTATGACAGGGACCTACCTGTAATTGTTAATAGAAATGTTTTGGGTTCGTGAATTTGCGGAAATGTAATCGAACTGATGGCATGGACCTCAAGCAGTCCTTCATGCTTTGGGGAAAATTTCTCCTTCCGTTGAATATTGTATCGGGATGATGCATTTTCCTCATTTGCACGTTGTGCTGCTGGTTCCTCTCTGATGACCCCTTTCCTGTCAAACTGTAGTTTGTCATTACATCAGGATCAAACGCTAGTTTACCCGCCAATCAGAAGCCACAATGGGATTGTGACTTCCAGGGCTTTTTTGTGCAAACCATAGTTTGCCCTGCTCAAATGCAGGTCAGGTCAGGCACAGAGATGGACCAAGCTTTGACACTACTTCCAAATGGGTCCATTCAGATGGTCTCCATCAGGGTTGCAGTCTGTTGAACCCCATGGCAACGCTTGTTTTGTTCTGTTGGCAAAGAAAATGGCAAAGCAATCATAGCACAGAACACAAAGGCAGCACAAAAATGAATTCTCGGTGCCTCTATTATTACCACATATGTATTGCATTCTTTCTTTTCTAGGACACCTACAGTGACTAGACGCTCCACGAAGGTTAAAAAGGCAGGCCCTTCCCACAGGCTTACAATCTAAACACTTGTCTGCAGAGATGGTAATCATAGAGTAGGGTGCTTCTCCCTTGGTTTGCAGAGTCAGAAATGGCAGGTTTCTGCATCAGAAGGTGAGGCCACACTTCTTCCTCTGAGAACACAATGGCCATCACGACCAAAGGTGGCAGAAAACCCTTGTCAATTCTGGGAGGTGTGAAGGAGCAAATCAACTCGGGTGGTGGGGAAATGATAGCGGTCGCTGCACCAAATCGCTTTTCGAAAGCAGTTGATATTTTCGTCACTCTGTTGCTTGAAACCTGTTGGCAATTTGCCAAAACAGCTTGTTTAGTATTGTGTTCCACCGATGCTGTGTTAGCCACATAGTTGGATAGGGCCCAACTGCCTTTTCTGAGCTATGAAATAGTGGTACGCGTCCAATTTGGATCAGCTCTATGGTGGTGCTGGGGGAGGAGGGGTTTCGCACCACTCCCGTGATTGACTGTTACCCTGCACGTGCCCAATCTTGTCTGATCTTGGAAGCTAAGCAGGGTCAGGCCTGGTTAGTACTTAGATGGGAGACCGCCTGGGAATACTGGGTGCTGTAGGCTTATACCATAGTCTTTCGAGACTGAAGGTTGCCAACCATTGCCAACCATGGAGCTGCCATGAGCAGCGGGGTAGGAAAAGGTCTGTCCCCCTCCTTCCTCCACTTGCGTGGCCCTTAAAAGCAGCTGTCTTGTGTGGGAGAAGAAGAGAGAGGCAGATTAAGACATCAGGTGCCTGGTGCTTTTCGGCCACTGGCCCCTTCTCCCTACAAATGGTCCTGTTTAACATTGTAAGGTTGTTTTGTTCTTATTTGTTTAAGATGTATTTATAGTTGATCCTCCGTATCCACAGGGAATCCATTCCCAGTCCACCATGGACATCGAACCAGTGGACATTAAAATCCATGGGGGAAACTCCTCAGAGTACCTCTGGATGTAACCAGAAGTGTCTTCCAGTTGCATCTGGAGGTGATCTGAGGCATGAGGAGGCTTTCTTCAAACTGGAAGTGTCTTTCAGAAGCCTCTGGGAGACCTTCTGAGGACAGGGAGACCTCACACAGTCTCCCCACACCTGAGAACACTGCCTGGATGCAATTGGAAGGCACTTTCAGTTGTATTTGGGAGATTCAGTGGGGCCTTCCAGACATGGGTCAGGACTTGCATTAAGTCAAATCTATGGGTCCCAAACCTGGGGATAAGGAGGGTCCGCTTGTATTCATATCTCCTCCCACTTGTAAGCCACTTTGGGGTCCAAGGTTGAGAAGCAGAATAGAAATCTACAAATAAACAAAGGGAATGAGAAAAGAAAGGACGCTTATGATTTGCAGTACACTTTTAATGGAGAACAGTCTGCAGCTCCCACGGAGGGTCAGTGGCTTGTTTGTGTTTGGAATATGGCCTATACGGAGAAATGAACCAGTTTAATTAAAATGGGAGAAAGGAGCCAGCTGGGCAACTGGTTCATACAAAAGTGGTGTTTATTGTGTTTGTTTTTTGCCTGGGAATGACAACTCACAGGCTGCAGTCCAACCCTTCATGCTGCTAAACCAATTTAGACACTACTGCACTGTTTTCAGTTAGTTTTGCATATGTTTGCAGTGGGTATGATAAGTAATTGCAAGTTTCTGCCCTTAACCTCATTTTGAATTGACACTACAGTAATTAATAGTGTATGATTCAGATTGAAGTAACACAGCATATGTTATATGAAAGTTATCTTGCACGTGTTCATTGAACTACCAGTTTTGAACGTTACACTACAGTGATCATTTCAATAATATGCTTATACTTTAGACCAGGGGTGTCCAACCCCTTTAATTCAGAGGGCCGAGTAGCATTCATGATGTCTGCCGAGGGCCGGAAGTGATGTCATGAAGCAGGAAGTGGTCATTAAGCAGGTGATGGCCAGAAATGAGCCCTTTTTCATATTTAGGAACATTAGCTGCAAATCAGAAGATAAAATATGCAGATCTTGATCATATTTTCAAGGTATGAGAGAGCCCAATTTTTATGTGGGCTTCCCTTTCAGTAGTGACTCCTCAGCACAACTCAGCAGCTGACGGTGGTGCTGGGAAAGTCAGAGGGCTGGATAAAGAACTTCCAAGGGCCACATCCGACCCATGGATCTTGCATTAGACAACCTCTGCTTTAGACAAAATAAAAATAATTTTTGAAAAGAATGCAAGTGAAGACAGGTTGTTGTTAACAATATTTATATACCACTTTTCAATGAAAAGTTTACAAAGTGGTGTACAGAGAAAATCAAATAACGAATGGCTTCCAGTCCCAAAAGGGTTCTCAGTCTAAAAAGATACAAAAGAACATCAGCAGACAGTCACTAGAAAAGACACTGCTGGCATGAGGATGGCCAGTCACCACTTCCTCTGCTAAATAAAAGAGGAGCACCCACTTGAAAAAGTGCCACTTACCTAGTTAGCGGGGGTTAAAGGTTCAATAAGGAGTCCTAGTTTCATTTTCCAAGTGTGCGTCATTGCAGGTTTGATATGAGAGGGGAATTGGTGGGCCACTGTGAAATACAGGAAGCTGGACTAGATGGGCTTCTGGCCTGATCCAGTGGGCTCTTCTGATGTTCTCAATTTCTTATCAGGAAAATAGTGATGAGGGATCTCTCTCCCTGCTCCAAATCAACCCCTCCCTGAGACTTAAAAAAAAGATCATGGAATTCCCATTTCCTCTATTATTGTTTGACCCTAGGATTGCTATCCTTACTTGGAAGTAGCTCCCACTGATATTGGTGGAACTAACATCTGCGCAAACCTGTTTAGAATGGTCAACCCAACGCAGGAGAAATGCCAATCCTCATTTGAGGTTGCAGCAGAAACAAAGTACTGACATAAATACGCTTGGGAATTAACTGATGCATTGGTGAAAAAACTAAAGGGTGCTTGCTCTTTTCTCTCCAGATCATCAGAAGTTGGAGCGAGAAGCTCGAATTTGCCGTCTCCTGAAGCATTCCAACATCGGTAAGCATCTTCCCCTGGGCTAGAGAGGTTTGTAGCTTGGAGGTTGGGCTGGGAGGACATGATTCTTGCTTGCCATAATTCCCTGGAACAACTGTGGGTGGGATCACTGCTTCAGTGATGAGGGAATGTTTATTCACTCCAAGGAGGTGATATTTGGCTTATCAGTGAGACGGCATTTGTCCAGGATCTGTTCAAACAGATCTCTGTATGTTGGTGGAGTTGTGCATGGATTCCTTTGCTTGCTGTAACTATAGTTCTAGATTCTAGAATTCTGAATTAATAAAACCACAATTCAGACCTGCAATTGGGATGAATCTGTGGTCAGACACAAGTTGGTTTTTGCAGTGGTAGGAAAAGGCAATCAAATGGCAAGTGCATGCCCCATCCCTTCCCTTGTTCTCACCATCCATTCTGTGCTGTTGCAATTCAAATTGATGTATACTCATGCATATTGCTTGCTTTGTTGTGTATGGAAAGTGTGATGGTTGTGCATACTTGGAATGTTCCGAGGGCCATTTCTGTTTTGACATGGTGGTGATACCTTTCCGTCTCTTTTGGTTGTATAATTCTGTTTGGTGTCTTGGTACGCATTTCTGTGTTAGCTTATATATGTTTATGGATGCATACAGGTGCAGCCTATTTATCCATGGATTTTTTATCTGCAGATTTGTCTCATTTATCTGCGAATGGGGTGGGGGAACTGAAAGTCACACACACCTTTGCCCTGTGCTGGTGTCTTGCTCAGTTCCCAGGCAGCCCAAAACACTGCAGAAAGGCTCCATCTTGACTAGGCAGGGAAATAGCCCTGGAGCCATGGAAGAGGTTCCCTTTGCAAAGGAACAGTAATACTCTTGGAGCTCCTGAGCCAGCAAAGAGGCTGAAGAGCGGAACGAGGGGCAGAAAACCTCTGTAGCCAGAACATGTGCTGGAAGGTGGAGCGCTCTCTCTCTCTCTGTCACTCACACACACACACACACAGGGGTAGGTGCGGTAGCAACAGAGGGGATTGCTTTAAAAAAGCCAGGGAGTGTTTACCTAATTCCCCCCCATGGTGCAGGCAATCACAAGCAAGCCTTCCCAGCAAGCAAAGCATGAGATTTATGCTACAATCCTCTCCACACTTTCCTGGGACTAAGCCCCATTGTAGTCAGTAGGCTTCTTACTTCTGAGTAGAAATGCATAGGATTGGACTCTTAAAAGCTCAGCATCCCACCTGTGAAAGGGGAAGGAGGGGGAGGTAAAGGAGCGGAGGGGAGGGGATTCAGAACAGCTGCCTTAGTTTCCTTCCAGCCCCAAGGCTGCAGCGTATTTGCGTAACTTTATGGAATTTAGCACAATGCGTTTTTTCTTAATTGCGCCGGGTCACTAACACAATGGAACTAATGCGGATAAATAGACTCCACCTGTATTGTGTTTTTGTTGGAAAAACTAGAAATAAAGTTATTTTTAATAATAACTTAATTGCGCCGGCTCACTAACACAATGGAACTAACGTGGATAAATAGGCTCCACCTGTATTGTGTTTTTGTTGGAAAAACGAGAAATAAAGTTATTTTTTAAAAAGTCCTCGTTATGGGATCTAGAGCACGTTTTCAAAAATGTCACATTTACTTTAGTCCTTTGGTTACATCACAGAGATTTATGCCATGCAGGCTCTGATTACCCATCAGTCTAGGCTCCTCTGTTGCCAGCAGAAATGGATTGTTGCATTGAAACGCAGAATAAAATATACACACAAGCTCAATTTACATTTTAATGTTTTTTCCCCTCTGCATACTTCCTTTAGAAGTAGATTTTTATGGGGCTTTCCCAGAAAACGATAGCCAGGAGGTTCTATATCACTTCCGCCTCCGTAAAGCGGAGAAGGAGGCTTTGGGCAACACTGAGTTAGCTCTGTGTGCCTGTGGATTTGTTGGACAAGCGTGGAATCTGACATCTGGTGAGGAATGTGATATTTGAGAGACAGCTGTCTGAACTGAAACAACCTGTTCTTTCCCTGGTGCCAATGTTTTAGTGGCTTCAGAGAGAAGAACACGAAAGCCCTTCATCTGATTCAATTTTTAGATTTTTGGCTAGCACCCATCTCGTCCCGTTAAACCCTGGGCGAAGGGACTCACCACCAACTATTGGAGGAGATGGAGAGCAAGCAGGGTTCATGGGGAAAGAGCTCCTTATTTCTCTGTCCTCCCCACCCCTTCTGGATGACTTACAGCCTAGTACTATGGAAATTGCCTGGGCTGATACAGCAGCACAACTTGTGTGCAGCATCCTGCAGGGGAATTGAGCAGTCTGGAGGTCTCCTTGAGGACAGGGGTCATTTGTCCCCTTGTCCCAGGGAAAGCCCCAGCCACGGCAAGGGGGCTACTTGGACCTGTGCCTGCTGATTCACCTCCACAAGTCCAAATGGATCCTTGTCAGCAGATCAGTTCTGGGAAGAGGAATTGAATATGTTGGCAACCTTCAGTCTTGAAAGACTATGGTATCGCGCTCTGAATGGTGGTTCTGGAACAGCGTCTAGTGTGGCTGAAAAGGCCGATTCGGGAGGGACAATCCCTTCCACACCAGGAGCAAGTGCAGTCTGTCCCTGGTCTGTCTCCCTGGCTATGGGCCTTCCTTCTTTGCCTCTTAGCCTCAGACTGTTGGCCAAGTGTCTCTTCAAACTGGGAAAGGCCATGCTGCACGGCCTGCCTCCAAGCGGGCCGCTCAGAGGCCAGGGTTTCCCACCTGTTGAGGTCCACTCCTAAGGCCTTCAGATCCCTCTTGCAGATGTCCTCAAGATTCTCCCCAAGTTCGGAATTGAATATACTGGGGGTGTAACCAGCAGTGTTACACCCCCTCCTTGCCCACCCCCTGCCCCTCCACTGCCCAGCGTGGACCTTACCTGCTCTGGCATGCGATGGTCCTTAGACTGGTGCTGGCGGGCTGGTACAGGCTTTCCGCCTAGGACCACAAACTTCTATGGTGTTGCAAAGTGCTTCATGGTGCTTTTGCGATAGCCTGCACTGATGGAGCATGTGCTCCTCCAATGCAAGATGAGCACTGGATTGTACCGTTATGTTCCATTCTTATTGTGGATCAGGGAACCAGGTTTCCAAAATAGCAGAGCAACCATCCAACTAAAAAGTCACACATAAGCTAGGAGTTTATCAGGCTGTGATGTTTCATCAGCAGCCACTAGACAGCAACTGAGTAGTTGTACAGCCAGTTCTGCGGCCCCACTCTTCCCGTCAGGATCAGCACAGCCCTGATTTAGAGCACACATCGGGCTCCCGCTCCACTGTATAGATGCTCTGCTAGGTGGAGCTTTGACTGGACTGGAAATTGACCAGGACTTCCCTGGGAAAGGTCCTCGAAATGGTTACTTCTCGACTCCTGTAACACAAGAAATGTGCGGCTGGTGGTTTTGTTTGTATAAAATGAAAAATGCATAAGTAAAGACTGGAAAAGTCAGCCCTGCTGGAAACCAAAGGGAGGCTGCTCCCTCTGCGGGAGGCCAATGGCGTGTGCACCAGTGGAAGTTAGAGCCTCCGTAATAAGTATCATTAGCCAGGACTCCAGCAGTGATCGGGACCCTGAGTCAGCAGGAGTAGGGCCAGCTGGGTCTAAAGATCCAGAAACACAGGAGGCAGAGGAGCTGGATTGGGGCATTGACATTGAACCAAGTCTCGCAACCAAGGTTCTCCCACCGTGATCCAGAGATTTAGAGGCTCCCGAGGCAGATATTGCTGAGAAGCCAGCACCCTCATCCCCATGGGCCTTGCATTCTCCCCTCCCTCACTGGTTCGCCACTGCAGGAGCATGACCTATGAGAAATAATGGAGATGCAACATTATGATATGGACTCCACACCTGGTGTATTGTGTCCAGTTCTGGTCACCGCATCTCAAAAAAGACGTAGTGGAAATGGAAAAGGTGCAAAAGAGAGCGACTAAGATGATTACTGGGCTGGGGCACCTTCCTTAGGAGGAAAGGTTACAGCGTTTGGGCCTCTTCAGCCTAGAAAAGAGGTGCCTGAGGGGGGACATGATTGAGACATACAAAATTATGCAGGGGATGGACAGAGTGGATAGAGAGATGCTCTTTACACTCTCACACAACACCAGAACCAGGAGACATCCACTAAAATTGAGTGTTGGGAGAGTTAGGACAGACAAAAGAAAATATTTCTTTACTCAGCATGTGGTTGGTCTGTGGAACTCCTTGCCACAGGATGTGGTGATGGCGTCTGGCCTGGATGCCTTTAAAAGGGGACTGGACAAGTTTTTGGAGGAAAAATCCATTACGGGTTACAAGCCATGATGTGCATGTGCAACCTCCTGATTTTAGAAATGGGCTCTGTCAGAATGCCAGATGTAAGGGAGGGCACCAGGATGAGGTCTCTTGTTATCTGGTGTGCTCCCGGGGACATTTGGTGGGCCACTGTGAGATACAGGAAGCTGGACTAGATGGGCCTATGGCCTGATCCAGTGGGGCTGTTCTTATGTTCTTAACTACAATTCCCAGGAAGCCTTGCAGGTCCCTTGTTATCTGGTGTGCTCCCTGGGGCATTTGGTGGGCCGCTGTGAGATACAGGAAGCTGGATTAGATGGGCCATGGCCTGATCCAGTGGGGCGGTTCTTATGTTCTTAACTACAATTCCCAGGAAGCCTTGCAGGTCTCTTGTTATCTGGTGTGCATTTGGTGGGCCGCTGTGAGATACAGGAAGCTGGACTAGATGAGCCTATGGCCTGATCCAGTGGGGCTGTTCTTATGTTCTTATGTTTAGTGCTTTGCTCCGGGCTAGAGGCTTGACCAGGTCAAGCCTGGCAAGTATAGAAGGGCTCAGTTACCACAAAGTCCTTGTCGGAACAAATTGTCTTCTCCCCTGGATCTGTCCAAGGTACTGAAGCTCTTCTCCCTGCTGCTCCGTCACTCCTGCTCTTCACAAATGGGCCCAGAGTCCATGCCTGTTGAGTCCTCCTTATGGCCCACTCCAGATCTTCCCACAGAGGCTCAACCCTGCTTGGGCAGGACAATAAGTAGAGGAAAGACCTAGAATATCCTAGTATATGATGACTGGCCTTTAACTCCCTGCTCGCTCCAAGTTTGTTTGCCTTGCAGGGGAAGGCTGCTCTGATTGTGGCCAGTACATGGTAGAAAGTCTTGATGGGCACCTTTCTTATTTGTAGTCTCCCTGTTTAGAAACATCCTCAGCAAATCCTAGCCAATTCTAGGACTGCAGTAGCCTTGGCCATGAGAGGTATGAAATTTTCCAGTTAGAGGAAGGTCAGTGGAGTTGCCTCTCAGTAGCAAATCCTCCTCTGATTACTCACCCTCCTCTTTATCAGAGGGTTGCTGTAGCATCTCCCAGTGGTCCCGATCTTGTGATCCTAATACATGCTAGGTCTTGCATGTACACCTGCCCTTGAAGGACCTGGGGGAAGCTACAAAGCTCAAGTGGGAGGAAGACAAGGCACTGTGCTGCTGCCACCATGGTGATGTTGGGCGTTGCCCCTTCCCCAAGCCAAATCTACCTCCTTATCTCTTTTACAAGGACTGTCCTTATCCCTGTAGTAAAATCAGGGTGTAGGCTTTCCTCTTCCATTGTTAAGGGCAGGGAGCTCATGTATCTTTTACTGAGGAATTTTTTGATTTGCTGGGCAAAATTGGGATGCGTAGAAACTTTGTCACCAATTAAAGGGCTGTTACGGCAGAGAGTTAAGCGACTCGCAGTTTCCCAGGCCCCCTCCAGAGAGTGTGGCCACCATCTTGCAATCTAAGGATGGCTCTGAAATATCCTCCCTGTTAGGAACAGATTTGATACCAACCTTGAGAAAGGCCTCCAAGTCACTACCCTCTGAGCAGAGGGCTGATATCCCAGCTGTGATGCAACAGTCCTTGTAGACGAGGGGCAAATTCTTGTTTTGGCCCCTTGGGAGTGCAGTGAAACATGGCAGGGAGGGGCAGGGGAGGAGGCTTCTGTACTTTGCCCTTGCAGTAGTTCCAGTTGTGCCCCTCTATTTACCATTGATTTTCATGGATGCTTCTTGTGTTCATCAATAGCATGGGGCTAGGAGTGTAGTCCCGATCTGGAACCACAAGGGCAATGTATTAGACTCCCTACCTCCCCCCCCCCCCACCTCTGGTCACAGTTTGGTAAAGTTCTCCACTTGGTGGGCTCTTACCAGTCCTAGTAGACAGCTGGGCATGGCATCTGCTGTTGAAGTACTGTAATCAGTCACTCACTGTCCCCTCAAGTATAGCTGGGCGAATCACTAAGGGTGCAATCTTAACCCACTTTCCAGCACTGACATAAGGGCAATGAAGTTCCAAGGTAAGGAGACAAACATTCCCTTACTTTAAGGAGGCCTCTGTGAGTGACACCCAACTGCAGGATGCAGCACACGTCCCATTGGCGTCACTATGCCAGTGCAGGAAAGTTGGTTAGGATTTGGGCCTAAATTGGTTGTTAGAGAACCCCAGTGGTGTTGATGGAAGGGCTGTCTCACGCTTGGGCCACAAGGAGAGTGGAATCCAAAATAAACTGGTATTGATGAGAGTTGCAATTTAACAAAGGCAATGTAACAAGTCAACTACCTGTAGCAAATTAGAATTGATAATCTCCATCTCCTAACACTCTCTTTAGCACGAGCTTTTTAATATCTAACCTGGAGTTAATTGAACTCAAACAAGACAGTGAGTATGAAGTCTGAAGTCGTCACTTTGAGTGCCTGATAGGGAGAAGGTGGGGTATAAATTTTGTAAATATAATAAAGTATGCACTTAAGAGGAACACTGATTGGTTGCACTTTCCAGGGCAAAATCACTCCAGTTTAGTTCTGTGCTTCAGTAGGAAACACCTGTCTGTGATGTACACTTTTGCAATTAGTATCTGACACTTGAAAAATACAGAAATTTCTTTGGATAGAAAAATGTTAAATGATTGAGAGCAAGCAAATTCAAAATGGGGAAACTCCAGCCTTTGGTAACTTGCACAAGTCAACTTAATTCTGCACTGCGACATGAGGTGGCAAAATAAGGCTGCAATCCTATAGACATTTACCTGAGAGTAAACCTCCGTGTACACGGTGGTATTTAATTCTGGCTAAATGTATACGATTGTGCTGTAAAACATTTATTATATTGCAAGCCTTGGCAGACATGTGATATGTGAAAATAAGGTGTATGTTGACTTGATTTGCAAACAGTTGCTAAAATGCAGTTAGTATTGGGTTGTCTCCTTTGCTTCATGGTCTGACCTGCAGCTGTGTCAAAAGGACAGGATGGTGGTCTTGGCTGGAGCAACTATTTGTAGTCCTTGCTCTTGGCTTAGTCCACCTTACAGGGGTGTTGTGGTCACTGGCAGAGCTGGCCTCTCGGGCACCTGGGGCCATGACACTTGATGCCACGCCCTCCAGCGCCTGACTCGGAAGTAAGTGCAGTGATGTGATGACATCGCCATCAATTACGGTACTTATGAGTTGCAGGCACTCAGAGAGAAGCACACTTGTGTACTGCTCTGAGCAGCCAAGCACTTTTTTTTAAACAAGGAACAAAAGTAGTCAGCTGTTCAGAGTGGTTCACAACCACCCAGTATGCTACAGGCGGGGGGGGGGGGGGAGTGTACAGGAGAAGGTACCTTGACAGCCCTCAAGGTGCCGTACCCAGGGCACTGTACCCTTTGCCCCCTCTTAGCTACATCACTGGTTTTGGTGATCAGAAAGCTGTGATGAAACTATAATGAATAAACAACTAAGCAAATGCTAAGAGGGGCCAGTTTGCACTGTGGATGGCACCTTCCTTTCATGCAATATATAGATGTACTGTTCTTCATGGGTCTCTGGAGAGCATCCAAACCTGCTGTAATCACTATTGACAGGAAGGAAGTAAAATGGGAGATTTTTTTTTTTTTTAAATAGCCCATCAGGCAGGACTTCCAAAAAGCGACCAAGATGACAATTTACAACCTCTTTCCCCAGACCCCTATGCGCCAATATTCACAGTCTGTTTATGCCAGTTATTTTGTTTGAATTCCCCCTTTTTTCTGTTTCTTTTTTTAATCTTCCTCTCTGTTTCCCCCTTCTGAAGTACATTAGTTTCTATGGAAACAATGTCGTCACAAGCACCTTCTAGGTGGTTTTAGAAACAGTCATAAGTGGGGGAAAAAAAGACACAAAAAAAATCATTTTATTATATAATGGAACTGAAACCGAAGCCATGGGTTTGGCTGAACAAGTGGCTCAGGGGTTCTGTGCAGTGCGACAATTGTGCAAAAAAGGTGCGCGTGTGTCTATCGGCGCATTTGCTTTCAGTGCACAATGTGGTGATCTTATGCCTCGAGGCTGTGGTTATTCAACAAGGAAGTCTATTCTTCAAACCAGTGGACATTTTTATCACTTGGGGCTTGATTATCCTGTATGGAAGCATCAAACCAGCAAGAGCTGTTTGCCCTCTCAGTTAAGTGAATTTGGGGTGCATAGGTTTTGACATGGAGAAACTTACCATGAGATGGCTGGAGAAGTCTTTGTTCGGCCTCCTCAGGAAAGATTTGCCTTAGGACTGACAAATGGAATTGTGCTATATATAAGCTCCTGTTTTCAAGGGACTGTGAAATTCTTGATCCCCATAATGTTTGTTCTTTCATTAGTGCAATTATTTTTATATAAATAAGAACATAAGAGGAGCCCCTTTGCATCAGGCCAAAGACCTATCTCATCCAGCTTCCTGTATCTCACAATGATTGTGTTACCACCCTCCCCCTGCCCCCTCTTAAAGGGGCATTGACTAGTGCTTCCCAGGCTAGTGGGACCTGACCCACCAGTTTGGGAACCACTGTCCAAGACCCAAATATGGTGGGTGGGTGGCCTTTTTACCTTGGGCCTGTTGCTACAGTGGCTGCTACTGAAACAACTGAGCTGGGTCGAGGGACTGCTACTGTCTCATCCCAACACGGGCAGGAGGTCTGGCTCGGTTGGTAGAGCTGCCGCCTTGTATACCTGAAGATCTGCCAGTTTGAAACAACCGGAAGTACCCAAGAACTGACGACACGCTGATATACTGATGAGCTGACCCTCGGTGGCAGAGAGGAGTTGCCATCAAGTGGACTGTGGGAGGCGAAGGGCCAGAAAGAGGCCAGACCGGGAAGGAATCCAGCTGGAACGAGGAGTCTCTATGAAAGACTAGAACTACTCAATTGTAAAAATCCCTACGGGGGTTTAGAACAGGCTGCCTATGGAAACCGCCTTGGATTAAAGTCTGAGGAGAAATCTGAAGAAAGGCGGTATATAAATACCTGTATAAATAAAAACATCCCTTGCTCTTCTGCAGTGGGGAAGAAGAGAAAGTGACCAGGGCTGCTCTTGCACCCCCAGCCCAGTGGAAGAGAAGCCCCCAGCTACTACCAGATTCTTCATGGTGGCAGTTTTTCAAAGGGCTCTTAACATCAGGCCTGCTGTCATTTTTAAAAACCATCAGCAACCATAACCAGGAACCTGATTACTTTAAGTGAGTAACCCACTTTGAGATGCCTTGACCTGAAAAGGGAACAGGTGGACTCACGGTATCCCACATCCTCCGCATGTACCAAAAACTGTGGATGCTGGAATCCAGCATGCAGTTACTTACCTGAGGCCTCTGGAGGCTGCTTCAGGCCTGCGCCGTGCCTGCAGGGTGGTCCCCTGGCCTCCACAATGCCTCATGGACACCTGTAGAAGCAACTTCTGACTGTTGTCTGAAAATCAGAAGTCAGTCCCAGAGGCCTCCACGAGGCATTCTGAGACCTGCGGAGGCAGAATGCCTTGTGGGCCTGGCGCAGCCTCTGGAGGCCTCTGGAGGTAAGTACAGTAATTGCACCAAGAGACCCCTCTGTATCCAGTGTCCAGTGTCCATAGTAAAATCCAAGGATACAGAACCCAAGGATGGACCACTGTATATGAATAAAAATGAGTATCTCTGGGGAAAGGGGAGATGATATGGGTGGCTAGCCACTTATGAGTGGCCCTTCCTTTGAGGTCTTTTGGTTGAGTCATAGGAGTACTGCCAATCTCACTCAAAAAACCCACCTCCTGAGATGGGACAGTAACCAAAGGTGAAATTCAATTAGTATCATCTTGCAGATGGTATGGAGTCCCCTATAGTCCTTGCTTCTCTGTGATCCTCCAGCTATTGACTCAAGTAGATCAAAGCAGCTGCCAAGCAAATTTTTTTTTTTGCAGAGCCTCCCTGCTTCACTTGATCTTCGCATATAGGGCCGTTTCTGCAGCTGCAGAGTCTTCCCAGTCGGATTTGTGCTGCATTAGCAACCCAATAAAGTTATAAGCTCAAGGAGTGCCAAGCCATCTCAGGATTTAAGAACTGTGCCAGAGCCTCTCACCTAGTTATTCCACTATAGCTAGTGCATCCGGGCGCTTTGTTTGCTCTGCTGTTCCGTTTTGCGTTGGAATGAGCTGGATTTTGTATAGTTAGCTTTAATGTCTCCCTCTATGCGCTTCCAGAACACATGCGCCTATTTTTAACGCTTGATAGCTGTAGGCACCTTCCTTGTCATTTTCTGCAGGAGTTGCATTTGCCTATGATGTATTTGGTTGCAGGACTATAAAGTTAGGGATTCTTGTCCTACTTTTATTGCATTGCTTGAATATTATGGGAAATCTGTGGATCTTCTATGCTGTTACTGTTTGCAGCTTGTCAAATAAATACAGAGCCTCATCATCATTAAAAAGAAAAAAAGATGCAAATTAAATGACATTATTATAGTGTTAAAATATGCATGCCTCAATATCATGAAAATAATTTCTTTTCATCACACGTTGTCACATGTGCTTTTAGCATTTAGCAAAAAAGAAAAGAGAGCTGTTTTCTGAATGTTTTTGTGTGTCTGAGTGGAGAAGATTTGAGAATCCAGTCCTCGCTTTGCTAATTTTCACCGTCATCTTAACAAAGCTTTCCTACTGCTTTATTGTTTCAAAAACGTTTAATTCATAATTCAGAACTTTGAATGAGTTGAGGATTGTGACCTGCATTTAAAACAAAACTGTTTACAATAGTACTAAATATGGAACCTCCCTGTTCAAGAGCAGAATACCTGTGATTACAGGTTGGATATAAATATGTCTTGTTTGGGAGCTTCCAAGTGGCATCCATAGTTACTCCTGCAAACAGATTGAGCTAGATGAGCATTTAGTCCAATCTAGCAAGGCTGGTGTTTATGTTCTTCTGATCATCTAATTATACAGGAGATCAGCTTGGAAAGAGGCCCTGCACATGCCTGATCTTGTATGATCTCGGAAGCTAAGCAGGTTCAGGCCTGGTTAGTACTTGGATGGGAGACCGCCTGGGAATACCGGGTGCTGTAGGCTTATACCATAGTCTTTCAAGACTGAAGGTTGCCAACCATCTCCCTATACTGAACACTATCTCCTGATCTTGTCTGATCTCTGAAGCTAAGCAGGGTCAGGCCTGGTTAGTACTTGGATGGGAGACCGCCTGGGAATACTGGGTGCTGTAGGCTTATACCATAGTCTTTCGAGACTGAAGGTTGCCAACCATTTGCAGGAAGGTGGTTCTCTGCTGTAGATTGGAAGGTGCATTAGAGAGCCCAATTCCATTCCCTTTTAGGATGGAGCAGAGGGTAGAAGAGGAGAACAGAAAGATGACGATATATTTAGAATATGGGAAGGAACCTGAAGAAATGAGAGGTTGCAATAGAAAGTGCATGGCTAAACTTTTGAAGCAATTGCAAGTTATAGATGTCCAGGAGTTCAGGTGTGGGGATGTACCTGGCCTAACCTGATGTGTCCTTTTTGTGTCCTTTTGCAGTTCGCCTCCATGATAGCATATCTGAGGAAGGCTTCCACTACCTCGTCTTTGACCTGTAAGTAGAAAATCAATCCTCCTTGTATTGGTCAGTGCTCCAGAATTCTTACACTCGGTACTCTTCCCAGACCCCACCTGGAATTGCCTGGAAAGAGTTGTCTTTCACAGCACCATAGCTGCAGAGGCCTGTCCTTTCCCAGGTGTCCCCACTCTGGGTAGTTTTTCCCCTGGCCCCCTTTCTGAACAAATGTGCTGCGGTGGAATCAAGGACACTGTGGCATCCTGGTGGGTGGGTGGGTGGGGGGGGGGAGACTGCTGCAGCTGCAGCAGTTCCCTTGACATGAAGGGGTGGGCGGGGAGGAGGGTGAAGGATCCCGGAATGGTGGTGACTCAGTGCCCCAATATACTGTGCCCAGCACCTGTGTAGCCAGAGATGTGTCCTTGAAGAGCACCTGCACTTTTGCACCTTCCCTGGCTCAAGGGCTCCAGACAGTGATGCCGGCTGCCCCATTTTCCCTTCCCCTTTGGAGGGATGGCTGCAGGCCACGGCCCTGCGCTGTTTCGCTTTGCAAGGTGTCTGGGGGCTTCTGGAGACGCCGTTTGCTCTGCTGCCTCTCGCTCCGTTCCCGATATAGAAGCCGGTGATCTCATCTCTCCTCCTCTCTGACAGCTCCAGTTAAGCAGGATGCTATATTTAGCTCTCCTCTGAGTCAGTGCAGGAGCTGCTTTCCTTTTGCTGGAGTCGCACAGACCTTGGCATGCCCCTGGCCTGTAGCAGGAGGATCAAAAGCCCAGGTTGGATCCTGAGGTCAGGCGGCATGACACACCAAGGCCAAGCATTGGACTGGTCCAGTTGCTCCCTTCTTGTGATGGTTTCACCTCCCATCAATTACATTGTAATTTTCTGGAATTAAAGCTTGATTGCTTTAACTACCTAGCAACACCTTGTACAGGCGAGGTGGTACGTCTGGCCTGGACGCCTTTAAAAGGGGATTGGACAAGTTTCTGGAGGAAAAATCCTTTACGGGTTACAAGCCATGATGTGTATGTGCAACCTCCTGTTTTTAGAAACGGGCTATGTCAGAATGCCAGATGCAAGGGAGGGCACCAGGATGCAGGTCTCTTGTTATCAGGTGTGCTCCCTGGGGCATTTGGTGGGCCGCTGTGAGATACAGGAAGCTGGACTAGATGGGCCTATGGCCTGATCCAGTGGGGCTGTTCTTATGTTCTTAAACTACAATTCCCAGGAGGCCTTGCAGGTCTCTTGTTATCTGGTGTGCTCCCTGGGGCATTTGGTGGGCCGCTGTGAGATACAGGAAGCTGGACTAGATGGGCCTATGGCCTGATTCATTGGGGCTGTTCTTATGTTCTTATGGAATCTGGAAGGAGAGCTATTGCTGACCACTGCTGGTGTTTGAAAAACAGCATAGACATGATGGTGATGATAGTCAAAGTGGGGGGGGGGAATGGCTAGAATCCTACTGTGGGATGGAAAATATAAGGCCATGTTTGTAGTCTTGGGGCTGCTGGTTTTCCAGGAGTGAATTTATCCAACACAGGAGGTATCCACATCTCTGTTTCTTGTGCATCTGATTTTTCTCTTGCACAAGAAGTGGAAGTTACGTATGGAATGGATAGAGGGAAGTCTTCTGCCTTCTCGCTTGATACAGAACCAGGGGATAGCCACTAACATTGACTGGTGGGAGAGTTAGAACAGACAAAAGGGAATATTTATTCATTGCGTAATTGATCTGTGGAACTCTTTGCCACATGCTGTTCTGATGGTGTCTGGCCTCGATGTCTTGAAAAGGGAATTGGACAGTTTTGTGGAGGGAAAGGTCATCGCAGGTTACAAGTTGTGAGGACTGTATGTATCTTCTGGATTTTGGAGGTAGCCTTTCTCTGAATGTCAGGTGCAAGGGAATGGCAATAGGATACAGAAATCATATTGTCTTGTGTGCTTCCATAGGCATCTGGTGGGCCGCTGTGAGACACAGGAAGCTGGACTAGATGGGCCTTTGGCCTGATCCAGCAAGGCTGTTCTTGTGTTCTTATGAAGTTCAGGAAGTCAGATTCAGATTCAGACACCTTTATTAGGCATTTTTGAGCATACAACAACAACAAAAAAAATACAAAAGTGCACAAGCATAACATAGCAAACTACAAATATCACCTATAACCAAACACTTCAGAGAGTAGGGGCACGCTTCAGATTAGTCGCCACGATTTGTGAGATAAATTTAGCTATCTGAGAAACAATGTCAAAATCAGTGGAGGCTAATAAAAATTGCAATCTAGCAAAATCCTCAGCAAGGGTGTTAAGGTGAAATTGAAGGGCCAGACATTTCCTTCTGGCCTCACTGTGAAGCGGACAATGAAGAAGAAGGTGGTCTAACGTTTCTACAGCCCGCTGAGGACAGGGACAAATTCTTTCCTGGAAAGGAATGCCATTAAATCTACCCCAAAGAACAGAAGATGGAATAGAATTACAATGGGCCATAGAAAAGGCCCTTCTAATCTTTGGGCATTCCAAAATATAGAGATAATTGGGAATTTCGCCTACTTTAACTGGTAAGTGATAAAATAAAGTGAACAAGTTTTATTGGCTGCAGATAAAATATTGGAGGAGTGAATATCCAGGAGTCTCCCTTTAATGAGCCTAAAAGCCTCGGCTTGGGGCAAAGTTCAGGAAGTCAATAAAATGGGTCCTTGGAGCAAGTACAGACTGTGCTTCTAAGCATACTTCATCTCATTGAACTGAATGGGTCTTGCTTCTGTTTAAATGTGTTGTAGTCTGAGCTGATGGTGCTTCAGCAATGTTTTTTGTGGCCTGCTTGACTAGCATTAGCCTTTGCAGACCATGCAGGTCTGTGTGAACTGTGGAAGACAGTTGTCCCCAGTTGTGTAGCTGCTTTCTTTCTAAAATGGCTGTCGGGACATGGCCCTGGATACCTGCCTTCTACCTCATTGCTACCCTACCTGGTAGTTGATACACCACATGCTCTAAGTCAGGGGTGCTCAATAGGTGGATCGCGATCTACCGGTAGATCGCGAGGCAAAATGAGTAGATCGCGGAGTGCCGACCCCCCCTCCAGGTGCCTCTGGGAGGAAACGCCGGGAGTAAGGCCCATTGTACTCAATGGGGCTTACTCCCAGGTAAGTGTGGCTAGGATTGCAGCCTCACAGCCTAATCCTAGGCATGTCTACTCAGGAGTAAGTCCTGTTATACTCAGTGGGGCTCAAGGTACACCAACATACATTGTACACATAAATGTTATATATTATGATGGCGCGAACATTGTAAAAACAACTCTGGTAGATCTCCGGGCCTTGCTGGGTTTCAAAGTAGCTCTCGAGCCAAAAAAGTGTGAGCACCCCTGCTCTAAGTCTGTTGTATATCAGAAAGTGAAGCCTCGGCACTGAAAGGATTAACGTGCTCATTTTTCCTCACCACAAGATCCTCATGGAAATAGGATGTTGAGCAGTGTGTATAGGAATCCATACCTAAAATGCCTTGGCTGATGGTTGCTGTCTGCAGTTAGTGGAAAAACAGCCTCGCTTGCTTGCTAGTCATTCCTCATAGCAGGGACCCTCCTGAATGTGGCAGGTGTTTGAACTGATATCCATCATTAGGTCTCTCAAGCTCGCTTCTGTAGAGCCTCTTAAAAAATCTGACTAGTACAAATGTTTGGGGCTTCTGAAAAGTCAGTGGTATAACCTTCTATTTTGCCAGAAAACTTTCCAAATCATCAGTTTTTTTAAGTGGGCCTGTTCTGCCAACCACGCTGTGATCGCATCAGAGTGTTGAGTTTGTAGATGTCGTCTGCTTACGAAAAATGCACAAATATGCAGAGCTTGTTTCCAGGTTCTCTCCCACCTGGATATATACTCCCCTCTTGCATTTTGAGTGCAGCCTCAAGAGTGACTTATCAGAGCTTTCTCATGATGTAAAATCCCTGAGTATCCCCCCCTCCTTATTCGCAATGTCAAATTTGAAGCAAACCAGAGAAAGAAAAAATCGAGAAGGTAGTGAGAGGAGGGAGAGAATTTGAATTACCTTGGGAGTTCTGGTTTGCAGACAAATTGCTGCAGATATTTTTGGTGCAGGGAAGAGGGGAATGGAACGAGGTGTCTGTCAGAGAAGCAGCCGTAACAAAATTTTTCTGTGCAAATCCAAGAGTTGTTCTCTTGGCTGTCACCTGGGAGGACATGGGAGCTCTCCTTAGGCAGGAAATCGGCAGCACTGGGCGGGGGGGGGGGAGGAGAGAGGCTGGTTGTGGGCGTTACAACCGTAGCCCTGTGTGGGTGGGAAAGAGAATAAGATTTAGAGCTGCCATTGCACTCAAAGGAACAGTAGAAGACTGGGAAACTGGGCAAAGCAAATTGCCCCATGCTTTCGACCCAGTGGCCTTAGTTTGAACCACCCAATTAACAGCATCTGAAAAGGTCTTGGGCGATGACAACGGGCTAATTTACCCAGTGCTTAATTTCTAAAGTGCGAAAAGTCAGACTTTGGGGTTACTCAAAGCCCTTTCCTAAATGTTGTTTCTCAGCAGTGAAGGGGAGGGCTTTCTGCACATGCTCAGATATGCTTCCATCTTCCTCTGTTCCAGGACTGAGTCTTGACACTGAGTCTTAAAGCTACCGCTGCCTCACATTCAAAAGCTCCACTGGCTTTGACTGATTTTGTCTCTCTGGGCTGTGGTTGTTCCTTCTTTTTCGCTTTCCTTTGACCCTATTTCAAAGTCTTGCATCCTGATGTGGGCAGCACAGATTTCATGTGCTGCCCCTCCAGGGCTAACACTCCACTGTCAAGGGGCTTCACAGAGCATTAGGGTAGAAAGGAATGAAGCCAATCAGGATCGGAAGAGGAAGAAGGATTCTGGAGGCTGTCACATTGATGCTACCTTAGGAAGTCTTGGCCATGATGTTCCGGGGTGGGGGGCAAAACGCTAAGGTTTTCAGCACCTGAACGCCTGTGTAAATCGGCCTCTTCCCCTTGCCTTCAGAGACATTCACGGCTGCAAAAGCACATGGAGGCATCTCTTACTCTCAGTGTCCATTTGCATACAATTCCAGTTGCTTGAATTCTAGCAGGGTTGGCCTATCCATCAGATCAGCTGATGCGGCAGCCTTAGGTAGTAGTTTTGTGGGAGGTACGTACCACTCTTCCTCCTGCTCCTTAGATTTGAAAAGGAATAGGGCAGTTGGTTCTCAAACCTTTTAGAATAACAAACTGTTGGGACCCACTGGAAGTGATGTCATTAACCTAGAAGTGATGTCATGGCCAGAAAGAACATCATCAAGCAGGAAAATTTTTAACACCCCTCATATGACTAAATCAAATCAAATCAAGTAAGTTTACAATAAGTATAATTTTAACAATTTATTTAAAATAAAGAACCAGCTTAATCCTCCCAAGCAGTTGCTGATCTGTTTAAAAAAATTAAAAATATATATTTTTTCTGTCTAAAAAATATATATTTTTTCTGTCTAAAAAAAAAAAAAATGCTTTTGACAGTGGTAGATTATATATATATATATATATATATATATATATATATATATATATATATATATATATATATATATATATATAATCGTGGCCTGTTCAAAGTACAGGTCTATAACATTTCCCCAAATGTAGTCACGTGCCACACAGTGGCATCAAGTCTTAATATATTAAAAATAAATACACCTTGAAATGAACGGGGAATCACCTGAAATTGGCTTATGACCCACCTAGTGGGTCCCAACCCACAGTTTGAGAAACACTGTAATGGGAATGGAGCAGAAGAGGAAGTGTGAAGGAGAGATTGGTGGGCTAGACTCCTATTGAGGAAATGAGCATGCAGAAGAATACCTTGTGGGAAGCTAAGCAGGGTCAGGCCTGGTTAGTACTTGGATGGGAGAACGCCTGGGAATACCGGGTGCTGTAGGCTTGTACCATAGTCTTTTGAGACCGAAGGTTGCCAACCAAACTCCTCCAATTCTTCCGTGATGGCTGTGCAATTCACCTCTGGGCTGAGCAAATGTGGAGCAAGCGTTGGTCTGTTTTATATTTCAGGGTCACGGGTGGGGAGCTCTTCGAAGACATCGTCGCCAGGGAATACTACAGTGAAGCCGATGCCAGGTGAGTGTTAACTCCGCCTCCACCTGCCCCCTCCCTTCCTTCTTCCTTCCCCTTCCCCCCACCTCTTTCTGTTCCCTGATCCCATGCCAGCTTGTACCTGTGCAACATTAACCCATCCATGACCAGGGGCAAAGGGGTTGGACTCAAAACAAGTGATCACAAGGCTTTACGGCCACACGTGCGCACCCTGGCACCAGGGGTGGCCGCGCCCCATCGCCACACACAATGCTAGAGCCTCTTGACGGCTCTTCGGCCTAATGATCAGAGATTGTGAAGGGGAATGGGGCTCCTGTTCTTTATCAGCTGTTGTTGCGAGCTGCGTTGTGCCCAGGCCACTCCGGATCCGCTCCGGTCTGCTGCTGGAGCTCCGCCAACGGCTTGGCACGGCAGACAGCTGCACAGCTGTTGTTGTTTCTGCGCCTCAAGGCCGAAGCACTATCACCCCCGGCGACAAGGAAGACTCAGAGGCAGAAGTTCTCCACCACACTCCTCCTTTACTTATGTACAGATATTTACAAAGTCCAAGTAGTACAAACGGTACGCGATCCACTCTCCAACCAACGTAGCCTCCGGCTCACAATGCTCTGCTTCTCCCACACTCTTGCTTGCCTCTGCTGGACATTTATATTTCCTGCAGCCAATCACAGCATTGGGAATACTGCACAGTCATGCTGACTGTGCAGCTGCTGCCACACACACACACACACACTCACATGAGATCACCTGATGCAATATCACCAGATATTGCATCAGCATGGAGCTCCCAGGATGCAGTGCACTCCTGGTTTGGCCAAGGCCTCAGGCCTGTTACTGTGCAGCCAGCAAATTACCTGTCAGGACTGGGGATCAACCCGTGACAGCTGTGAAGGAGATGGAATTCTGGCAGGCATTGCTTGTTGCATCACAATGTTGCAAGATGGGAAAAGACGCCCCCCCCCCCCAGGAAATTCCCCTTTCACATGAAGGCACAGGAATTCTGTCTTCTGCTGCATCTGATGAGGTGAACAGCATCCCTCTTCAACTGAACCTTAATTAACCCAGGCAGGTGATCACAGTTCCTTGATACAAAGGGGAAAATGGCAGGCAGGAGAGATTTGGCTTAAGGGCTGATGGACCAGCCTGCTGGCTGGCTAGCAAAAGTCTGTTGTTGTTTTTTCTAATGCCCCCCTGACTCGAGGTTATCCAAGATCCCCAGCAGTTGCAGGATACATGGCCATGGAGGGAGGGAGCAAGATGTGCTGCTCTTTGAACCTGTCTCTACTGCATAAACCTAGGCCCATTACCTACCCATTTTTACCTAGGCTAAGTGGATCGCATGGGTGCCCTTCTGTTCGGTCTAGTTGGGCTGCTTGGGGACTGGGCCTGCTGCTCAAGGTGTCTTGGTAGGGTGGGGAAGGGGAATTCCTCCCCCTCCCCTTAAACAGCAAAGGAGCATCCAGCAGTGGGCTGGAATTGCAAAGTCTCTGCAACGCTGGAGAACTGTCAAAGTAAGAGAGGAGTGTCGAAGGCAAACTGTATTAGTCAATGGCATAGCTAAGGGGAGCAGGGGGGTACATTGCCCTGGGAACTAGGCCTTGAGGGGGGTGTCAAGGGAGTTTGCCACTTGTGGCCAAACTTGTGGAAACCTTCGTATTTACGAATAATAGCATCATGTTATATTTCATTTGACAGGTAATTTAATGCAGAATGCAATGCAACAAACCACATTGAATTACCTATATTCTATCAAGTGTTAGAGCCAAATAACCAGAAAGGGTCACCACAATTATTTCTGGGTTAGGCATATCCAGGGGTGACGTTGCGAGTCACAGCCCTGGATGCCAGTGGGGTAGCTACACCACTGGTATTAGTAGCGAAAAGTAGTTGGAGGATGGAGCAGTATGGTTGCTCCTCTCCTATGGTTGCTTTCCCCACTGCTCCAGTACCATGAGGATGGAGACATTGTGTGGAAGAGATGTCATTTTTCCTTGTGTCATTCTTGTGGTACCAGGGTTGCCTGGGATGTGTGCCTGGAGAAGTGGCAACCGTTTTGTTTCAGGAACAGAAAATGCAAACCTGCTGTGTTCATGTTTCTTGCAACTTGGTGGAGGATTCAGAATCCCCAACCTGAAACCACCAGTCTTCGTCACCTGAATTTGGCTCTCTTGTTTTCTGCTAGAGTTGACCACAGGTTCCTGACCATGAAGAAGGACCTGATTGATAGGCAAAGAATGGCATTTTGTTCAATAAAGGTTATCCTGAGTTGGTCTACCTATCAGAAGTCCACCTATTTGAAGTACCACTGGAAGTAACTGGTAACATCATCACCAGTTCCTTCCAGTTTGGGAGGCCAGATGCAATGCAACAAACACCAGTAAGAGTCACTGGATGAATGGGCGGACTTTTTTTTAAGTGTGAGTGAAGCACATACAGGAGCTCTGCCCGCCGAGCCGAGCCGAGCCAAGCCTCCTATTACTGCTTGTCACATTGCGTTACTGGTCTTGATGCCAGGCGGTGAGGGTCTGGGGGTTCCAAGTGTACCACCAGACACCACTTCAAGTACCAGCAGTGGTACAAGTACCACTGGTTGAGGAACACTGGCTTAGATGACTGGATGGCACCTCCACTGAACACATGGAAGCAGGTTTTGACAGCTCTGGTGGGGCAGCCATGAGGCTCTTGTCCAACTAAGAGTTGCCTCCAAACATAGCCTGTGATCCTGACCAAACTGAAATTTGTAAAACTATGTGGTGCTGTGCCAGGGGACAAGGAAAACCTGCCCTTTGGCACTGTAGGGAAGCACTGCAACGTGGCCAAAGAATTTTTGGCTTGGCCTATTTTTCTTAGTGGGTGTGAAATTAAGTTCTCTGCAGTGTTGTTCATTCCCGTAGTTTTCAGTCACTGAGAGACAGCGGGTTCAGCCAGAATCAGTGATGCCCAGGGGAATGGAATAGGAGTCAAAGGATTGCAACATATTCAGGGAATCAAGGGATACCCTTCTGAAAGCATCTGTTCTCAGTAGGCTGGAGACACAAATGAAATCTGAAGTTTGAGTGGATTGTGGGGGCTGGTAGAGATGACTTTTAACTCTCAAGGTATTAGGGTGTAAAGAAATGAGTGCTTCTCGGCAGACTGTAAGGTGCACGCCTTGATTCCATGACACATAATACAGTAAATTTTGCCAGTGTATTGGAGACTGTTTCTCCCTAGATTATGTTACGGACACACCGGGAAATGCAGGGAAAAGCAATGAACATACTCAGAGAAGGGCTTGAATACTTATGTCTTTTCTCAACCATTACAAGGCAGGGACCAACAGAGTCCTTGGGGTAGCTTTTACACTGCTTTCTTGAGTGTGTATCTGCTTCCAGTCCCATCTGTCCCCACTGATGTGTCCTCTCCCACCTTGTGTTTGGCCTCCAGTGTGCTGTGTTACTTTCTGATTTTTTTGTGTGTGTGTGTAATCTTCCACCTAATCTCCAAAGTTCAGATGGATATTGGATCCCCAGGGGAGCCTCATGTTCTTTGGGATTGACCCTCCTCAGAAAGACTGTGTGTGCCCCTCAGGTTCAGATGAGCAATCTAAAATTCAGTTCCCTTGGTCCCTGTGGATCCTAAAGCATCCTAGATAACCGTCTCCCCACACCAACTCCCATGGAAGATAAAATAAAATAAGCAAAGTCATTCTTTTTTTCTTTTTCTAACTGATCCAGCCAAAATTAGTGACCCAAGGCAATCCACCTCACGCTGCCTAGAGGAGAAGTTGATGGGGTGTAGCCAACAGTAAGGATTATTAAGACCCTGTCTTGAATATTTCTTCTACAGACATGGCCAACTGATAGTCTGCTGGGCAGACGCAACCTTCGAGGCAATCATAATGTCATAGAATAGCATCATGGCATTCAGCCAGGGAGAATGAGTTCAAATTCTCATTTAGCCATAAAGATCACAAGGTTGACCTTAGACCAGTCACTATCTCTCAGCCTAAGCTACCAAACAGGCTTTTCCATAGCTCCACATTTGCTGTTTTGAGCTCCCTGGAGGAAATGATGTTTTTAGGCCTTCGGAGGGCCTTCCCCAGCCCTCTGTAGACCTTCTAAAGGCCTAAACAGGTTAAATGAAGCCTCAAAAGGCCTTCAGAGTGCCAGGGATGCAGGCTTTCCAGTACTTTGAAGGCCTTCTAAGTTACTTTATAGGGGACTTAATTTTTTTTAAAGGGTGGCAGGGAGGGGGTTGTGGCCACCCCTGGTGGGTGGCACACTGGCACACTTCCCCTCCCCCCGGCCTTCCCCAGGTACACCAGTGTTCCCTAGTGATGCCACTGGTTTCAACTCTGTCCCACTTTTCTTCCTTTCTGCCATGATGTCTAAAGAATCAACTGTTGAGTGCTTGAACTGGCTCTGTCAGATCAAGAATCTTGCCCATTCACTTTAAAATATCCTGCCTTTTTGTATACACTCCATCTCCTTTCTTTTGCCCCCCCCGAGACCCTCAACCATTGGATTGAATGACCACTTCTATATATGGGCACAGAATCCCCCTTGGCCAATTTTTCATGCAGTGAAGGTGGGTTTGGGGATTGCAGATGTATATAATCTTTGGAATGACAAATACAGGTTCATTTGCCCAGAACTTCACTTAGGCTGCAATCCTGTACACACTTACCCAGGAGTAAGTCCCTTTGAACTCAACGGTGTATACATCTGCGTATTTATGCATAGGATTGTGGTGGTGTTAGTGGGTTTGCACCATTTTTTTTCCTTTGAATGGTTTCTTGTAATTAGCGGCTTGTGCAATCAGTGCCAAATTCTGTACTGTAGCCCAGTTTAGTATCTATTGCTGGTTTATTCTTGAAGCACTAACCATTAGGCCTTGCAAATGAAATTCCTTAGTGGGGTGTCCATTAGTTCTAACAATTCATATTTTTTAAAAAGTCCTTTTCATTGTTATCTCAGCCATTCTCCTCTACTTATATTAGAGCCCCCTTTTTTTTTTTTTTTTAGAAAATGCATTTTTAATCAGATTATTAGAACATTCACCTATTCTTTTGGAATACAACTTTGTTTTAAAAAAAACATCTGCCAGAAATTCATCTGCCTTTGTATTTCAGCATCCCACCGGGATGTCTCTTGAATACTGTCTTCGTTGTAGATATTGCACACCCCAGAAAAGTTAGCAGGTACCTTTTGCAGGAGCACGCATGAAGCCGGTGTGCAAATTAGGTACTATACATGGTGGGTATCAGGAAGTGGCAAAACACCTGAGGTCCATGTGTCGATATAAGGGTCAATTGAGTTTGAGGTCTAGGGGACTCCTAATCCACCTGTTGCATGCAGAAGCAACAGGGAGAATGGATTAAAAACGGTAGAAGAGACCTGAGTAGGACATTCTTGGTGGGAGGGGATCCTGCTGCTGGAGTTGGCCCCAAGATGTAAAAATTCCTGCACCTGCCACATCAAAGGCAAAGCCTAGCTATTGCAAGACTCAGAAGAATGCCATCTGCTTTGTATAGAAGCCTCAGGAAGCATGCTGCAGAGATGGTAAAGATGTAAGGAAAGAAAATTGGAAGGATTTCAGTGGAGTTGTGCCAACTCTGTGCCAGCAGAGCAATATTTGCCAGCAGAGCAACATCAGCCCATGTGGGCTGATGCACACCAGCAGAGCAATATTTGCAGAGTTAAATTTCATAGAGCTCCAAAGGATGCCTTGTATGTCTTCACAGTTACAGGCCTGTGGTGGACTCATGCTAGGAGCTACATGCCAGTCATGGCTTCCTGGTGTTTGTCTGTCCTTATGTGCTTAGAGATGTGAGGCTGCCCTGGTCATGATGTGGTGCTGAGTGTAGCGGGCACCTAAATACCCGCAACAGGCACAATTGCCTTTTGTACTGAATGAGAGCAAAGAAAAAAATGCTCTCAACCCTAAAGGCTGTTTATAAAACCTTCAATCTTTGGCATAGCCAGCTGTGTCTACTCAGACAAGACTCAGGGCTGGAACACTGAAACTAGAGGAACAGACAAGGTGTCTGCTTGGAGGATGCATGGATAGAGCTATGACGAAGGGTTGTGAGAGCTGGATTTGAGGGCATATCTCCAGTACAGCATGGCACTGGAGGTGAAAGCAGAACGGATTGTATTAGTACAGGGCTGAAAGAAGCTGGGGTACAAGCCTCGTTAGAGCATCAAGATGGGCTGAAGAAACTTTAGGGTCATGTTCACGTGGCAGCTGTTTTGGAAAGCAAATGTACCACTTCAATTATTCTTGTCCTCTAGATGTGCAGGTTGTGGTATCCCATGCTAGTTCCCTGGTAAGAGATGCAGAGCATCTTGTGCTGTGTAGTTCCACTACCAGTTTCTTGATTTGAGTGTGAAGGCCAAGGTAGGGACAAGGTCTCTATCTTTTTCTGGGCTTTTCTTGCATACCTGGTCAGGTACCGCTTTACCTGTGCCTAAGAGAGCCACCTGTCTGGGAAATCCAAGTCAGGGACTGATGGGGGCTGTAGGTGAGATGTACTGATGGTTAGCAAACACAGTACCTGGTTGCCCCCCCCCATGAGCACAATCCTGTTGTGACCATGTTGACTTCATGGACTTCCTTTCCCCACCACTTGCAAGGGGATCTTTCCCCTCTTCGTTCTCAGTTTACATGGGGCGGAGTCAAGTGTTTTGTCTGTTCTTGCCCGCTCTACCCTTAGCAGTGGGCTGAGTTGTGTGGCTTCTGCAGCCCAGAGTCATCTGTGGCGGAAGGGGGGAGGGCAGGAGGGAGGAGGGAGACCCCCATTGGCTCTGCTTTCCCATTCTCAGACCCTGACTGTACACAGTTCCGGGCACCATTAACTGCCATCTACACACAGACGCCTTGTGATAACCCCTGTGGTCTCTGAGCTTTCACAACATTGTTTCTCTCCTTCTCTCGTCCCCCATATCCCCCCTGCCCCTTTGTCCCTTTCTGTCTGTCCCTGTGGATCTCTCCCCCCTTTCCCTGCTCCTCTTTTAACCTTTGGATTTTGTTTCTTGTCATGCATATTTTGGTTCTTGTCGTCTTTCGCCCCACCCCCTTCTATAATCTCCCTGTGGTCTCCTCCTTACACTGTCCCACCTGTCTCCCCTGGATGATTTCTCCCCCTCCCAATCCCTGTTGTCTGCCCCCCTCCCCAACCTGCCTTCTCTCTTCCTCCCTCCCTTCCCGTTTTGTTTTGCAGTCACTGTATCCATCAGATATTAGAAAGCGTAACTTATATTCACCACTATGCCATTGTGCACAGGGACTTGAAGGTCAGTATCTGTATGCCTTTCACCCTCTCAGAATGTTGGGCGGGGAGCGCAACATAGACTGGACCTGGAAGAACTTACCCTGCAGCTTCTTTTTTATTTTTTTATTTTTTGGCATGCGGGGAGGGAGTTCTGCGGAGTTGGTTTCTACCCCGTCTGAACTTGCATGACATGAGTTCAAATTCTCTGCGCAGAAAAACAACAAAAAGAAAGAGGGATTAGTTGGGGTAGCTAGGAACACGACCCTGTGACCGTCCTGCACAAGGCAACACCTGGACCCAGATGTGCTCACAGGTCCTCTCACAGCTGGAACTGTCAGCGCTTCTTGTTCACGTCAGAAGAAAAGGAGCCAAAGCCGTGAACTTGATTGTGTAGCATTCCTCACCGTATTCCCATTTCCATCCCACTCGAGCTTGTGCACATGTTCTTTCTTTCTCTGTGACCTCCTTCTTTCTGTCTACTGTTCTGCATCTCTTGCCACATTAACAAAATCCTCCCCCCCCCAGACTCTTGCCCCATTTTCTCTTTGGACCCAAGCATTTGCTTGTTGCCTTCACCTTCAGAGGTCCTGCAGTATAGGGAAGATGGTGCATGGCTATCAACATAGACAAGGATGGGGGTCTGGGCACTGCATGGGTCTTTTGGCACTGAAGTCATCCCTGGCCTTTAGAATAGGGCCCTGCTCAGCTTACAATGGGATAGTCAGTCCCCTGAATCCATCCTGTTTGATTGCAGAAGGGACACTACCCTGCCCTTGGACGAACCCATTGGCAGTATTTGAGAATGTGGCACTCATTTCTGAGTGCTGGTTAGAGATGGGTGACCTGAAACATGGCCGATTGGCCGATGGAAAAGTGTTACCCGAATGAAAAAGAACAATTGTCAGTCTTGGAGAGAACATTTTAAGACCCCAGAAAATCCTAATTGTGACAAAATAAAATTTCTGATAGACAAAATTTCAACACGTACGCATTTTAGTCACTTCACACAGTTGAATGTTCAAGAAGCCATAAATAGGCTCAGAGACAACAGGGCCTCGGTATTTGCAATGTAATGGCAGAATTAAACAAAGGTGGTATAGAAACAACCAGTGATTGGCTTATGAAATTATTTAACATCATTTGGGGTAGTGAAGAAAGCAGCCTTATTATCCTGTTTTTTTAAAAATGGAGATCCGTCTAGTTTTAGCAGTTAACATGGTATAATGTTACTGCCAGAAAGCTCTTTGCCTCCCTAATAAAAAATGTAATTAATATAACTTTACAACAAATCCAGAACAAAATGGTTTCAGATCAGGATGACCTGCTACTGACAATATTTTCATATTACAACAAATAGTTGAGAAAATGTAGCAGCAGACTGTCATAGTATTCCTAGATTCAAGCAAGATTTCAGCTCCATAATGCAGGAAAATCCATGTACTGTACTGAGCCATTATGGCATCCAAGAGCAAATTATTAGACTAATTAAACAACTTTATGCTGACTTCAAAAGTTAAAATAGGAAATATTCTTAGTGACTTTTTTAAAAGCAAAAGCAGTCCGACAGGGCTGCATATTATCCACCTACATTATTTAAACATAACAATAGATTATCTTGTCAAGAAAAATGATCAACCCTTGGAGGAATATACTTGCAAGACTTACATATCAACTCCTAGAATAAGTAGATGATATAGTACAGGGGTGCTCAATAGGTGGATCGCGATCTACCAGTAGATCGCGAGGCAAAATGAGTAGATCGCGGAGCCCTGTCTCTCCAAACTGTTAATATGTCAGTTTCATCTAGTGACTAGACGAAACTGACATATTTAGCTGACACTAAACTGAAACTGACACTTTAGCTGCTCTTCAGGCATGCAGCAACAAAACTGACGAAACTGACTAGACTCCAGCAGGGGCTCCATACATTAAAGGGGGTGTCTGTCAGATGCTTCCTTCCCCCCTGGTAGATCTCCGGGCCTTGCTGGGTTTCAAAGTAGCTCTCGAGCCGAAAAAGTGTGAGCACCCCTGATATAGTAGTATTTTGCAAAAGATTCCTACACTCTACAAGCCTTAGTGGAATTTATTGGCAAAGAATTCAGACCACTGGGACTTAAGATAAAACACAGACAAAACTATGACTATGGCAGTTATAAAAAAAATCAAAGACAATACCTCCTAACATCAGCAGAAAAATCACAATTGGTGGAGAACCAATTATAGAAGTACAGGGATGCGAAGCTCAACAACCGCTCGCTTAATGACAGACTGCATATATGACAGCGGTCAAAGCACAACAAAGAGGCTCTTAATAAGGCAGTTCCATAATCTGCAGCAGGATGTCTGTTTACACAACAAAGAGACTCTTGATGCAAAGAAGAGAGGAATAAAGATGTATGGATCCAAGCAGATGAGAAATGGTCTTCAGTGCTCGTTTTAAAATCGAGATTGCTCTGGTTTGGCCATATACTGTGCGTGAACATTTCCTGTCTAATGCCAAAAGGACTGGAAAAAGGACCAAGAGGCTAACAACATCCTAGCGGATTTGAAATATGCAAAATTGTGGTTTACCAAGTGCCCTGTGACTTTGTCAGTCTCTCATGAAGTGGCTTAATATCGTCAATGGTGCCGCTATGTTGTTTCAATGGGAACTTCTTTTAATAACATGGCCGCTGACAATACAAAAAGAAGGTGTGAGAGGGCTGAAACATTCTTACCTCATAGTGAATCAGGAATGATCCAATCTTTTCTTAAAATCTGGGGCTGGTGGTGGATCAGATCATTGACTGAACCAATTCATTGACTGAACCAATTTCAAATTTCCTTCCTTTATTCCTGGGACCATTTTCTCCCTTACCCTGGGTAATGCAGCAGTGGCACAAATGGGACACCTCGGACCTATGCCCGCTTTTGAGAGGGCACAAACACAAGGAGGCTCATATTAGGCTGCCCAAACTGGGAGGGAGGTTAGGATATGGCACTGGAGTCTGCTGCCATCTCCGCCCCCTCCCCCGGGCCTAATCTCCCCCTACCTCTGCCCTCCTTCTGTTCCATTCCGCCCACTTGCAGCTTTCCCCACCCTGAAAATACCACCTGTTGCTGCTGGGGGAGCACCAGCCAGCCGTTCACGTGGTGCTGAGGCCCAGAGACGGCGACCCCTCCTCCCCGGGTGCCAAGGATGCTTGCGACACCCAGCGCTGAATCTGGAGCTCAGAGCCAGCACTAGGCCCATGTAGGATTGGGCCTTAGTGGGCTTTTTGAGAGGACTGGAGAGATTCATGGAGCTTACGTTTATGTGTGGCTAATACCAGCGAGCACCAGTATCTTTATCCCAGTATAGGAAACCCAGTGTCCCTCTTCAGAACCTCCTAAGTTTGCAGATAGAGATATCACCATCTTACCCTGCCTTTGCACTTCCTTGGCACATTTAATTGACCTGGGACATCCAGGATATTGGAAGGAGGGTGGCAGCTTGACAATTGTTGCAAACTTAAATCCATTAACCAACCTTTGCCTAGGGGTGTCTGTGCTTGAGCCATTTAGCTGGGAAGTGGATTTTCTCTTGCTTAGGGACATGCCATGTAAACACAGTGATTATGCAGGAATCTGGATTATATTCTCCAAAGAAGCAAACTGTGGTGAGCTTCAGCAGCCTTTGATCCAGCTATTTTCTTGACGGATGGGAAATCACACAAGGGGTGGCAAGTTGACTATACTGGCAAGCAATAATTGGAACATATCGGGGGCCCAAAATAGTGTTCTGGTAACTTAACAGACAAGCTCAAGAGAGTTGCTGTGGGAGTAAGAGTCTCCAGTAGACACTGGAATTACTCACTCAGGGAGAGATTATCACATGCACTGGGCAACAAGCCAAAGCTCTTCTGGTACATTGAACTTGGCAACACTACTCCCAGCGCACAGGTGACTGCTAGCTTAGCCCTGGGGAAAGGACAGGGCTATTTCTGGATCCTGGCCATATCATCCTCTCATTTCCTAAACGAGAGATTCCCATCTTCCTTTAGGATGCCACAGTTGACATTAAAGGACCTGCCTCGACAGATAAGAGTTGTTTATAGAGGCAACACAATTCTCAGGATGTCACTTCTGGGTCCTTGCAGCTGAACTTCACCCCACTGTCATTGTGGTTTCGTAAAGCCATGTGGGCTGATGCACACCGGCAAGCTATAAAATGCCAAGGGAAGTCTTTCTGGGCAGGAAGAATTTCAGAAGCCTTCCAAAAATGCCGTTACCCCAAAATATGTCAGAATATTTTACTTTGAATTGAACAAGGGATCCGTTGCAGGGTAGTTATGGGCATACTAAACACCATCTGTAGTTGTGTGTCTACCTATGGGCAAACTGTGCCAAGATATTCCCAAGTCTAATCTTTGGAACATTGTGTTTATATTTTTTAAGACTATTTTTCTACTGCTTTTCAACCCACCCACCCCCCCAAAAAAATCACTTCTCAGAGAGGTTTACTGTACTTAGCTGAAGGAATAAGAAGTTTATTTCCTGTCCCAGAAGGACTTGCAGTCTAAAAAGAAACATGAGAATAAATGCCAGCAATAGCTACTGAGAGGGATGTTATGCTGGGCTGAATAGAGACAGTTGCTGTGCTAAATATAAGAGAGTCTTCACTTTAAAAGGTGTCTCTCTGCCCACTTAGCAGGGGTTTGTTATATGCTTTCCCGTAGCCCAGAAAGCACTTCAACATTTTGCATGTAGGATGCAGACAAGGGCTTCGAAAACGGTTGTTCGACGCCTTCTTTCCAAAACCCGACCATTGTCATTGCGTGGTACACGCCAACACAACTGATAGACCCAGTTCCCAAGCAAGGCAGACGTTACACTGTTACTCTAAAACAGGTGCTAGTGGCATCCGTGTCATTAAACTCAAATTTAGCCCGCTTCTGTGTCCCATGTGCTCAGTGGGAAATTAGGCTCGCTACTTAAATTTTAACAGGTACGCTTGTAGGTTGTGAATTTCCAGGGGGGGTCCCATGAAGGTTCAGAGAATCGGTTCAGGCCATTTGGCAATGCTGTTGGAAGTGAAAGAAAATCAGCTCTGCGCTTGCTTCAGGCAGGAATGGGGGGCGCCTGACTGTTCCAGTTGCCTTCTGTTGAAGTCAGAGGCATCACAAGGGCTTTCCATCACCTGGTGCGAGAGCTCATTGCGTCACTCCCATGACGCTTGGAGCAGCTAACAACATGTTTAAAACAATGCTATAGAAATGAACTCAAAATGAAACAAAAGTTTGGCGAGGAGCAGCCACAACCAAAAGTTCTCGCAGAAGTAGGACCTGTTGAAAACAACGGATGGAAAGGGCACAGGAGCCAGCCTACAGCCGGTGGCAAATATTGGGCAGCAGAAGCTGAGCAAAACCAATATTTCGTTTTCAAAATATTTTTCCAGCTGTGGCTGGAATGGTGGCTAAGATTAGTGACCTCTTACAATTCTTTAGCCTCCCTAGGGGATTTGCAAATCAGGGAGGTCAGAGGGATAAAGGAAGGCCGCGTGCTCCTCTTTCCGACGGCGCTTGTAGGTGAAGTGGGGGTTCTGATCCATATTAATGACTGTAAGGTGACGAAATTGGTGCCTTGCCACAAGCCTCCACTGCCTTGTGGCTACATCCAGTTATGGAAAAGGCTTCAGGAGCCAACCTCGAGGCAAAATCCGGAGCCGGAGTCCCTGAGGCAGTTCACGGCTGAACACAGTCACGTTCTGGCAACTCCTGCGACGCTGCTGGAACCCACCGTATTGGCCTCTGCCTTTCCATTGGACCATTTCAGTGACGTGGAGAGGGGGGATTTGCCGCATGGGTAACAGCCTATCCTCCATACCTACTTTACTCAGGCTTCGCGCACTGGAGAGGACACTCTGTTCCAGAACCACCATTCAGAGCGTGACACCATACTCTTCCGAGACTGAAGGATGCCAACACGAAGGTGATGAAACTGGCCAGTGACAGGGCTGTTCGTGCTGGGCTCTCTGCATCCTCTGGGCAGCGTCCACATAATACAGGATGTGGTTGCCTAGGTAGCTGACCGCTGAGATTATTTCCACATGTATTCTTGAATTTCTTTTACCTACCCTAAGTCGGTAATATTTTTGGCAAGACTGGCTAAGGGGATCAAACTTTGGATCCAACAGAAAAGTTTCAGAGGCTGGGATGTAGATAAATGCATCTCTTGGTCTCAGTGAGGAGTTGGGGGGGGCATTGTCCATTCCCCCCTCCCTGCATTATTATTATTTTTTGTCCCTAGGATGATCATCCTCTCTGAGTGACAGATGAGATTTGCACTGTATAGAAGGTCAACAAGCTTAGGAGTGCAGGGTATTCAGGACTCAAGAGCACTCTGCTGAGATAAGCCTTTTCACTCCCATCAGAAGGATAATCATTTTCAGTGCATCAGCGATGCCCAGGAGGGGGCAGAGTAATTGCATGATAGCAGGGGCCCAAATTATTATCCTGAATGAGGATAATAAGCACCCCTTGTGACATTTCCATCAGGATTACTAACAAGTGCAATCCCAAGCACGTCTGCTCAGAAGTAAATCCCATTCTGGTCCATGGGGCACACTCCCAGGAAAGTGTGGGTAGGATTGCAGTCCTAGACACGCTTGCCTGGGGATAGACCCATTTGGAACTTATTTCTGAGTAGGCATGCACTGTAAAAGATGTAGTACATAATGTGGCCTGGGCAAATTTTTCAGGGTGGATGTCCCTCCACCCTAACCTAGAAGGCAGAGTTATTGCCAGATATTTATAGCAAGTGGGGTTAGGAAGGTAGGAATGTACTGCAGAACAGGCAGATTTTTTTTTAAAGTGCCCTAAGATGCTTAGAGTTACTTAATTGTGTTGCTTGTTAATGAACAGTTGGGTAGAATATTGTCTGCATGCTTTTTCTTGTAGCCCCACCCCTACGATGGACTAGAACGCTGGCTCCCAACCTGTGATCCGTGAGACTATGAGGTCCATGACGTCTCAGGAAAAAAATCACCTTTGATCAGTTCCAGTGTCTCGCCGTGCAGGCAAATCTCCCATGGACCACCAAAGAGGACAAAGAATGGATTACCCACAGCCCCAACTATTGAAGTGTCAGCTGTGGCTGTGGGCAGGCTATTCTCTGTCCTCTCTGATAGTCCATGGGGGAGCGCTTGGGAGACGGACCGCCATAGAGAGCAGAGACCAGATTCTCCACAGCCACAAGTGGTCCATGACACTTCCAATTTTTGCCTCAGTGGTTCACAGGCTTCTAAAGGTTGGGAACACTGAGCTTGGTGGGAAGGAGGAAAGTGACTACAGTCAATGACTGTGAATGCCTAAGTCCAGCATTCTCTTCCATAGTCTTAGGAACTTTCATTAAAACAAAGAACTAAACCTTAAAATCTGGGGGAAAATGGGTCATTCTAAAGTATCTGCTGTTCCTGTTAAGAATCTGAAAAAGTTGTGTCCATCAAATGGGCCAATGGAAAAGGCCAAAGCTTGACAACCCTAAACCTACCAAGATGGTGGATGCAAATCAAGATCCTGCAACTGAGAGCAAGAATATTCCTTCCATACATCTGCTAGCGCAGTGATGTTTGACCTTTTTCATCTCACGGTACACTGAGAAGACGCTAAAATTGTCAAGGCACACCATCGGTTTTTTGACAATTAACAGGGCACACCACACTACTGGCTGGGGCTCACATCCTCCAATGGCCCTACTAATATACAAGGCTACCCAAAACTCCTGCGGCACACCTGCAGCTCCGGCACCCCAGAGCTGAACTAGCGATTCTAGTTGCAAAAGATCTGTAAAAATTAGTGAAAATACATCGAGAGCAGCCTGAATCACAGAAAAGTGAATGGATCCATTCACTGAGCTGCTGAGACAAAAGATTAAAGGGACATACACTGCAGCAGATAGTTGAATGAACTGAAGTAAACCAAGTCCACCAGCTCCAAGTATCTGATGAAAGCATAAAACTAAGGCTGGATGACTGGAAAACAGGTTGTGTCGCTACAACATAAGGTGTTGTGGGTGTCCAGAGAATGCAGAAGACACTGATCTGGTTAATTTTATTGCATAGTGATTGGTGCCGAAAATGCAACTTCAGGATGGGATAGCACTGGCTATTAAATGAGGGCGAAGGATTCGGTCTCTCATAGATCACAATGGGGCATTGTCCCAAGGATGTAATTGCCAAATTTCTCTGCTGTCACCTGAAGGAATAAATCCTGAAAGAAGACAAGAACCTGATCAGAACATCTCTAGTCAAATTCTCCAGGATGTATCGTCCAAGCTGATCGCGGAAGCCTTATCACAGGCAGGTATAAGCGAATATATCCCTGTTCAAACTGGTGATTCCCGTGACTCTGTACTGTCAGCAGGGAACCTAGATGAAGGATGTGTGTATAGGCTTAAAATACTGTCTTGCTATTCTTGCCACGGACACTGTGGAATCATTTGAGTGTAGTGAAGATTTGGAAAGATGAGAAACCGAAGCGAAGGACTGAGGTCTGCAAATAAATTATAGGAGTTTTGAAGACTCCCTTTTGTTTTTGGACAAAGAAGGATTTAAGGTTCCCTCCCTGCCTTTGTTACTGCCAGACTCAGGGGTGTGACTAGGGCAGAATCTACCCCACATTACTACACCAAGAATGGGAGCATGATTGTCCCACAAGCTCCCTCCTGGTTCTGGAGGAGGGGAGCCTCCCCTTTGAAGAAGAAGGAATGGGGGTGCAAAACCACCATAGCGAATGCCCTGTCTTCTAAGGAGAATCCAGAACTAATTGTCTTGTGCCACAAGGCAGTCACTTGTGGGTTCTCCCTGTAGGAGAGGGAGCTTCCACAGGAGAAGGAACGAGGGGCATGAAGACACCAGCTCTCCGTCCTTAGGGAGAACCCAGAAATGATGTCACAATGTCATGTGACATCACTTCCCCAGGCGCTAGGGCAGTACATTACACATCTCACTGCGTCCATGTGAGAGCAGTCTGTCCATTTGTTGTGTCAGGTCTGGAGTTGCTGCTGTTTAGCCCAATAATAGGGTTGTAATGGGGTGCAGGAGAGGGAAACTAGTTAGAGGTTGCATGTTGCCGGCACTTTGGAGTTTGGTGTTCATAGTTCTTCTGCGGCAGAGAGATTGGACTTGTGATTGCTAGCATTAGTAACCCATCTCTCTGATTGCATTAGTCTATCACTTTATAGATTATGTTCCTCCGAATCATCCACGTCTACAAATAGCTCATTTTTCACCGCAGGAGTTTAAGTAATCTGATTAAAAAGAGTCAAATAGCCAATGCGATGCTTAAAGACTTGATGTTCTCATGTCATAAGAAGTGCATAAAAAAGCCAATATCTCTGCACTCAGTTACACATTGAGCTTATACAATTATAATCTATATAATTGTCTACAATTGCAGAATATAATTATACAATTATAGAATGTTTGCTTCACCAATAACCTGCCTCTGGATCTTTGAAGCAAGGGGACATTACTCAAAATAAGCGGGACAATGTATGGTTTTGCATGAACTCTATTCTAATTGGGGTTTTTAAATTATGTTAGAAATCTAACCATGGACAAATCCCACACACAGCCCTCCTCAATAACTAACCAAAAAGTGATTAGTTTAAAAAGGTGTCTAACAGTCTCCAAAAATGTAGCTAGAGGGATAAAAATCTGTCTGCAGGAAGAAGATTATAATGGCACTCCTGCCCACACTGACCTCCTTCAAGCTCCTTCCCTACTTGCTATGCAAATATCTTGGGCAGGAGCTAAATTATGGTCTGATTACTCCTGGGTCACTTGCAGTATTGCCCCATAGGAGACCAGGGAAAAGGGCAAATTGATTCCTTTTCAAAGGCACATTTGCAATGGAAATTGAAATAGAAATTATAGATTATTTCTCCAAAATCTTTGGGGTTTTTTTTTTTTGGGGGGGGGGGAGGATACCAGTAAGAAATGCTTTTAAATTCATTGTTTGATGCAAATATGTTATTCTTGTGTCTTGTTACGTTAAAAAGGGGGAGGAGTAAAAGGACAAATGATAGAAATAGTGAATAAAATGTTATTGTTGGAAAAGAAACCTAAGACATCAGTAAACGAGCTACAGGTTGCTTCCCAAGAAGGAAAAAAGTGTCTAGAAGTTCATTTCTACAAGAACCCTCTCCCTCCCGCCTTCTCTATCTTAAACAGAATTAGAGGTTGGCCCTCGGTATTGCTGTGGGATCAGTACCCAGACCTTGCATGGATACCAAAACCTGTGGATAATGGAATCCATGGGTGGAGGCCATCAGAGGACCTCTGGACGCAACCGGAAGTGCCTTCCAGTCATGTTTAGGAGGTCAGGTGAGGCCCACCAAGCCTGAGCCTGGCACCCACTCTGAGCCAAATCCGCTAATGCCGAACTCACAGATTAAGAGGGTCCACTTGTACTATGAAAGGGGAGAGAGCGCGGACGGGCTGTTGCCTTAAAAGCTCTCTAAGAGAGCCTGTGCAGAGGATGAGTCCCAGACTCGAAGACTCCATTAAAGGCTCTGATTAAAACTACTGAAATAGTAGAAGGGCTTGATAGATGCTGTACATCTTTATAGACTTCAGATGAACGTGCTCATGTAGACAGAGTAAACATTCATTTTTAAAAAGTTATCTACGAGTTATCTTAATAAAATAGCAGTCTGTTCCTCCACTATTTCCATTGTTTTTCTCATGGCACACTGACCTCTGTGATCTCCATGGTCTTCACCTCTTGCCAGTTGCAGACATTTGTCCTAGAAACAGAGCCACCAAACTCTGAAGGGTTTTTCCAGCCATGCTCCAAATTCCCACGGCACACCTGTGGGACTTTTTCAACACACCAACATGCCATGGCACTCCTGTTGAAAATCACTACTCTAGAGTACACAACTAATGATTGAAGCAGCCGAATTGCAGTAAGGCATCTGGCAGGGATTGTCTTCATGTCCCATTTCTGAAAGTACTTCTTGCCCAACCATTACTTCTTATTTAATGAAATATTACATAAATGCCCTCTACCTGGAAAGAAGGTAGGACGATAGTTTTTCCCAATTTTGGAACAGAATACTTTAGGGCAGGGTTTCTAGCAGCTGGGAAGGGGGTTGCAATTTTTCAGGTCTTGTAGTACCATAAATCTTGCATTTGGGGGAACTTATTGTTCAGTGTTACTTTAAAACCACAACACTAAAAGATTTTCCATAGGGAATAACTGATAATGTTAGATTTACATGAATGTTCCAATAGTTTTGTTTTTTTTAATTTCCAGCCAGGGGTAGGGGGAATGACAACAAGATGTCCTCTCCCTGTTTTTCACCCAGTTTTTCACCCTTGCTGAATCTGTTATAAACTTGTGATTCTCTTAAAGGCGTGATTTTAAGAGATACTGAGCTTTTGTTTGAACTACTACGTTAAGGCTGCAATTTTATGCATGCATACTTGGGTGTATCTCATTCAACTCAGCAGGCGTTTACTTCTGTGTAAACATGGCTAGACTTGCCTTGCATATCTGAATTTGGCCTGTCCCACTTGATGTGTATTGGCCTGTCCCACTTGGGTGTTTATTCCGTTCTACTTCTGTTACAAATGGACCACAGGAAGTTTGAAATACTTAGGAATATGGATATAACACCTCATTTGAATGACCTTAAAAATGATCATGAGTTGCTTGAAGACTCTCTATAAAAAGATCTTCCAAACTGGCAGGAATTCAATTTTTCTTGCTGGGCAAGAGTTGACACTGTTGAGATGCTAATTTTTCCTAAATGCTGGTTCTATTTTTGATGACATAGCCCTGAAAATAACTGAAAATTATAAAGTCCTGAGTGACGTTATATTGTTCTATTAAAAAAAAAAGAAGAAGCAAGGGTATAATCTGGAAGTCTGGGGCATCCTCCTGGAAAGGGTTTGGAGTTCCAGTTCCAGGGTGGGAGGAGGGAGGGTGGGTGGGGAGCAGGAGGCAGGGTTGGGACCTGGCAGATATGCCGGATCCCAACCCCCATTCCCAGGCAGCATGGAGCAGCTTCAAGCAGTTCTGCACTCCTCTGACTTGTGTCACCTCCAGAAGTGTTGCAAGTCCAAGGAGACCCAGTGGGGCTGCAGTAGCTTACCCGGGGGTAAGGGGAAAAGTTTCCCCTTACGTCCGACTGATCCATTTTGGGGGCCTATCTTGTGCTGGATACTGTGCAGGCCTCCTGGCCTGCCTGTTCCAGTGCAAGAGAGGATTGCACTGCACATTGTAGAAGGACGCTGGAAGCTACAGATAGAATGAAATTACACTGAAAGGACTTCTGATTTCAAAGCAAGGGTTTCAGGAGACACGCTGACAGCTACATTTGGTGACATCTAAGAACACTTGAACTAAAACATAAATTAGACCAGTGGTTCTCAAACTTTTTAGCACTGAAACCCATTTTTTAGAATGACAGTCTGTCAGGACCCACTGGTGGTAATGTGATGTTCATGGCTGGAGGTGACATCATGAAACAGGCAAAAAAAAATTTTTAACACCCCCATATGACAAAACAAAATTGATTTAAGTAAGTAAATTAAAAGTTTACAGTAAGTATAAGTTAAAAAAAATTATTTAAAACAAAGAACCCTTTTCTACCCAATTCTTCTTTCCCCCCTTCAGGAAATGCTGTTGTTGTTGCTGCAGCCCTTCTGAGAGAATTACACAATCCATTTTGGAGTCCTGACCCCACCAGCACGCAAAGAGGATGTGATCAGGGTGGGACAAATGGCAGAGGCGTTCCTTTGGCGTTCCTTTTCACTCTACTTATTAGAAGTTATTGAAAATAATGGGATTAGCAGGAACAGCTTTTCTGTGGGTTTCTCCCACTGTGCTAATGTCACGTTTAAGCCATTTGTGCCCAATGTTGCATGTACCCAACAGGGATCCAATGTGTATACCTGTGGGCTGAACAGAAATGGGTTAAAGGCCCACCTGGTTCTAACTGCGTAGGTTCTGAACTTAAAATTGTTGCTCCCCGCACCCCACCCCCATTCTCAATCCCAGCCAGTTTCATGATAAGGGCATGCATGGTTGACCCTGTACGCGATGTGCTTGCGCACCTTTAAACATGACATTGAACCTGTGGAATGAACCCACGGAAAACCAGTTTGCACAGGCTCAGTGAAACTGTGCCCCAGTGACTCAGTTGCTAGGAGAGGATTTTGGCCTTGGGGTTCAAATTCCAGATCTTTCTTCCTTAGCTTTCATGTCTCTTAATTTCCCTTGTTATGCGTTGCTATTCTAGCTGGTCAGGGCCAGTCTGTGTTGCTGTGGGGTTGCCTACCCTCTAGCATCAGTCCCGAGTCTCCAGTAGCCAGGTGACTACTGAAAGCAGTCCTGAAGATTTTAACAGGATCTTCAGGAATGTCTGGGACTGCATCATGCAGGGGGAGATTTAAAAAAAATCCAGGGATAGCTTCCTTCGGAGTTGGCAACCCTACTTAGACACCTTCTTCTTGAAAGAGGGTCAGCCACCCAAAGAAATGAAGGCCTACATTTAATTTTGAGACACATTTCTTTAAAGCAAAACAAAGCTGTTACTGCATGGGGTGGGTGTTTGTATAAGCTCTAAAAGCAAAGACCTTTAAGGCATTTAGATGTGTGTTGTCTCTTTCCTAGCTTTTGAATAGAAGTTAAATCCTTGATCGCCAAGGCTGTGGTGTGATAGAGCTACGGTCTTTGGCCCCCTCTTGTCTCCAGCTTGCTGTGGGGTCCTGTACATTCATTCAGTCTTATTTACCTGAGCATGTGAAAATGTCAAAGGCAGCAACTGTTACCCTACACATGCCTGATCTTGTCTGATCTCAGAAGCAAAGCAGGGTCAGGCTTGGTTAGTACTTGGATGGGAGACCGCCTGGGAATACCGGGTGCTGTAGGCTTATAACATAGTCTTTCGAGACTGAAGGTTGCCAACCAATGGGTCTCCACGTCTAGACCAGGAAACCCAAGCCAAATATGCCCTTTCTTGCTGAGATCTAACGTGATCTTGGCCCAGCCAAGATGGCGGTGCCTGTGACGTTGGGGAAGAAGAGGCTGCTGGAAACATTCCATGGTGCCCCTGTGAGTTCAGTGCAGCATCCCAGGGTCCTGCAGCACACAGGTTGGGAACCACTGGTCTAGGCCTTTGCTTGCCAAGGACATACATTGTCCCTCGTGAATTCTTATTGATAACAAATGCCTTGGCAGTCTCCCTCAGTTCTGTTGCTGCGCCTGTTGTATATGTGATAGCACATGTATGGCCTGCTCTGTTTGTGTTTCCCTTGCACTGTGGCTAGGTCTGCAGAAGACCAGGACGTGATCCTGCTGTGCATCTCTGAGGAAGGAATGTTGTATATGGGGCACCCATTCTGCCTGTACTAGCTGCCAAAGGAGGCCAAAATAGGCACATGGTGCTTGAAGCTTCACCAACATGCTCTTCCTGAACCTAGGGATCAGCTCCCACCAACCTTCTTGCCTCTCTTCCCAGCTTTTTGCTTGCTCACCCTGGTGGTACCTGCTTTCTCTTGAGAGCTTTTGCAATAAAGTTAGTGCTTCTAGAGGGAACAGCATTTGGTGAAAGAAAGAAACTGGAAAGGTATGGCAGCTTAGTGGATTCTTAAAGACAGATGTAGAGCACTGGTTGACTCCTGTTGGCCTCTGGAGGAGTGAGGCACAGCCTTTTTTCCCTCTTGACTTTACAGCAGGCAGTGAGGGGGACTCTGGGTGCATAGAATTTCATATGACTGGCATATGAATCAAGGAAGTGCACTGGTATTGCTTAAACCAGGGGTGTCAAACATAAGGTCCGTGGGCTGGATGTGGTCCCCGTAAGCGATTTCTCTGGCCCCTATTATAATTGGACTCTCCCAGCATGATAATCTGGCGCTCTCATACCTTGAAATTGCAAACAAGATTTGTACATTTTCTCTTCTGTCTTTTGCAGCTATTGAGTTTCTATGTGAAAACAAAGTGCTTGTTTCTGGCCGTCATCTGCTGAACAGTGCCGCTTCCTGCTAAATGATGTCCCTTCCGATCCTCAGCAGGCGCCATGAATATTTGGCCCAGTCTATGAAACGGGTTTGACACCCCTGACTTAAATGGTGTTGCTTCTTTTGGTACTGGTGATTGCAGTAGAATTTGGTTGGCTGTTTTCCTTGACTGGGGGCGACTGGGTTGTACAAAACAGAGAACAAGTACTCTGATTTCATCCATCCAGACTGGGAATGAGAGGTACAGGGTTCGGGAAAGAGAGGGATTTCAGCCAGCGTGATATAGTAAAGCATAGCTCCTATTCCTTAGTGTTCACATTTGCCAAGCACAGGCCCACACATTGACAGATTTTTCTCCCCCTGCTCTAGAATGACCTGAAAGTGTACATAACATTATAGCTGACAGTTCAGCTTTGATCCATCACAAACATCTGAACCTTGTCAAGCTGTCTAGCTACATAATGGGGAATAATCCATGAGATACTCCTCTTGGGGGGCTGGGAACTGCTGTGAGTTTTGTACTGTTATCGCAAGGGGGGGGGGCATTCCTGAACTTGGACATTGAATGGTGTTCTGTCATTACATCCCAGTGGGAAAAGGTGTAAGGGGGCAGGGCATATAATGTGCAGATTAAAAAGTTGACCGTGGTGCCTTGTCGAGGCAAAGGGAAAAATCAAACATAACATACAGAAGAACTAGTAGGTCTTCCCTGAAACCCGAGAACCGGTCAGTCCTGTTTGAACCTAACGAGATTTTGTGTCCCTCTGGGTCTGCAGTCCTAGAAGCCAGTGATGGGGTGGAGGACAGAGAAGGCAAAGGTCCTGCAACCCTTCCTAATGATTCCACTCTTGTGCCTTTGCTTTAGTACAGAATTCACACTTCCATCTGCTTTGGGATTTGCCTCCCTGGTCCCAGAATTTCCACCTGTCTCAAGTCCTTGCATCTCTCCTCTGTAGGGGGAAAGAACTCCCCCCCCCCCAGTCCTTCTTCAGTCCCCTTCTCTTCCTAGAGTTTGTGTCTATAATTTGGGGCTTCATCTTTTTGCAGTTAGAACCTGAGGTTGTAGGGAGCCTGATTCCTTTATTTTCCATTATCCTTTTCCTCGTTTTTCCTTTTCCTCCTTCTCCTACTCCACTTCCCTTATTTCCCCCCCCCATTATTCCCCCCCACCAGCCTGTGTGGTTGTTACCACTCACCGTGAACTAACACGCCCCCTGGTGTTTGCATGCAGTCATTGCATCCAGCAGATCCTGGAGGCTGTTCTTCATTGTCACCAAATGGGGGTCGTTCACAGGGACCTTAAGGTGAGTTTCTCTTCCCCGCTGCTCTGTCCGTCTGTCCGTCTTTGTATCTTTGCATGTTTTCTTTGTTTTCCTTTCTAAAAAGAAGCGGTTGATCCATTGATCAGTTTGGAGTCGATCACACCAAATTTCCTGCAGGGTCTGCTGGTGAACTGGCCAACAGAGAGTAGCAAGGTTTGACTTGATCTTTGGGTTGGGGCATTTCCTGTGACAGCCCAATCAGAAATCAGCTTCATGATATCGGCCTGTGTGTGTATGTAGTTCTAGCTGTGATCCTTCTGTGGTTTGGCTGACCAGTGGGATTCCACTTCCTGATGCACCTGGTCAAAGCTGCCATCCAGCCAAGGAGAAACTGTTCATCCTGGAGGGAGATATGTTGTTCAAGGCAGACCCACTGGTTTTTAATCTGCCTGCTGCACAGTTGTAATCATGGAACTGGGACTTGCAGCAGTCTTACAGACCTCAACTTTGACCTCAACTTTGACAACTACAGACATTGTAGAAGTAGTTATTGAGGAGGGGTGTGTGTGGACAAGGAGTTTAGCTGTGGACTTTGTGGCCACACAGTGGCACCATCACAAACTGCACTTTAACTTTTTAAAGCAGGAAGCTCAGTGGAAAGGACACCCGGGGAGGGGGGGTGCGCTTTGGACAGACCATGCTTTGAAGGGCTTTGTTCAGAAGGTTCTCATTTCAGGGCTGAAGAAAGCTGGACTTTGTGTTCCTGAGTCCAGTCCTTCAGTGTGTACTGGGCTTGGCCAATCCACAGTGCCCACAGTGGTTGCAGCAGGTGTGATGTAGTGGTAATAGCTAGTGGGGCTGCAGGAGTAACATTTGCACTGGGCTGTGGTTGCCTGGGGGCAACAGTCTGGCTGTCTGCCCATACAATTTCTCTCCCCGGTGATTGTCGCTTGCACCTCTTGCAAAACGTCCCCCCCAAAACAGCATTCTTTGCAGGAGGAGCAGCGAGGATCACAGTGTCTGGCTACTTGCTCCCCTTGCTTGGGGGGGGGCAACGGGGGGCAAGCAGGAAGGGTCTGGGGGATTTTATGTTCAGTTTTTTAAAAAAAGCGTGTGTGACATCAAACCTGAAAAATGACATCACTTCTGACTGTGACATGGGGCATCATATTTAACTTTTCCCCATGCTCCAGGGTGACGTAGTGCGCTATACCACGTCACCCTGGAGTGCTGCGCAGCCCAGAAGGAAAAACGCTGTTGTGACCTGGGGCATTGCCAGCACATTCCTGCTGCAGAAAAAGAAAGCAAAAGACACCTTCTGGATGAACCCTGTAGCACAAGGAGGTATAAAGGGTTGTATTCCCTTTCACTTGGTTTCGCTTTAAAAGTGGCTGTTAACTGCAGCTGGGGCTTGTCTTTCTGCTCCTTCCGGCGCCAAGGAAAGCTGCCCTGCCCCTGCAAATTGTATCAGTCCCCTGCCCTCTGCAATCCTGGTTGGCTGCTCCTCATTGGTGCTCCCAGTCTCTGCCGTAGAGCCCTGTTGCTTTTGCATGTTACATGGTGGAGCAAAGCCCTCCCTCTAGTGTCTTTGGGCTAATCTGAGCTGATTTCTGGACAGCTGTCAGGTGACGGTCGGGGAGGGGGGATGTGGAACTCGGGTCTAGGACAACAGAATGACGAGGCTTTCAATGAACATCTCATTTGGTTTCCCAACTGCTCCCTGCCTTCTCTGCTTTCCCTGAGCCGTTCCTCTTCCCACCCTCAACCATTTCCAACATTTTCTTCTCCCCCAGTGGGCGTAGTGGGCGAAGTTCCTCCATGGGGTGCCCATAGATGAGGCAGATATAGTCTCTCTCCAGATGTTTTGCATGCATGATGATGTCTGGTTTAAATGTGCACAAACTCTGTGTTGTTTTTTCTGTGATTTTTCCCCCCATATTGGATTCTTGTTCTCTTGTTTGTTCGCTGCCTGTCTGGCCTCTTTCTGACACTCTCTTGGTTGGCTGAGTATGATAAAGAGAACCTGTTCTACGGTTGTAAAGGACGGCTCAGGTTCAGCAATGCCTGCCTTTGTCAGAGTGGCTGTGGAATCAAGGGGAGACCTAAAGATAACTGTTCTGTTTTTGTGTGTGCAAGATGTACTGAGATGCTTTCTGAAAAGACCTGTGGTGGTTCTGTCGGCACTTTCAAAGATTCTGGGCTTCCCCTCCACCTCCACTGTACTTGCTGAGGCTTTCCTTTTGGACTTAGAGACAGGAAATTGACCAAATCTGAAAGGCTTTGAGGCTTTCAAAAAATACTCAATTAGTTTAGACTTCTGCTTAAAACCAGCAATGCCTGATGGTTATGTTGCTCACACTAATAAGTGGCCTCCCTTTTGTCTTGTGGAAACACTCACGTTGAACAATTCTTTATCAGGGTCGTTTGCACAACTGCCCTGTGACTGAGATTGCCTTGCATTCTGAGTGTTGCATTCAAAACCCTATTAAAATTGTGCATCAATACCTGAAATCTGATGGAGGCATAAAGATGTCCCCAGGTCCTTGGACAATGTTACTTAAATAGTGAAGCTCGACTTCTAGGTGTTCAGACACTGGAAAAAGTGTTCTTGGGACTGGCTTCCTCAAGAGGCGCGTGGGAATGCGGTTGTGATAGCTGTGTGGAAGGCTGTGGATTTCCGTGGCGGGATTTTTTCCTCTACCTGTTGTTGGAAATAAAGTTACCGAGATGTTAAATGTGAGTTCTCAAGCATGGGCTAATTATTGTAGGGCTCTGTGCCCTGTTCTTGCGCATGGGGTTATGCAATTCGGAACATGGGCTGCAATGCACTTCTGGTGCTGAACTGAGCGCATAGATGGTATGAAAAATCTCAGATTGAAATAAATCATAATAGTACAGCTTGTACCCGTAGTAGGCCTTGATTGATGTGTGTTGATCTGGGAATCTGCAACTAAATAAAGCCTTTGATCTCGATTTGGGTCTTGTTTTTCATTATCTAGGTTAGTGGTTCCCAAACTTACCTGGGAGCCTCTTTTCCCAGGCTCAGCCAGGTGCTGCCAATATCTCACGAGATCTTGTGAGATCCAAGATGGCAGCACCCAAACCTTGCAAGATTTCATGAGTCCCAAGATGGTGGCACCCAAAATGTGAGATTTGGGCACTGGCATCTTGGATCTCACAAGATTTCATGAGATCCAGAATGGCGGCACCCAGGGGGACAGGTAGAAGGGGCCACTGGGGTCACCCCCTGGCACCCCTGTGTTGCCCCTAAGGCATCACAACACACACTTTGGGAACCCTTTATCTATTCTAGGTGAAAAGAATGTAAGAGTGTATATTTATGTAACATGACATCATACACGAGAAGTACGTTGTGTTAATACAATTGATATGCTGTTAAGTTAGTTGAGGTATGTAGCCTTTCTCAATTAGTCTTTGCAGAGAGAGAGAGATCTGGAGAAGTGATCTTTTTAAAGAAAAAAATGTCTACATCATTGTTCAAGCTGCTAACAGTAGAATTGTTGGGCATTTTGTAGCCAATCACAGCAGCAACTGCTATTAAAAATTTCAGAAGCAACAATGGTTTAATACCTTTGCTGGAACCAACTTGAAACAAGGTGAAATAGTGAGCAAGATTCTGAATTCACGAAAATCTTCTTCAAGCTGATGGTATGGGGGGAACGGACGAATGGGGTGAAGGAGAGAGAGAGGATTTGGTGGGCATGATGGAAGAGGTCTGTCTGCTGGCTGCCCTCATGGGTTAATACATGATGTACCTTGCAGACTTAAGTAGGTCAGATTGTGTTTAGTGCTAAAACATAGGTTGTAGCAAGTTATGGAGTGGTGAAGCAATGGATGCAATCGGAGAGTCCTTCAAGGCCATCTAGTCCTACCCATGCTAGAAACAGGAAAATCCTCTCTAGTGCATCTCCAAAAGATACCTGTAAAGTATCTGCCTGAAGCCCTCCAAAGAGGGAGAACCTACCATTTCTCTCAGTGATTGGCTCCATCATCAGGCTGCTCTTAAGAGTTTCTTCCTTATGGTCAACCAAGATCTTAGTTCTTAATAACCTGTGTTGCTCACAGCATGACATAGAAGAGAGTCTGTCACCCTGCTTGTAAACACCGGCAAGTCTTCTCAATTATGGTAGAACTTGCTGTCCATTGTATGTTTAGGATGGCAGACTCATTTGCTCAACATGCATTAAATTCATGTTAATTTAGCCCTTTACACAGAGTTGGGCTAATGTTAAATGAAGGAATAAAGCTAATGAATGTTGAGTTTCCAGCCCTTTACATAGACATGGGTTAGTGACATAAACGGATGAAAATAAAGATAAAGAATGCTTTCAGAAATTGCAGATTTAGTCCCTGGTACTTACAATGGTTGATCTTGACTGGTTAGCTGTATTAATGGTTGTAATTAGTGGTGGAGGGCATAGCTTGTAGAGTTGACCTCATCCAAAGATTTAGATGGCCTGACGGAGTTGTACTGAGGTCACCTTCAGTCGTAAGAGGTCAGACAGGGACAGAAGCAGCCTTGGAGGTTTGTTGGCCCATGGTTATTTAGTGTCCTGACTTGGACTTCATATTGAACACTGCAGACAATGTCTTTCGACAGCATCTTTGATGCGTACAATTATTTTGCAACAGTGTGGGTGTTTTGGGTTGTAGCACAAAGACTGAATGTTTTATTTGCATGGCAAGTGTGGATAGAGCAATTGTGTGACAGAGTTGGCCTCTGACATATCTAATGGGCCTTTGGGGGTTGCATTTTTCTTTATTGGTGAATATCTGCTATCCTAACCAGGGACCTGGTGAATTTACTTTCCTGCATGTGGGATAATCCATTTGTCTCACTGGTGGCCTTCAGAGGACCATGTGGAAGTGGGAGCTGGATGTTATCAATGACTGAATCTAACTTTAAGAACAGAAGGCAGTTTTAATCAAATGGTTGTCTTTTTAAAAGTTCCATCACCTCTAGATTTTAGCTCTTTGAGAGGCTTCAGTTTGGGATTGACTTGATTGGAATGGATAGGGGTGGGCGACAGGGGCTTCCAGGCTAGAATTAATCTTCCCAGATTGGTTGGAAGGGCTGGGTAGTGTGTGAAAGAAGCAAGTTGTGTGGGGTTGTCATAAACATGACAACTGAAAGAGAGGTCCACTATGAATGATCACTCTGGAGAATTACCTTTGTGTGCTTTGAGTTTGATTGAGTCCACAAGCTGCAAAGCATATAAGTTGGAGAATTCCAGCTGCTGTTATCCTCCCACTGTGGTGTTTTTCTAAACGTCCTTAGGACAAAATCTGCACAGTTTGCTAGGCAATACTTTGCAAAAAGACTCATATTCACTTCCCCGCAGCCAAAGCTCATCTCTAATCCATGGCTAGAGTTGGCACTCATTCCCTTTCTGTATTGTAACATTGCCAAAGCATCCTAGTGGATATTTTTAACCGGTGACTTCTTTGTCTCCACCGATTCTGAGAGGATCAAGCTGGCAGTCTAGACCGCAAGAGTTTGGGGACACCAGAGGAAAGGTGACAAAAAGCATATAATCTCCACTGATGGAGCCAACAGTCCAGGCAAAGGATGGAATGGAGGGGAGCCCTTTTTTGTGCATGCTTGGTGGATACAATGTTGTCTGTTGTGTTTTGTCAGTTTACAAGCTGGAAACTGGAAAGCCATGGGAGCACAGATACATGTGTGGTCTCTCTCTCTCTGTCCTTGATGTTGCAGCCCATGGTGGTGAGACCTTAGCTGCACTGCACCCACTTGCAGTGTTCCCACAACCAGAAAGCAACACTTGTGGATGACCCAAGTCACCAAAGCCACAAGTTACAGCAGCCAGATCACTAGCCAGTCTCACCTGGTAGGACATTCCTTAATGACCCCCCAAAGATGGCAGCCAGCCAGGCCCAAAGCATCAGCAGATCCTGTCCATCCAAGTCTTCCAAAGGGATATTGTTCTGAGTCGTAGATTTGTAGGATCAAACATCATGTCTATAGTGTGAACTGTGCCTGAAAATCCCCAAGTCATCTTCACCTGTTGGGGTGTCTCTGTTTTTCCTTGATGCCTCAAAGGGTCAGGCCACTTGATGGTACCCCTGTTCAGTTGCTTGGAGTGACTTGATCTTGAGACAGAAAAACAGGATGTACAATATTAAGATAAAACAGTGAACATGTGCTTTAGACCAATCTTAAGCCAAGTATTGCAAAAGTCACTGTAGTACAGCAATGCCACCCACCCAGAAGGAGGGGGAAAACAAAACCACAGGCTTACAGTGGAGACCAAGCAGCTCTTCCTGACTCAAAACTAATTCCAAATGTGCAAAAAGCCTGACTTGGTTTTCAGTGCTTAGATTGGCCTTGAGCAGGGCTCTCCCATCCATACAGATTAGTGGGAGTAGGGTACCTAACTCCACTTCTCCACTCACCTCGGTTGCTGCTCCTTCTCCCACTCCCTGAATTGGAAAAGGAATTGGTGGAAAAACAGAAAAATATCAAAGATAGGAGAGTGGCAGAAATACCCTAACCCAGCATTCTCTTCTCCTCCACACTTCCTTGTCCACTTCATCCCCCTCTTCTTGCTCCAGTCCATTGGAATGGGAGAAACAGAGGTGGCACATCCCCAGTTAAGGAGGTGGACAGCATTTGACATGCCAACTCAGGTGCCCGAAGGTCTTGGGGAAGTCCTGGCTGGGAGGGGGGGGGAATCAGTGTGAAGGAAGGGACAAACTGTCTGTAGGGTTCCCATTGCAATAGTCTTGGGTTCCAGGATCTATTAGGAACTTTCCCCACAATTCCTGGGAAGTTGTATTGAGGGCAGTAAGGATTATTCTTGATCTAGAATGGAGTCTAGAATGGAGTCTGAAGGAGGGGTGATTCCAAATCACTGAGAGAGATAGCAGGTCAGCTCTTTTGTGATACTAAAGCCCCTACTTGCATACAGGTTAGATTCCAGAGGTCTGTACATAAGTTGAAACGTTCGTAGGTCAATACGTCCGGTTCTTGCCAACCTAGTGCTATTGCACCTGCCCGAATGCTCCACTGTTGGACATTCTCCACTTGCATCAAAGCACCAGTGCAGCCGCCCATAACCTGGACATTCATAACTCAGGAACCCAGTGTATAAATAAACCAACATAGGGGCCAGCTGGTCAGCTAGGCAAGATAATTTCAGTCCTCTGCTCAAAGGGTCCCACAAGGGTACACCGTCCGAATACAGTCTCCCTCTTATTCTGGCTATGGGACAGGGCTATCTCCAGAAATGAGTGTGTCTCTGTTTCTGTCTCTGTGTCTCACACTATTTTTGGGGGGTTATCGCAAGTGTCTAACTGGCTTCTGCAAACTGTTTGTTGTTGTTGTTTTTTTCTGTTCTCTTTTCTTCCCCTCCTCCTATTTACTTTAAACCAAACCAAAATGATACATGACTCTATTAAAATGACGTCGATTGTTAACTTGGGTCACCATGACAGCCGGAGAACCTGCTTTTGGCCAGCAAATGTAAAGGAGCCGCGGTGAAATTGGCAGATTTTGGCTTGGCGATTGAAGTGCAAGGGGACCAGCAGGCTTGGTTCGGTGAGTGCTGGCTGGGAAGATTTCTTCTCCCCCTTTCCCGGTTTGCTTTGCTGGCCCAGACATCATGAAAACACACACCTTGGCTACTTCTGCTTTCTTCCCAGGCTTTGCGGGCACTCCTGGCTATCTCTCTCCCGAAGTCCTACGCAAAGAAGCCTATGGCAAACCGGTGGATATCTGGGCATGTGGTAAGATTGAGCTGCCTTTTTCCAAGGTAGTGGTATAGTGGCTACTATTCATAGAATCATAGAGTTGGAAGGAACATAAAAGGTCATCTAGTCCAACCCCGACTAGATGGGGATTGAAATGTGGGAGCTGTCATGACCCTCTTCTTGCCCCACTTCCACTTCACATACCTCTAACACTGTGTAACAAAAAATTCATTCATTAGAGCATTGGTTCCCAACTTTCTGTCCCTTTAAGACAGGGTTGGGAACCTTCAGAGGACCCGTAGGCGATGGCGCCCATCACTTCTAGATCCTCCCCTCCATCACCAACTACAGGGAGGTAAGAAGCCCCATAAAACCCCTTTCTTGCCTCTTGTAGTTGGCAGTGGCAGTAGGGAGAACTCTGGCGTGACAGATACCATCACCGATGGCTCACCACCAGTTGCTATCACCCCTAAGGGGAGAGAATTTTTCAAATGCAGTACCTGGGGGGCTGCAACCCCCAGGTTTGGAACCGCTGCATTAGAGTGTTTTCTCCTGTAAGGCTGCAATCCTATACTTTACCTGGGATTAAGTCCTCTTGAATATTGTAGACATTCACATTTACTAGAATTGTCTCCTCCTCCTCTCACAAGAAGAGGAGAGAACAATGAGATGACCCCTCGCTCTTCCATATAAGCCATGATCGCGTCTTCCCTTCACCCCACCTTCTATCCATTCGTCCATCCTCTTCCACTAGGCATCGTGCAGCTGTTTGAGAGGATGAGGAAACTGGCACTTAGGCAATGGTCTCAGTTTGCCTAACTTCTGAGCCTGATAACACTTCTCAGCTCAAGTCCTTTGAAAAGAGTTTCCAGTTTGTGGGTCCTGACCCTCCAGCCGACCAGGACTCTGGATGACTCAGACTTTCAAGTGCCTACTCTCAAATTTGTGTCTCTGAGTATTCTTGTACATTTTTGTTGCAGCTGCTCCCAGTGCAAAAAAGGAGTAGCTTAAACACTCTAGTCCAGCATATCTCTACCCTGCACATGCTGGATCTTGTCTGATCTCAGAAGCTAAGCAGGGTCAGGCCTGGTTAGTACTTGGATGGGAGACTGCCTGGGAATACCAGGTGCTGTAGGCTTATACCATAGTCTTTCGAGACTGAAGGTTGCCAACCAGCATATCTCAAACTGTGGATTGGGACCCACTAGGTGGGTTGCAAACCAATTTCAGGTGGGTCCCCATTTATTTCAATTTATTTTTCATAGATTAGAAAAATATTCAATTCTTCATTTAAAAAAAGATGTTTAAACTTATACTGATTGTAAACTTTTAATTCACTTTAATTAATTGTTTTGAAGAAGAAGAATCTTTTATTACGGTCACTGACCAGTACATAAAATAAATTGTTTTGATTTTGTCATATGGGGTGTTAAAAATTTTCCTACTTGATGATGCCACTTCCGTCCATGATATTGCTTCCAGGTTAATGACATCACTTTCTAAAAAGTGGGGTCCCAGGGCTAAAAAGCTTGAGAACCACTGCTCCAATCTTACTGTTTAGGCTGGAGGGGCTGGTCTTTCTTTCATTAGGTGAATACCCTATTTTAGATGTCTGGGATGACATCTAAATAATCTTTGGGGATTTTCCTTGGGGACTTTGTTTTATACCATAAAGGGGACCTCCCCCTCCCCATGAAGGGGGCAATAAGGTGAAGTTGACCCCCTAGACTCCCTTTGAAGGGGATAAGGGAAAGGGCACCCCCGTGATGTAATAAGGGGAAAGGGACTTTCCATGAAAGGAGTAATAAGGGGAAGAGATCCCCTGGGCCATCATCTTTGGGGCCTTTTTTTATTTTTTGCACCAAGTCAGATTCTATAGATATTGGTTATCTGCATATAGGGGGCTCTGTATATTTCAATATTTTTTTGTCAAGCCTGAACAGTTGAGGATGAGATGCGGGAGGCAGGCTTGCTGCCACTTGGGTCTAAATCTGGCTGTCCCATTCCTTTGCCTTAGGTGTTATTCTTTATATCTTACTGGTGGGCTATCCTCCTTTCTGGGACGAGGATCAGCACAAGCTGTACCAACAGATCAAGGCTGGAGCCTACGATGTGAGTAGCAATCTGATTATTATACTTGCATTCATTCAGATGTTTCAAAACCTTGGCACTTTCAAAACTGGTGATCTTATATGGGCTTTTTAAAAAAAATGTTATTCCGCTTCTTGGAGAAATGTTGGAGGGGATTATCAAGATAAAAAATTATAGACTCACAAAAATTGTAAGAATACAGCCATCAGTTACCAGACAAACTATTATAGTGTCTCTCAAACTGAGGGTCTGGACCCACTTGGTGGGCCGTGACCTGATTTCTGGTGTGTCCCGCAGAGCCTCCGGTGAAAACAGGGGTGATGGAAAGATTAGATCACTAATTACCTTGAGCCCTGAGGCTATTCAAGAATCAGCTGCTAACTGCCCCGCAAAGAGCTAAGCTCCTGCAGTTTGCAAGATGGCTGCTAATTGCCCCACAAAGAGCTAAGCTCCTGCAGTTTGCAAGATGGCTGCTAATTGCCCCACAAAGAGCTAAGCTCCTGCAGTTTGCAAGATGGCTGCAAATTGCCCCGCAAAGAGCTAAGCTCCTGCAATTTGCAAGCTTCTGTCAATATACGAGATAAATGTTTGAGTGTCTTTTTTTTTCTGGTGTGTTTTTTTCCAAGTCCATCAATGACAGGTAGTGGGGGCAGGTGAAAGCTGGACCACATAACTAAACTCCTCTAGCCTTGAGGCTTTTCATTAGGGCTGCCTCATTATGAGAAATGGATTGAGTTTTGTCTTTTTTTTGCAAGCAAACAAATAAATAAAGCATTACTTGTAAATAAATTCTTTCTAGATCAACTTTTTAAAAGTCTTGTAAAGCTAGGTGGGTCCCAACAGAGTGCTATTTGAAAAAGTGGGTCCCGGAGCTGTAAAGTTTGAGACCCACAAAGTCTGAACTGTTGCAATAGCTATGATCAATTTCACTTGGCAATAGCAACAGCATTACTGGCTGGTCAGGGGAATCTGGGCACACCTGAAAACTTCCCTGATACATTTAAGTGTTGCAAGGTTTTGCAGGAAATGCTCATCTGTGGAATGGGAGAGGCAGCCTCATCCTTAAATGCTCTCCAACATGACCTTCCTATACTACCTTTTTGTCTTCAGTTTCCTTCTCCTGAGTGGGACACAGTCACCCCGGAAGCAAAAAACCTCATAAATCAGATGCTAACCATCAACCCTGCAAAGAGAATCACAGCTCACGAAGCTCTCAAACATCCATGGGTCTGTGTAAGTGTCATGGCTGCACCTCTCTGGGAACCTGGCATTCACTTTTTTTGAAGAGGGTAACAAAATTAGGAGGCACCTGAGTCAGCTTGTTTTGCTTTTCTTCAAGGATCCCAGTTGCCGCTATACTTTTTTTTGGTGGTGGTGGTGGTGGGGGGTTTGCATGTGTCATCCCTGATAGGAAATGTCATGGGTGGCCCTGTTCTGGACAGAGGTCTTGAAAGGGCCTCATCTGTAAATGTGCATGTCAGCTTTGATTTTGGACACCTACGGGGGGGGGGCCTGTACCCACAGATCCAGTATATATGAGTTCACTTATCTGCGGATCAGGTTCGGGCTCCCCACACTGCGTGCACTCCCTCTGGAGGTGAGGGGAGCTCTGCTCCCCTCACATCTGGAGGGTTCTCTGAGCCCAGCAGAGGCAGCGTGAAAAGTCACTTTTGATTTCCTCCATGAAACCAGAAGTGACATTTTTTAATGCCATATAAGGCATTAAAAACGTCAGTTCCAGTTTCATGCCGGTCTTCTGCGTGCTGCCCAAGAGATGACCATCACATAAGTACCGTAAGGTACTTTGCAGTGGCCAGAGTAAGGGAGACGCCAGTGTGGAGGCCCACAAAGGCCTCCACTCCGGTCAGAGGAGTCCCAGGAGCAATCAGTGGTAAGTATGCCGCCGAATGGGGTGGGGGGAGGTGGAAAGAGGGCAAAACTCAATAGGGGGAGGGTGGGGAGGTGGGACGTTTAGGCCTGGGAAGGGGCAGGACTGGCAACAGAGGCTGATGCCCAGATCCTATCTTCCATCCCAGGTCTGAAAGTCCTACGTGGGTCTACTTGGATCTGTACCAGCGATTGAACCGATTCAGATCCAAGTTAGATCCATAGAGGCCGTGGGGGCTCAACATGAGGTAAGGGATGGAATGTCCTCCAGCTTCCTTCCTGGCCCTGTGGGATTCAGCAGCAGCTATTTCAGTGTTGCTATATGGGCAACCCCATCAGGATTAGGTTGGATCTGCTGTGTTGCTCCTTGCAGAGACTGGTGCCGATTCCATATGGAACAAAATCCCATGAGAGCCGTATGTGTGTACCTGAGAGGTCTATGCAAAATAGCCTCTAGCACGTGTCTCCAGGTTTCCCTCTTCTCCTTTTTTTGGGCTATTCTCTCCTTCTGGTGTTCATTTCTCATGCCAAAACTGAAGCTCTCTGTTTTGCTTAACCTCATTCTCTTATTTCTTTTTTTTTTTTTACAGCAACGTTCAACAGTGGCCTCCATGATGCACAGACAGGAGACTGTAGAGTGTCTGAAAAAGTTCAACGCCAGAAGGAAGCTCAAGGTAAGTGGGAGTGTGGGAGAAAATGGAAAAGTGGGAACCATTGAGGGCTTTCCCAGAGCTGAATCCTTTTCTGAAGCTTGTGACTCAAAGAATTCTTGTGATTCTGTGTCCCCACCTACTGTTCTTTGGTCTTCTGTGCAATTCAGTTTCTCTTCCCCAATGCACTCTCTTGCTCATAATCCTTGTTACCTCTATTCTACCCCTGACTTGCTTCTAGACCTTCCAATATGCCCTTCCTTATTCTTTCACTATTAAAGTTCTCTTAAAAACAAAGATTGGCCATCCAGTAGGAGTTCTGATCCACTCCTGCTCCCTTCCCTGTACTGCTTTCCACCTTTGATCCTCTTTTTCTTCTTCCCCATCCTGTCTCATAAGAACATAAGAACAGCCCCACTGGATCAGGCCATAGGCCCATCTAGTCCAGCTTCCTGTATCTCACAGCTGCCCACCAAATCCCCAGGGAGCACACCAGATAACAAGAGACCTGCATCCTGGTGCCCTTCCTTGCATCTGGCCTTCTGACATAGCCCATTTCTAAAATCAGGAGGTTGCGCATACACATCATGGCTTGTACCCCGTAATGGATTTTTCCTCCAGAAACTTGTCCAATCCCTTTTTAAAGGAGTCCAGGCCAGATGCCATCATCACATCCTGTTGCAAGGAGTTCCGCAGACCAACCACACGCTGTGTAAAGAAATATTTTCTCTTGTCTATTCTAACTTTCCCAACACTCAGTTTTAGTGGATGTCTCCTGGTTCTGGTGTTATGTGAGAGTGTAAAGAGCATCTCTCTATCCACTCTGTCCATCCCCTGCATAATTTTATATGTCTCAATCATGTCCCTCCTCAGGCATCTCTTTTCTAGGCTGAAGAGGCCCAAACGCCATAGCCTTTCCTCATAAGGAAGGTGCCCCAGCCCCCAGCCCCAGCCTCATGTTCTTCTCTCATCAGTCCTACAGCTTTCTTCAACCCTTTCAGAAAAGGGTTGATTCTGTGTCATTTCCCCCCTTCACTTCCAGACTTCTGGATCATGGGATCTGTAACCCCAGCCTTCATGTCTGGTCTTCTCCATTCCCGTCAGTCTTGCTTTCTCACTGAATCTGTTCTGAGATACTCTTGATGCTTGCAGCTAAATCTAAGTGCCCTGTTCTTCCTACTGTTGACTTTCTTCTGTCCTCAGCACTGTTTGATTGCTGTAACCTCAGCTCCCTTTTCTGTATTGATATCTGTGGCCTGTTACATGAGCATTTACACTTCTACCACATCAGATTGCTCTTCTGCTCTCCTACTGTCTGGCTGCATCACTCTCTTCCTGCCTCTGTGATGTTCTCTCTTTGATGTCTCACCACCATCTCAAACTGAAAATACCAAAATTCACTCTCCATCCCAGTCCTCCTTTCTCTAGTTCCCTATCTTTGACAGGAGAGTCCATTACCGCTCCTTCCTGTTCAGCTTTTTCCAAAACCTCTCCTTTCCCCTTTGACATCTCTTGCTCAAAAGCCTGTCCATCTTTCACCATATCTTTTGCAGCTTATCCTTGCTAGCTTTCCCTCTCCTTCCAGTCAAGACAGTATACCTTTTTCTTGAATTAATTGAATGGCAAACGTTTTTTCAAGGGCTGCTTGACACATTACAAAATGCCTACAAGGCATTTCCATGTAGGAAGTAATGTATTTTGTGGTGATCACATGAATGGATTTTTCTCTATGGACTTGTTCTTCGGTCACACAAAGCCAGATTGAAACCATGACTGTGTGTGGTATCCCCTAGCCTCAGGAATGTGTGCTTCCTCTCCTTCCCTCTGCATGCAAGGAATAATTCTATTTTTGATGGTGACTAGTAACAAACCAAAATTGGCCATGATGTCCAGTGCAAACCAGACAATCCTGGCTTGTTCTAACCAGAGTTTTCCCAACAAGCCATGATCTGAAGATGCAACAAAATATGACTTCAGATCTTGGCTCGCTGGGGAAATTCTGGTTAGAACAAGCCAGGATTGTCTAGCTTGCATGTCACAGCTGATCTTGGCTTGTTGCAAGTCCAGATAGGAAACCGAATTATTTCTCCCCTAGAACACAGAGGGGAAGGGAGTGCTTGCATTCCTGAGGCTAGGGGATGCCATGCAAAGCCATGGTTTAATCCTGGCTTTGTGTGATGTTTGAACTCAGTTTGCTTGAGGGAATCATGACTTCCCAGAGTGTGTCTGCAGCAACACTGTTTGAGCAGTCATCACACACAGGGATGCAGTCAGTAGGTTGTGTAGAATTATGTGTGAAGTAGCCCACTGGCTCCCTGTTGCTTTTCACATCAGATTGAAGCTCCTTGCCAATCTTTCTGCTGGCAAGACTTAGATGAGGCATGATGTCCCCTGCCCTCTTTTTTTCTAGTGCATGAAATGAAAATTATTACCCTGGGGAGTGGAGGTTAAACACTGAGGTTTGAGGCCTGGTTCTTCTCTGAAAGTAACCTATATTTCTTATAATGATGTGCTAATGATCTAATAATGTCTTGCCTGATTCTTGCTCTCCATTCAACTCATTTCATATAGTGCCAAGTTAGAAAAATAGTAATATAATTCTACAGTGGACAGCTCTGGGGCACAAGCTTTTATCTTCAGTATCTCCAGGCTTCATATTAGCTGAACTGATTGGTTTGACAAGGTGTCTCTAACCTTCCAAAGATGGAACAAGTTATAAATAAACGAGAGAGGGTGGAACTGCTCCTCAACTGCCCGATAGTGTTCCCCCCTTCAAATTAATGATTCGATGGGGAGCTTTAAATGGCAATAAACAAACTATTTTTTAAACATCTCAATTAAATCAACTGTTCTCCATAGCAGTGTCTGATTTTTGTATGCTGTCTGATTTCCCCAGTCCCTGAGAACTCTTTACTCAAAGGAAAACCCTGTATTATCTCAGCCTTTTTTGGTCAAATGTGTCTGGTGTTGGCCACCATTTGGGAAAGGAACATTTAACCAGAGGGATCAGAGGTGTGGAACTCCTTGCCACAGGATGTGGCAATGACATCTGGCCCAGATGCCTTTAAAAGGGGATTGGACAGAAGAAATCTTTCACAGATTACAAGCCATGATGGGTATGGACAACCTCTTGGCTTTAGAAGTAGCTTATCTATGAATACCAGATGCAAGGGAGTGACAACAGGATGCAGGTATCTTACTGTCCGGTGTGATCCCTGTGGCATCTGGTGGGCCACTGTAAGATGGACTAGTTGAGGAAGCTGGACTAGATGAGCCCTTGGCCTGATCTGTTCTTATGTCCTTATGATTAATTGGGGAAAACCAGGAAGTGTTGTACCAGAGCATCCTCGTTTTGAGTGCTCACTTGCTATGGAACTTGCTGCTTGATCTTGGGCCAATCACTCTCTTGCAGTCTAATTTATCTCACAGGATAAAATGGGGTAGCCTCCCTAGTAAACTACTGGGGTAGAAGCAGGAGCAAGCCGGGGCCAACACTGGCTAGTTCCCATCAGAGAACCAGTTTGGCCTGGCTGACTTTTGATATTGGTGGCAGTGTTAGTGTCCAGTGCACTTATTGGGGGAGGAGGACACTGTCCAGGGCTTTGTGCAGGGCTTTGTCAGCTCGCTGCAATACATTGAGGCACTGTCTACATATCCTGAGCATAGAATCATAGAGATGAAAGGGTAAGTACTGGGTTATCTAGTCCAAACCCCTGCCTATAACTGGAAATTCTCTTAGAGCAGGGGTGTCCAAACATTTTGGCAGGAGGGCCACATCATCTCTCTGACACTGTGTCGGGGGCCAGGAAAAAAAAAGAATTAATTTACATTAAAATTTGAATAAATTTACATAAATGAATTTATTAGAGATGGAACTTATATGAATGAATGAAGGTCTCGCAGTAGCTCAAGGCCTATAAAAGGCCTTGCACAAAGCAAAGCCAGCCTTTCCTTTGCTGCCACTGCTGCATCACAGACGTGAAACAGCAAGTAGTGGAGGGAACCCTTTTCCCACAGCTCAGGTGAGAGGTTGAAAAGTCGTCCTCATGCTAAGAGCAGTTATGTTGGGCCAGCATGGGCTCCAGCAAGTCTCCAGAGGGCCAGAGGCTCATTAGAGACTGGGGACTCCCCATGGGCCGGATTGGGAGCTCCTGAGGGCCGCAAGTGGCCCCCGGGCCAGGGTTTGTGCACCCTCTGTCTTAGAGCATCTCCAAAAGGTGCCTGTCAAACCTCTGCATGAAGATTTTCAGAGAGGGGAGAATCCCCACCCTTGGCAATTCTTTTCCATTGCTGAACTGCACTTACCACCAAGAATTTTTTTTCTGATGTCCAAATGGAATCCTCTCTTGCAGTTTGAACCCATTGGATCTAGTTCTAGCTTCTTGGAGGGCAAGTGAGATGTAAATGTGGGGAATATAAATCAGCTAAACAAAACAATCAAAAACAAAACTGAAGCCCTAACCAGAGTTGTGGTTATAATGGTCAGAAAGAGTACCTCGGCGGAGAATGTGGGCATGTCACTTCCCCCCCCTTGACATGCTCCACAGGTCAGAAGTTAACTTAGCACATATTAAAGGGGCAGTGGACGTCTTCTCAGACATGGGTAAATTTTTCAATGCGCACTGACTTAAGCTGCAGGGCAGTTTAGGTTCAGAACAAGCCTTAAATATTGCAAAGTCCTCAAATTCAGTGTTTTCCTCTAGGCGCCATCCGTAGCTAAGCTCTTGTTAAGAGAAGAGGTCACATGTTTGTCCCAGAACCTGTAGCATGACAAATTACTGTAGTATTGGGAATGTGGGACACAGAGGAGCCGTAGCTTGGTGGTGGAGCATTTGCTTTGCATGCAGAAGACCCTAGGTTCAATCCCTGGCATCCCCAAGCAGTGCTGAGCAGTGTCATCTGGCACCCAGGGGCACGTAAATTTTTGCCCCCACCCCCAACCTTCTGGAGGTCTCCAAAAGGCACTTCCAGTTTTTGGCAAAAACCGGAAGTGCCTTTCCGAGGCCTCCACGAGGCATTCTGAGGCACAGGGAGGCCGCATGCATCCTCTCTGCGCCTCCAAACACCTCTCAGATGCAACCCGGAAGGCACTTCCAGTCGTGTCCGGGAGGTCTTGACACCCCCTCAGTCATGGTACCTGGGGCCCTGTAAACCCCCCCCCATGGTTCCTCATTAGCTACGCTAGTGCTGCTGAAGAAAGACTCTTGCCTGAGTCCCTGGATAGTCATTGCTAGCCAGTACAGCAGTACTGAACCAGGTGAACCAATAACCTTACTCCATATGTGGTGGCTTCCTAAATTGACTCCTGTTTATCCTGTATTGCTTGTCCCAGGTTTGCATAGAAATTCTCTCTTCTCTCTTCCTGTCTTTCTCTTGTTGAAAATCAGCTTTTGTTTCAGTGTTTAAAAAAACAAAAACACTCTATGAACATTTTTACTTGTTTTTGTTTTGAACTCTCTTGTTTTCTTTTTTAGGGTGCAATTCTTACCACTATGTTGGCCACAAGAAACTTCTCAGGTGAGAGCTTTGCTTTGCTTAATGGAGAGAAAAGAAAGATACTCACACTCCAGTCATTTCCGTGACTCCTTTCCTGAAATGGGGGTGAATCCCCCTTCGGCTGGGCCCCAGAGCGACTGCTGAACGAACCCCACTCATATAGATTTTGTTAATTAACCTCCGTCTTGGAGTGTGACATCCATTCTCTTCTCTTGTTATCGTGGCCGTGTCGGTCTGCTGTGGCAATATGGAAAGATATATATATTGGGAGCAGGAATAGAACTCAAAACTAATTTATTTTCCTGCCTAGATGACAAGTCAGCCTCCGCACCTAAAACCAATAAGAGAGAAACAGAATTTGCCCTGGAATGCCCTCATATAGGCTTTCTTTCAAGACACAGACTAGATTCCTGTTAACCCTGAGTCTCATCTCTCCCTCCTTCTCCCTTCCTTCCCGTCACCTACAGAAAGTTTAGCAGTGCAACCAGTCAAAGCAATCTGATTCAACATTGTACATTCCAGAGCTCTGATCATGCCAGGGTTCCTGCGTAGCCAGTGCCTATTACTTATGGCTGGCATTTCAAGAGGGGACACCCCCCTCCCCACATCTCCCAGGTTACTTGTCCATTCCCCAGGAGCACCTGAACCTATGAGCATCATTCGGTATAAAAATTATCAGGAACAAATGCTCTTAATAAGCGGCTAGTTTGAAATTTGAAATCTCCAATTTTTTGGCGCTATCCCAGCGTTGGCCTTTAATCTTGCTGTAAATATTGCCTCCTTCCCCCTTGTAATCTCTTTACCCCTTTTTCTGAGATCAGAAATGCTGCTCTTCTGCAACTGTTCCTCAGCTTTATGTAGGTAACCATTCTGGATTTTTTTTTTTTAATCTTGGAACTATAATATTAGTGTGGACACCTCGAGGACACAAGCATTGACTTGAGACCTATTAACTTTTCCTGTTGGTTTTTCTGTAAATTCTGTTACAATATGCCTTTTTTTTTCCTTCCGATGTTTTGTATTTGGGGGGAGGTGGGTCCAGACCACCATGAGATCAATCTTAGAGGGACTTTCCTTCTGTAAGAACAAAGTGCTGTCCCAGGAGAGATGAGCTGCTGTTCCTGGCTAGAGAAATTGACCAAAAGCCTCTCCATTTGGCAAGAGGACAGAGGGTGTAAGATGGCTGAGTAGATTCCTCAAGCAAGGATCCACCTGCTCTCACTGTTCCTTCCTCCTCACTCCCCTCCAGGGTTCCTTTCCCTGTCTCTGTTCATGGGCCTCATCAAGGTCCCATGAATTTTACAGCAACCGACGAGGGCAAAAATCCATCTTCTGCCACTAAGGAGCCTCTCAGGTGCTCTAATGATATGTTTTGCTCAACTGATTTGTGAAAACTTGCGTGATCTCATTCCGAACCCAGAAGTGACGTTACTTTTTTGTGGCGTTAAGAATTTCTGGGTAGACGTAGGGTGTCAGTGACCAAAATAACAAGGGAACATTGAGGCTTCCCAGGAAGGGAAGGGCAGGTAGCCAAAGGATGTAAATAGAATAATTGCTACCAAAAATAATTCACAAGTTTTTGTTCCATTCCCAGCCTGTTGCTAGCTTTGGAGATTAGCCTGAATTTTCTAGAATTTTAGCTCGGGAAGCCACTGGATTCTAATGCCTGCTTGATCCTCCCAGCTGGAAATCAGGTGATGGATCCAAAGCACTTCAGTGTCTTCATTCTGTGAGCTATTTTTTTCCCCCCCCCCCAGAGTAATTTGTTGTGGAAATTTGCTGCCAAATTTCACAAAGATTGCTGTAGTCACAAAATTGTAGACAAAATTGGGCTTCTGGCTCGACCCCCACATCATTCCTCAGTTCACAGCTCTAGAGTCATAGTGGAGGGAAAACTCAGAGCTGGTGTCAAAAGTGATGTTTTCACGGTGCTTGATGTCCATCAAGAAGATCTGGATGCCAACGGCAGCACTGGTGCCTGGTTCAAGAACACCTTGCTTTGGAGGCGGTTTGCAAACTCTTGCACACCCTCAAAGCCAATAGCAATCCTTACATGTTTTTACATACCTTGACACTCCTGTTTCACCTGATGGACACCCTTTAAGAGTGTCCTCTGCTAACAACAGACTCTTGATCCTATTGCATGGTTGTTCCCTGACCTGGTACTGTGCAAGGTGGTGATTTGTGGAGGAGAGAGAGAGATGTTTAGGAATGACAGTTGACCATGGATTGTGTACAGATGAATGCACCAAGAGTCACGCCTCTTCATCTCAACTTTAACTCTAATCTTTTTCTGCTTCCTTTGTCTCCTTACTTCCCCCTTCTTGCTGTCCCTCTTTCTTTCTCACTCTCTTCTTCTTCTCTAACTCTTTCCCCATCCTCTTCCCCTACTTTGCTGTCCTTTATTTCTTTGTCTCCCCAACCTGGTTCTAACAGTGGGCAGGCAGACCACCGCTCCCGCCACAATGTCTACAGCAGCCTCCGGTGCCACCATGGGGTTGGTGGAGCAAGGTAGACGTGTGCCGAAGAGACCCTCTTCACGTCCCGTCCCCCCGTCTCACTTTGAAATCTGAGTGCATGAAGTGTCATTCCTCACCTCCCACTTCATGACACCCTGTTTCTTAAGACACCAGGGCTTACCCCTTTTTCAACCACCAGCAAACACAGACCCATGGTGGTCATTCCAGCTCGTCCCGTCGAGTTTTGCTTGGAAACAGTGACATCGAAAAGGTCCCAGGAGAACAAGCAGCAAGGGCTTCGTTTGATTGAGATTGGCTGTGGCTCAATGGTGGTGTTGCCTCAGTTCAGAGAGTCAAGCAGGGCTAACATTGCAGGCCGTTAGCAGAAGAGCAGATGTATGATTTGCCAGGGGGTGGGGTGGGGGAGTTTCCAGAGTGGCCACAAGAGTTTTGTAAATGTGCATTATGGGTACCACCTTCATAGACACCATCACATGCTGTCAGCAACTGCTGTGTTAATTATAGGTCGGCCCTTTGTATCCGCAGGGGTTCTGCTTCCAGAACCCTCATGGATGCTGAAATCCATGGATAATTGACTCCGCAATTTGGGCCCCTTAAACTTTCAAAGCTATACTCTAGTCACCTCCAGAAGTTGTTCTGAGTCCCGCAGAGGCCGTGCACAGAAGTTGCGCTTCCCTGGCCCTCAGAATGCCTTTTAAAGGCATATAAACACCACATCAGGTTTCCGTTAGAAACCAGACGCAGTTTTTGTCTGATATGGGTGTTCTGAGGCCCGCAGAGGCTGTGGGCAGATGTGCAACCTCTGCAGGACTCGCTCCCATCACTTTTGGAGGGTCCAGGTGGGCCCTCCCCTGCAGGTTTGGAACCCATAGGTTATGAAATCCGTGGGTACCAACTCCGCGGATAATGAGGACTACCTGTATTTACTTAGTGCCAGCACTGACCCAGGCATAGAGCAGCATCCCGAGGCAGGGTAAAAATATGACAGTCTTAACACTGCAATCAGAAGTAAGCCCCATTGTAGTCAGTGAGGCTTGCTCCCAGGAAAGCATGTCTAGGATTGCAGTCTCCATGAGGAAGAGGAAGCCTGCCAGAGGCATCCACCTCCCACTTGATACTTTGTTTTCCTGCACATTCCACCCCTCTCCACCTCAGATGCAGACTGTGGGGTGTCCCTGAGAGAGGCCTCCCAAGAGGTCACTGCATCATTGCAAAGGCTTTCGGGGGGGGGGGGCTGCTCCCTGCTTGCTTTCCAAAGAGAGGCTGCCAGGAAAAGTGGAGGACCGCATGTGATCTTTTTGATCTACCCATTTTTGAACAGCGGCTCGAACAGCCACATGCAACTTCTAAATATGGCAGCCCTTCCACCCACCACCAAACAAAAGGCTGGTCCAGTCCTGAAAATTCTGTGATGACCCAGGTGTCTCTAGGGCAACTGTTTTATTTCATAGGAGAGGTGGCAGCCAGGTGGAAAGTGGCATGTTGAATGTACAAAGCCGCTCCCTTCTGAGTCAGACCACTGTTCCATCTAACTCAGTATTGGAGACAATGACTGGTAGCTCGCAGGATATGAATTCTGGGACCTTCTGCATGCAAAGCAAAGTATTCTGCTGCAGAAGTGTACCCCCCCCCCCGTGTGATTCTGTCGCACGTTTTATGTCCTGGTCCATACTGATCCTAAGCAATTCTGAGTGCTCAAGGAGCATCAAGCTGTGTTTTGAATTTGACCAGCTCTGTTTGTTGAATGCAGTCACTTTGGGTCACGCAGAGGACACATTAGAGAGAGTTGCACATGATTTCTTGGATGGCAAGAGATGAAATGCTGCCCCAGGGGCCTTTATGATGATGCAGACACCTCTGGGACGACCTTTCATGTTCTGGTGGTTTACCACCTGCTTGGTTCCTCAGCTTGGGCTGTGTACTGACAGTCCTCCTCCCCTAGCTCAACTCCATTAGGAGTGGGGGGGTGGTAAAAGGGTGATGAAATCAGATGTGGAGCACAGACCCTTCCCCCTGCCCAGGGATTGGAACTTAGTTGTCAGAACTGACACATCACTAGTAGCATTGAGTCCCACAGACACACATCACCAGCATATTTTTTTGTGGTGGCGCTTATCCAAACGAAGGCAGATTGTCCTTAATTCTTTTTCCACTGATTCCGGAACACTAAGGACTTTGCTACCAAGTAGATCACACTTATTGGAGCATATATGCTATACATATACAGTATATATGTAAAGTATGTATGGATACATGCACAGGTTATAGGGATACATATGTAATACATATGTAATTCACTTACTCTCTTCCAAGGTCCTCCGTTTGTGGTCTGGGCATCTGCGGATGCTCAAATCCGCTGATGTAGAGACTGCAGTTAAGGAGCGCCCACTATATTCTCCTTCCAGCTAGACCCTTCCACACTACATCCTATAATATTCTTGTAGTGTGCAGTTGTAGTTTTCGGTGCCATAAAGGTGCATGCTTCTATGTGCCATTGCAAATTAAATCTCTGTTTCACCATTTTACTTTTTTCCGCTTCTCTGTTTGTACTTCAGGAAGATAGAGACGTACCTTTTTCCCTAGTGAGAATGGACACTGCTTCAAGTCTTGCCCCTTGGGGCATTGTCCATTGCTCAGAAGGTAGTGCCCTTTCTGACCAGGTCTATTGATCACTTCCTGTAGAAAGCTGCACACCAGCCACATCCTCTCTGGGTGAACTTGAGCCACCTGATGTTGTGCCCTAAAATGAGCATGTTTTGGTTGGCAACCTTCAGTCTCGAAAGACTATGGCATAAGCCTACAGCACCCGGTATTCCCAGGCGGTCTCCCATCCAAGTACTAACCGGGCCTGACCCTGCTTAACTTCCAAGATCAGACAAGATTGGGAGATAATGTTCAGTATAGGGAGATGGTTGGCAACCTTCAGTCTCGAAAGACTATGGTATAAGCCTACAGCACCCGGTATTCCCAGGCGGTCTCCCATCCAAGTACTAACCGGGCCTGACCCTGCTTAGCTTCCAAGATCAGATGAGATTGGGCATGTGCAGGGTAACAATGAGAAATGCTTTTGAACCTCATTTGAAAAATGAGCATGTTTTAAACCTCTGCAATAAGATCAATAATTATCTGTGTGGTTTCAAGAGCTCTCTTTAGACATGACTGCCTGGGAGAGAGCAAACACGTGGAGTGTGGGGGAGTAAGAGCCCACTGGCTATAACTACACTTGTGCAATGATGTGCTGCTTTGCCATACCCTGGAGCACCTCTGTTTTTGGTGTTTTTCCATGGACACGAGGCATTTTCCCCATGTTTTGAATTTCTGATCCTTCCCACTGTTCAGCATGGCCTTCCTCCGGCAAGCATTGAATACACAGACACTCAGGGATGTGGCCAGGGAGGGCATCAATGATCTGGCTGACTTTGTGCTCTTCTTCCCACACCACGCATCTACTCCACTTTGCTTCTGAAGAGGGCTAACATCTGTTCCAAATACACTTTGGGATAGTTGTGATTTTTTTTTTTTTGCTTGTTTATACAGGCCAGACTACATAGTATATTAAGCACCTGCTTGGAGCCGATGTGCTTGTTCTTTATTACCAGAATAGCAACCGCAGGTATCCCAATCCAGCATGGAGGGGCTTATCCCTTTGCCCTTCCCCAGTGTAACCTGATTCTGGATCACACACACCTAGCTTCTTCTTGCCCCAGGAGCAGTGCTTGTGTTGCCACAAGCAAGAGCTTCCCCATCAGTCAGTAATAACTATGGGTGAGGAATGATTCCTCAATCCATGGCAGGGTCACTGGGTCAACCATGCTGCAGTCCTAAACTGGATTCCTCCCCCCCACCCAAGGCTGCTATTTAGAAAAGACACAACAAGCACGTCAACTCCAAACGTGCTTAACACAACATGTGGTTTTGCCCTAAGGCAACTGTCAGTCCTGACCTCAGATCTGGAGGTCACTGGGAAGTTCCCATTGATGTAAATATGTCTGGGCTTATTCATCTAACCCAGTGTTTCTCAACATTTGCCCTCCAGTGTACCACTTCCCATGGCCCACCAGTTCAAAGTACCACTGGAAGTAACTGGCGATGACATCACTGTCAGTTACTTTTGGGTTGGGAGACCAGCTATGACATGACAAACACCAGTAAGAGGCTCAGGGTGGACAGGAGGGCTTTTTCGAGCATGGAAAAGCATGCTTTGGATCTGTCCGCTGAGATCTGTCCACTGAACGGAGCCTCCTACCGCTGTTTGTTGTGTCACGTTCTTGGTCTCACTGTCAGGAGGCAGGTGTCCGGGGGTCCTGTGGGTACCACCAGACACCACCTTAAGTACCACTAGTGGTACCCGTACCTCTGGTTGAGAAACACTAATCTAACCAGATGTTCCGCACCTTTCTTTAGGTCCTCCTTAATGGTAGTTCTGACATTCATCCAGAGGCTTCAGTTGTATAGTAGTAGTAAGGTTATAATAGCAAGTTGTAGCACAGTGTAGTTGTGCGGATGGATAAAATAAGGACTGTGAAGCACACGTATAATGAAGACGCAACATATGTGTCTATTACAAATAAATAATCGGAGAAATCCACCTGAAGACTTGATGCAGCTAAAGCTCCAGGAAATGAGGGCTGACGTGCCACCAAGAGAGGGTCTAGGGGTGGGCATATCCCTCCGCCCCATATCCGATCAACACGGACATCTCTTGGCCATGCAGACCGGGGGGCCCCCTTTTTCATGCCAAGGTTTCTCTTCCGTGGATGTGAGCTCTTTGCTTGTCTTAGCCATTGCCCTGTCTGCGTGGTGAACTGTGCATGAGTTTGCGTCGCTCAGGTGTGCATGCTCTGGGCCCTTGCCCGGTTTTTTTTTTGGGGGGGGGGATCTGCTTTGAAGCTGGACAAAGGCTTCTGCTTATGTCTGTGCTGATGTTGGTCTGCATGTGGAAAAGAAGTAATTTGCATGGCAGTGGTGGCGTGACCTGTCTGAGCAGTCCAGCCGGTGTTGATGCCACTCTGAGAGCAGTCGTTAGGATGTCGCCATGTGCAAAAGGAAACGAAGAGGGCAGACGAGGCAGTCGTGGTAAACGCAGTGTGTATCTCTCGCTGCTTTGAAACGTTAGAGAAACTGACTCCACTGCTGTGTGTCTTGCAATGACCTGAACAATTCTGCTTTTGAAAGTTTTACCAGAATTCTGGGGGAGAGATTTTGTCCGAGAAAATTTATGAAGTAGCGAAGAGGAGCTGGCAGATAAGCAGGCAGAAAGATCTCACTCTGTCTAACCTGACTATCAGGGGGCTAAGCCAGTGGTTCTCAAACTCTCTCTGGGAGAGTTTGAGAGCCAGTAAGTCTTTGCAGGGGCGGGGGGGGAGGCAGGGGCGTGATCCCCAGGATTGCGCCGCTCAGGGGGCTGCAGGGGCATGGGTGCACTTACCCAAGCCTCCTGCAGCCTCCCTGGGGTGTGGGGAGCCCAGCGCGACTTCTGGCAGGGCTCCCCACAGCAGGGAAAGTGGATACGGAGCGATTGTGCCCCGCCCCTGAGTGGTGCGATCCTAGGGATCGCGCCACTGCCTTCCCCCGCCTCTAGGCTGTCCCCGCCCCTTAAGGGGGCAGAGACCAGGGCCCTCAGGCTGGAGCGTCGTGACGCCCCAGTTTGAATAGCACTGGGCTAAGCAATGGTTATAGGTGTAAAAGGGCACAGAAGAATCTACTAAGGGTGCAATCCTAGAAGGCAGTTCGGCCGACGCAAGTCTCTTGTGCCGGCTTGGGAGTGTTGCAAAAGTGCCGTAAAGTACTTCTACGCCACTGTTCTGGGAGATAGGCCAGTGTGCGCCGGCCTTCCCGCAATGCCACGGACCCTAGGGGTGAGGTGAGTTGCGTCAGCTGAGCTCGGCCAACGTGGGGGTCTGGGGGGGCAAAGGGAGGGCAGGGAGGAGGCAGGAGGGAGGTATTTTGGGGTGGGGGAGAGCAGGTAGTGTGTGTACCTCGGGGCAGGCGGGGAGCAGGAGGTGGGGCCCAGGATCCAGCATAATCCTGACCCTGTTCCCAGGTGGTTCAGGGCAGTCCTGGGCAGTCTCGTCAGGTGGTCCAGGTGGTCAGGTGCAACACGGTGTAAGCAGAAACATTTCCTCTTGCCTTGGCCTGCACCAATTTTGGCCCCAAACATATTCTGGCAGCAGCGCAGGTCCACTGGCCTGCCTGTTTCCAATGTAAGTAAGGATTGCACTCTAAAAGTCTGAGTGATAAAGGCACTAGTGTAAGCTAAAAACCAGTTATTTATGTATATGAAAATGTGCACACTTTATTTGCCTGAGCAGAGTTTTGAAAAATAGTAGCAGTAGGTCACAGTGACAGAATATGTCAGTGACACCATTGGAATTCTAGCCCATTGCCAGCCTATTTGAGCTCTTGCACACTTTCTCCACTCTGCTAAAGGAGCCATAGGACTCCTACAAACTCCTGGCAGAACTTGATTTAATGTGGCAACTGGCAAATCGGAGAATGCTTCCCAAAATTGGCACTTGGTCCCACAGTTACGAGCTGCCATGGGAAATCATGCAAGATAATAATTAAGAACTGCATAAATCAATACAGGCCCAACAGTACCAGTGGATTTTATCATAGTAGGGACGTGTGTCTGGATATTCTTTTTTTTTCTTTCTTTCTTTCCCCCCTTTATTAAGACAACCATAATGTTGGCAACCTTCAGTCTCAAAAGACTATGGTATTGTGCTCTGAATGGTGGTTCTGGAACAGCGTCTAGTGTGGCTGAAAAGGCCAATTCGGAAGTGACAATCCCTTCCACACTGGGAGCAAGTGCAGTCTGTCCCTGGTCTGTCTCCCTGGCTATGGGCCATGTAGATATTCATGGTGGCCTCTGAGGTTTCACTTGACCAAAGTTTTGAGTGAATGGTTTATTTAGCTAAAGCTCTCGGCCTTTTTAAGACTTCCTTTGTAAGATTTATTACTGGGAAGTGCAATCCATCTATTCCACATTTCTATCATTTCTGATATTCAACATGGATCCTGAAACAATCACTTAAAAATGCAAACTTAAAGAAAAAGATCAGCATCACAGTGAAGGTAGAAACATCACATCACAAGATAGAAACAGTAGCTGAGATACTTTAAAATTGGTGCTAACCAAGAATCCAGCCACAATCAGCCCAAAGAACCATGTTTGAGCCATACGTTGTCAAAGATGGAACCACATGGGCTATCAAGCATAAGAGATACCTCAATTGCGCACTTCACAAACTTGAAAATGCTTTTGCAAGAAATGGCTTCCAAATAGACTCATATATATCCAGTCATAAATTGGTGTTGATATACCATTCACTCAAAAGTTGATACGTTCAATAATCCATCCATCCATTGCAAAATGCAAAAGGCTTTTTTCCTTCCAGTTCTGCAATACATCCTTTTAGCCATTGTAAGGGCACAGAGAGTCCATTTCCTTTGACTCGTAGGCAGTCTCTAAGTAACAGGTAGATAATTAAGAATAACTTATGTCACTAAATATCAAGGAACAATATTTATAATATTAATTACATCTCCCGCAAACCCAGTTATTACAGAACATTACTGTAATGCAAAGCTCTCAAGAATGACTAGATCCTGTGACTAATTCAATTCCCTGAGTAGAAATGGGTTTAGAAATGGGTTGTGTCAGAATGCCAGATGCAAGCGAGGGCGCCAGGATACAGGTATCTAGCTGTCTTGCGTACTCCTTGAAGCATTTGTGGGCCACTGTGAGATACAGGAGGCTGGACTAGACGGACCTATGGCCTGATCCAGCGGGGCTGTTCTTATGTCTTATCTTATGAGTAATTTACAGCACAGTCCTATGCGCGTCAACTCAGAAGTATGTTTCATGAAGTTCAATGGGACCCACTCCCAAGTAAAGGTGTACTAGATCACAGCGTTAGATAGTCCATTTCACCCATTTCTAAAATACTCTCCCAGTTCTTTGATTACCACACACACTTCAATATCTTTATTGGCATATTTAAAATTGGAGAGAATAAATAACATAATAAATAGAACAGCTTTAAAGATGTTTTCGAACTTTGGCCCTTAGAGACTACCGCTAAAAATTCCGCCACCAAGTTGGTAATAGGAGGGGAATAATCAAGTCAAGTCAACCTTTATTAGGCATAAACATTTGGTAGGTGAAGACTCTGTACGGAAACTGTAGAGAGAATATAAACCTAAGTAGGGTAAAATAGTTCACAGGACGGCCAAGAGAAGGGGACAAACCAAAAAAGAGAGGCAGGCAGGTCGGATTTAAGCTAGACAGTAAAATTGCGTACTCTTGCTCCCAAAGTTTGAGTTTAATGAGATGATGTGCTTTTTGAAGGTCCATGTCAGTTAAGAGTTCAGGAGAAAGATCTAAGGAAGATAGTTTGGCATCTCTTTGATTACCATAAATGCATTACCTCATGCATATTTTGTTTAAATTACATTTTCCCGTTGCAAATATTTGCCGTGGGGCAGAATTTCAATTACACTGCAAAAACTGGTCTGAGTACTTAGCGGGGTGCTAGAACGAGGCCAGTGGGAAGGAATGGCACTCTTTCTAGTGGTGTTGAATGGGTTCAACTGCTTTACACGTTGTCCCTATGTGCTAATGAGCACCTAATAATAATAGAGATGGGAGAAAACTGTTTTATTTTTTCATGGACTTTGGTGTTTTCCAAAGTTAGAAGAGCAGAAAGCAGTGTTACGTGTTTTTATTCAAAATCTGCATTAAAATTCTAAATTAAAATTGCTTCAAAAGCATACTAGGTAGGTGATACAGGTCAGGGGTGTCAAACTCATTTCATACAGTGGACCAAATAGCAATCATGATGCCTGGTGAGGGCCAGAAGTAATGCCGTAAAGCAGGAAGTGATGTCAAGAAAGCATTTTGTGACTAGAAAGAAGCCCTTTGTTCTCACTTAGAAACTTATTCACTGCAGATTACGGAAGAGAAAACATGCAAATCTTGAACCTATTTTCAAGATAGGGCAGAGCTCAATTATCATGTGGACTACTCTTTAGCAGTGACACTTCAGCCCAGCTCAGCGACTGAGAGCACCTGATGGTGGTGCTGAGAGAGTCAGATAAAGAATTTCCAAGGGCAGCATTTGGCTCCCCGGCCTTATGTTTGACACCCCTGATATAGGTAGTATAGTGTCAGCAGATGCAGCCGCAGTCATTATAAATCCATCCCCATTAAATAATAAATAAAAACCAAATAAAATGGGATTTTTTTTTAGCAGATTTTGGATTTTTGTTTTTTTTACAAGTGCAGGGAGCGGTGTTTTTATTTTGTTAAAATGGTTTTCTCCCACCTCTAGGATTTGGTGTTCGAATTATATCTATAGCATTGCAATATCCATCTGGCCCGGTTAGTACAATTGCTGTACTATGACAAGTGTGATACAGGCAGACAGCAGAGCTTTTATTTGCCATAAGAGCCTTGCGCTGCAATCCTGTGCATGCCTGCTCAGAAGTAAGCACCATTTCTTTCAGTGGGACTTACTCCCAGGTAAGTGTGTATTGGATTGCGGCCTTCACGTGGAGCCCCCAGGGTTGCCCAGAAGACAGCCGGACGCTGTCTGCTTTGGTTTCGTTTTCTAAGTGAAATTTGTGGGTCCCAAATCATAGATGTAGAAGAGGGACCAAAGGGAAGTGGTTGTGATGTGAACAGTATATGCAATAAAGAGAATTTGTTTGGGGGGGGGGGTCACTTGAACTATGAAGTGCCATCTTCTTGGGTCTGTTTTCTGACTGCCTCAACCTCACCAGGCTACCATCCTTCCATAGTGTGGCGATTGTGTGGGTCATTTCCCTTCTCCTTTGTAGTGCTGCTTTTGTGGTGGTGCCGCCGCCGCCTGCTGCTTGCCTTCCCTTCGGTGTCCGATCGGGGCCTCCACTCTCGAGGCCTTAATTCCCGTCTCAACACTGTTCTCTTTTTTTTTCCCCTCCCCCTCCCCTTTTCTTCTCTCTTCCTCCCCATCCCTCTTCCACTGATCCTTCTTCTCACCTGCCTGTCTCTCTCGCCTTTCCTCTTCTGTAAATTTCTGTAAGGTAAGCAGACTTTTTGTTGGGTTCCGCCCTTAATAACTACCTGTGCTGATTGGATTTGATGTGGGGATAAAGGTATTTCACAGGGTGCAGGGCTAGAAAAACACGGAGCCTTCTTGTTCTACAGACAGTCATCCTGATGCCACTATCTCTCCACCGAGCCATCGTGTCAGGGCTGATAACTGGCTGTGATTTGGAGGCAATGTATACATATTGGATAAATGGATCAGTCGTTACTGGTTCCTGCCACCCACAGCACCATATCTTGTTCTGCTACCTGGAGGCCTCCCGTATGGCTTTTACTGCTCCCCTCAATGTTGTTAACCCGATCTGGATGATGGGCACCCCTGTTTCCATTCATTTCAGTCCTAACCCTTATCACACTTGCCATAGCTCCCCACTCCAGTCTAGCCACACATTTCATTTCAGCCCCCTTCAGCCTGCCATATTGTTCTTGGGTCTCTCCTCAGCCGAAAATAAAATAAATAAAAATAATAATAAATAAATAAATTTAAGGAAAGAAAAAAAGACAATTCTGAAACAATGCTACCATTGCGTAATCTTATCTGACTGTTGTGTCACTTAACACTGTCCTAACCTGACGTAGACAGTGGGTGGATAACTAGACACTGGTTATTCAAAGGTTTTCAATACTGCTGAGCCAATTGGATGGAAAAGTTTGTATTGTGCTGTTTTGGTTTTGAATTCAAACTGCAAGACATGTCATGTGAGAGAGAGAGACAGAGAGAGAGGACTCCCATTACGATTAGGCATAAAGTACTCACAAACTGGGGAGATAAAGGAAGGAGAATGAGGGTAGGTGCATAGACACCTTCTCAGATATCTGAGAAAATACATAGGTGTGGAACCAGATAGAGCAGCTCTCAGAAGTGGCAGAATAGACAGAAAGTGCTTAGAAATCAGCCAGTATACATCTAAGAGCGGAATCCTATGCATGTCTTCTGAGAAGTAAGTTCTATTGAGTTTCATGGACTTAATCCTTACACTTACTCCTAGGTAAGAGTGCATAGCAGTGGTTCCCCAACTGTGAGCAGTGACTCCCCTGGGAGCAGCGGAAATCAGCCAGGGGAGCCGCAGAATCCTCTCAGAAACACCGCCACCCTATACAATATATAGGATTGTAGGCCTAATGGGGAGTCACTGCCAATGACCCAGTAGAGTAGGGGTGTCCAAAGTTTTTGGCAGGAGGGCCGCATCATCTCTCTGACACTGTGTCGGGGGCCGGGGAAAAAAAAAGAATTAATTTACATTTAAAATTTGAATAAATTTACATAAGTTTACATAAATGAATATATTAAAGATGCATATGAATGAATGAAGGTCTTGCCATAGCTCAAGGCCTATAAAAGGCCTTGTGCAAAGCAAGGCTGGCCTTTCCTTTGCTGCTGCTACTGTATCACAGACGTGAAACAACAAGCCGTGGAGAGAGGCCTCATCCCACAGCTCACACAAGAGGTCAAACAGTTGTCCTCATGCTGAGAGCAGCTGCGTCAGGCCAGTGTGGGCTCCAACAAATCTCCGGAGGGCCAGAGGCTCATTGGAGACAGGGGGCTCCCCGAGGGCCGCATTGAGAGGCCTCAAGGGCCACAAGTGGCCCCAGGGCCGGGGTTTGGGCACCCCTGCAGTAGAGCAAGGAAGCCACCAGTCAAAAAAGTTTGGGAACCACTGCTGTATCAGATTGCAGCCTTAATCTCTCTTCTTGTGAATGAAGAATGGCGTCTGGAGACAGCTTGAGGGCACGCTTGTACTGCAACTCTTTTTTTTCTTAGGCACGTCTAGTTCAAAAAAGAGAAACGTTAGCTAGTGACCGTTTCTAAGGATGCTTGCCTGTCAAGGGAGAGTGGAACTGGCCTATTGGATGAAGAAGAAATGATGTGTGCCAGTGTTCGAGGGATTCAGTATTCTCACTGAACAATGTCAGCCCAGATTTCTGTGGGGTTGATCACCAGCCTGGATCTCCCTGTTATGGGCAATTGGGGGGGAGGGGGGAGGCAGAAATATCAAAAATACTTTTGCGTGGATAGTGTGCATTAAAAGATGTCATCTCTGAGCTGAGCGGAGGATCGAGCTTCGAGAAGGATGCTGCCCCACTTTTGAATCCCATTTTGCTAAGCCGAACACTGTGTCCTGCGGAGGTTCTGTCTTTGTTGTGCTTGCACACGGTTTGGAGACACCACAGTGCATCCGGGCCAAGGGCGGTTTGGGGCAGAGTGTGTGGGGGGGGGGGGGAGAAATGATTGACATTTCCACAAAGGGAATCTGCCACTTTGATCAAGAAGTATTGCAGGGGCGCCCCCCCTCCACTGACTCCCTCTCCCTGCATTTGAGAAGCTGCCTGTTTAATACTTGGCCAACTCTACCTCCACTTCTGGCTTTGGAATATGTTGGGGCTTTGCTTGCACTCACAGAGCCTGGGATTTTACCCCTTGTTCTCCTTTTAGCCCTTTGATGAGGAAACAGCATCAATGCAATTTGTTTGTTTGTGTGTTTTTGGCTCTTTGGGCAGCATAAATTAAAGTCTCAGGACATTGTGGGAGTTTCCACTAAAATCTCCTCTTTCCCTCCCTATGCAGCAGCTAAGAGTTTACTGAACAAGAAAGCTGACGGCGGGAAGGTAAGTATCCACCTGGGGGTTTGCCTATGAGTCCATCTGGGGGAAGAGTTGGGGACAATTGTGGCTTTTAAATTTTCAAGAGCAGAAATCGTTTTATTTGCACAGAGGCCTTGCCTGCCCAAATCCATAACCCAAAACAAACAGATCAGAATGGTCCCATGTAGTCTTTATGGCTTGGGCTGTTCTGCTTTGCCACCTGCTGGTAATACCTTCTGCATTTGCAACATTTTGTTGACCAAAGGCTCCTTATCCTCTGGCGATCAGAGCTTAATTTGCACACAACTGCCTCTAAAAGTATGAGGTGTTGCACCTGTCGCAGTGGGTGACGCGATGCAAATGTGGGTGACTTGCATTGACAGTGTTTTGGTTCGGTTCCCTTTCCGAAGCATCTCTTTTTCTCTGTGTGTGTGTGTGTGTGTGTGTGTGTGTGTGTGTTTCTTTCCTGCAGCCTCAAACAAACAGCACCAAAGGAAGTACCGGAGTCACCAGCCCGAAAGGGACTCTCCCTCCAGCCACGCTGGTAAGGCTCTTTTCAATACAATCCTTGCAGTGAGCAGTTGTGGGAACGTTGTAGTTGGCCTGTAGTGACGTGCTTATAACTTGAGGTTTCCAGGTGGTGGTGGTGGTGGTGATGAATGACATCTACTCTGTTTCTCCTGGCTCCGATGTGTGTGATGTTTCAGTGATGCTGTACTATGCCATTCTTGCAAGAATGACGTGTTGGGCATCTCTCCCACTTTCTCTTGCTCTCCCCGTAGATTCTTCCTAAATGAAGAATTCTCTTATGAAAGTAGAACCGTGATGCTGGTGCAATGGAACTCACCGCCACACAGTCCTGTCTAATGTTAAAAGGTCTCTTATTGTCTGCAGTGTAATCTGGGAGCGATCTTTTGTCCCAGGGGAATCTGGGATCACTGCCACTTCCCAAATTCTTACGACGTTATAATATGTTGCACTGAGACAAGCCAATTCTAACAGGAGGTTCTTGGCCTGCTTGAAATCAGGTGGACAAATGGGCAAAAGGGTTAACTTTTAGTTATCTTTTAGTTAAAGGGTTAACTTTGTAGTCATCCCAAACTACAGAAAGGGAATCTTGTGTTTCCTTTGCATCTCACCCACCAGTGAATTTTCACTGTGACTGTGGTTGTTAACTATAACTTTTCTAAAATCTGTTTCTTTGACACCCCCCCCCCTTCAATCTAAACTACACGAGTACCCTTCTCGGCCTCTAACTGTCAAGAACTGACCGAGAGCCTATCAAGTCATTGAATTGTTGGTTGGCGGTCATTGGAGTAGGTGAGCTTTCTCCACTAGGGCAAGAAGGCTCATTATAGAATCCACTGAAGACTCAAGCAAATATTTGAGTCAAGTAATATAAAACAAGTATTTTCTATGCCCTGATGTAGTTCTAGTGCTGTTGGCATTTAGAAACAATGGGGGGGAGGGAACTTTAGGCCCCTCAAGTTTGTCAGTGCATCTTAGTTGCACCAGATCTATTGTGAAAAGCACTGGAACCGATTCCATAAAGTTGAGACTGCGCCTGAAAGAATAATGGGTTCAGTTTAAGCTTTGTGAAAGGTTCCTCTTGCTATAGAGCAGCCATTTTCAACCACTGTGCCATGGCACACTGGTGTGCCACGAGTGGTCCTCAGGTGTGCCACAGGAATTTGGGGGAAGGTCATTTATTAATAGGGCCAATGGGAGATGTGAGCCCCCACTGGCAGCATGGTGTGCCTTGTCAATTGTCAAAAACCTGGTGGTGTGCCTTGACCATTTTAATGCCTTGTCAGTGTGCTGTGAGATGAAAAAGGTTGAAAATCACTGCTATAGAGACATATTTACTGCCAAAGGACCTCTGTAGTACACTGACTGTTTATGTCACAAGTTCTGGCATAGGGAGTAAGGTAGGTAGCTGTGACTTCTTTCAGATTTCTTACTTTTTGGCTCTTTAACCCGTTTCTGCCCAGCCCAGGTGTACACATTTGATTCCTGTTGTGTATATGCATCATTTGGCAGAAATGGCTTAAGCAAAGAGTTCCAGTGCAGACAGGAGAGCTGCTTTGCCTCTAAAGGACAGGCAGCACTTCTTAACAGGACCCATGATCTCTTTGTTTGTGAGGCACACGCCAAAGAAAGTGGCACAAAGTTTTTAAGGCCAAGGAAGGCTAGAAGCAAGAGCAGAGGATTTCCCTAGAGATCCACTATTTATAAGCGAGCTCTACTTTAATGAGATGTGCTGAATTGTGTAGCAACTGTAGGGGACAGGCTTAGGGGGGCTGCGAAGACAATTACCAATGTTGCTTTATAAGGGCAGAGAATTAGAATGTCTGCCCTGATAGATTGATAGCACAATTTTCCCAGGTTCTTGACCTTGCATCACACAGAGACCTGCTGAAGAGGAAAAGCAATTATCCACGCCTGTAATTCTGGATGTCGGTGTTTGCCTGAAACAGACATGAATATAGAGGAGGGAATTAGGATTGCTGTCCCGTTCTCTAGTTCTGCCTGAGCTTGTCCTGCTTGCTGTGTGGTTGTACACACACAAACCCATGAAAATTTACAGCAGGGGAACTCTGTTGGCTTGTTGAAGCAAAAACAACAAGAAGACTTGTAGCACCTTAAAAACTAATCTGTTTATTTCAGCATAAGCTTTCCTGAAACTGAATCTGTTTCATCAGGTGTGGACATTCCACAAAAGTTGATACTGAAATAAATTTATGAGTCTTCAGGGCACAAGACTCGCTTGTTTTTGCACCTGTGGTTGTTGCAAAACATTCTGACTGCTTGCTGGTGTCCGTGCCACACAGTTGATTTTGCACACATGGCAGAGGAGCATTTAGTCTTTCATAAATCCTTTCTAGGGGTGAGTTCACATGACCAAGGTTCCCAGAGTTCTGACCTCCCCCATGCATTGAAGGGGGAGTGGAATCAAGCTCCTGTTCACCTGTTCAGTTTTAAATTTATTTTAATCAGAGTACAAGAGAGGTTCCATCTCACTGCATCCATCAACATGCTTAATCACATTGCCATCTAATGGCTCTTGTGATAGCAGATAATTCTGTAACTTCAAAGATAGATGGGTCAGGGGGTGGCTGTCCTGAAACCCAGAGCTTAGCTCATAAGGAGCTCTTTAAAATGAATAGTTTGACTGTGTCACTGCTGAACATGTACGAAGTGCATTGTTCCATATTAAGATACAAAGCTGAAATAAACACTTTTCCCCCTTTGAAATGTGTTTCTATGAACCAAGCTCCACTTGGAAATGTAGTGAGCATGAGATTCATCAAAATAGCCCAGTTAAGCTATACCATGTTCAATACTGGGGGGGGGGGGGTGTCTTCAGGCACTGTGGGCTTTCTGATAGCCTCTTCTTTCAGGTAAGTGTAGCTTAGAATCAACTGATGCATGTCAAAATACTTTGTTAAAATGAGGTCACGGAAACAGAGAACTTGGTCCTTACATTAGTAAACAGAACAGAATTCCTATTTAACAGGCAAAAATGTGCAAAGATCCTTGTGTGGCTTTCAGTTTGTTTCAAAGGTGACAGCAACATAATCATGTTACTGATTATACATTTTCCATATTGCCTGCCTTTAAGTTAAATTTACATACATTTGGAAGTTCCTAGGAATACAGAGAGGCGTTGTATTAGAGCAGGGGTGTCAAACTCATTTCACACAGAGGGCCGAATAGCATTCATGATGCCTTCTGAGGGCCAGAAGTGATGTCATTAGGCAAGAAGTGATGTCATTAAACTGGTCATAACCAAAAATATGCACCACTTTTTCTCACTTAGGAACTCATTAGTTGCAAATGACAGAAGAGAAAACACACAAATCTTGATTATCTTTCAAGATATGGGAGAGCCCAATTTTCATGAGAGCTGCTCTTTCAGCAGTAACACCTCAGCACTGCTCAGCAGCTGAGAGCCTAAGGGTCAGATAAAAAGCTTCCGTGGGCCGCATCCGGCCCCCGGGCCTTATGTTTGACACCCCTGTATTAGAGCATACATTAATTGTGAGATCGGAGCAGTTCATATTTTGAACTGTCTTGCAAATGACCTGCCAGACATCTAGGTCAGAGTTTAGGAAACCTTTCAGAAAACTATCCAGAAGGTATTAAGCCACGTTGCAGACACTGGACCCGCTGGACACATCTCAACAGTCATTTGAGCCAACTCCAGGGCTTGTGTAATCCCTTGAGTAATCCTATTAAAGCAGCATTAAGATCAGTCCAGTGAAAATGTCACTGATGATTCCCTCCTTCTCTGTCAGCTAGACCTGCAAAGCTATCCTAAGTAGATGAGTGATACAGTTCTTCTGAAAGTTGTCCAGTCTTGGACCTGCTTGAATCTCCAAAGGGAAAGGAGTTCCATAACTCTGCGGGCTGCCATTAAGAATGCTTCCATGCTCAGAAGCTGGTGGAAAGATGAGAGCCTTGGTTAATCCTAATGGGATAGATATTTATTTTATTTTTCACATCTTTATATCATCATTCCTCCTTCTCTCCTTTTTTTCACAACAACCCTGTGAGGAAGGTGAGGCTGAAAGATAGTGACTGGGCCAAGGTCACCCAGGAAGCTTCATTGCTGACTGGGGATTTGAACCTGGCTCTTCCAGGTCCAAGTCCAACTCTCAAACCATTACAACATCCTGGCTCTGGACTTAGGGAAGTTCTTAAGCTTTTTTGATAACTGGAACTCTTCCCAGAAGACAATAGGAGGAGAACATAGGAAACGGCTTTCTACTGAGTCAGAGTCATAGCCCATAGATCAGTGGTTCTCAAACTTTTTAGCACCAGGACCCACTTTTTAGAATGACAATCTGTCAAGGCCCACCGGAAGTGATGTCATTAACCTGGAAGAGATGTCATGGCAGGATGTTGCATCATCAATTTAGGCTTCAATCCTAAGCTGCAACCAGTCAAACGTCCCATTACATCATGCTCGTGGTGTTGTTCTGGATAACTCGGAATTCAAACATTCCAGCTCAGAAGTCAAAGCAGAATGCAGACTTGGATCCTTCTCAAACCACACAGCCTTCCCTCCTTTCCAGTATCCCATCTTTCCACCTATTCGGGGCAAAACACCAGGCCTCTCTCCCACCGGGAGCCCACCCTGTCTCGCAGATCCGTACCCTGTTTTTTCAGCTGTGTGGAGACTGAGCTAGGTGCTACGTGTCTCACCTAGTGCGTCCTGACCCACAGTTTGAGAAACAGATAGAGGTTTGTTTTTTTCTCAGCCCTACCTAGAGGTGCCAAGGAGTAAACCTGAACCCTTCTGCATGCAAAGCATTCGCTCAACCTCTGTGCTCTGATCCTTCCCCCGTGTGCATGTTGGGACTGGAGACCCAGTGCAGTGAAATATGCATATCCATTGTTGAAAGAATGAATATGTGAATCGTTCCTTAGCCTGGAACAGAATAAATACTGAATTTTTGCAGGAATCGTCCTCGGGATGCGGGCTATTCTGTATCGCCATTATCTGGTACCTGATGACCCTATTCAGACTGCCGAGCCCATTTTGCCTTGATAGCTCTCCTTCCTTATTTGCGCGCCTTTTAAGCAAAACGTTTTTGCTGGTGGGTAATGACAAATAACCATTTATTGCAATCACGCAGCACTTATTTGCTTTTATGGCTTTAAAGGGAGCATTCTGAATTTTTTTTAAAAAAGTTGTATCATAAATTATTCCTTTCAGAGTGCACATAGCTCATTCGGTGGCCTAGTTGGAAGGCAGCGCTATTGCTGGGGCATTCTTAATCCCAAGCTATGTCAGACATGGGGTTTTTTTCCCCCCCTTGGGAGGAAAATGTTCGGTAAAATTGGGAATAATTTTTGGTTCTATTCAGTCGCTGTGTTTGCTTGATAGTTTCCGAGTAGCGCGAAGCCTGGCGGCGCTCTGTAGAAATTTGGTCTTTCCCAGCATGCAATACCCCCAGAAGATAATATGAGTTTTGGAAGGACTGGCAAGTTCTTTAGATGCTGCAGTGTGGCGGGAGCTACAGAAGACTTGTGTGATGGTTCCAAGAGAACAAATATTTGTTCCTCCAGGAAAAAAAAACAGAAAAACAGGGTTCAAAAGAGTGCATTTAATGTCATGAAAATGGAAGTTTTTCTAGCCAATTATCCATTGAGAGGAATCTTGGCTCGACTGACCTAAAGAGGCCAATCTCTCAATGAGTGTCAATTGCTGGAACCCCTTGCGGTGCCTTAAATATTAGGAAGTTGCTGGTGAATGCTCCGATTCAAAGTGAGCTACTGGGGGCAAGAAAGGTGCCTTGAAAAGAAATGCAGAGTTTGTGTGAAGTCCATTCACTCCCATTTATCCACAGCAAATTCCCCCCCCCCCCACACACACACACCCACCCACATTTCCAGCCTTTTCAGCAGAGAACCAACTTTCTTCAGAAAGGGTCACGCTGAGCTTTGTTTAATTCCTCACAAAGCCAATCAGGAAGACTTGCTTTTCAGTGCCAGCAGTGCCTGACTTCCAGAATGGGTAATACTGGTTACCATGACAGTGCATGCTGCATGCGCACCGAGACCTGCCTTTGTATGGACCGATTCTTTCAGCGATGTTCTGTAGGCTTGTGCTATTGAGGTCTGGAGCCTTCAAGCAGTCTACAAAGGAGAGTCTTGCTGGCCTCTCTCCACGGTAAAGATTGATATTCTGCCTGCACTGCTAACCAGAGCTTTGGGAACCCCAGTGTTTCCTCTTTGGAAGGAATGCCAACAGGCCCAGGAGTCAAGACACACTGCAAGAACCCTCCTCTTCCAGCTCAGCCCGCTGCCAATTGACCCATCTTGCTTTAGTTATGCAAGCCCACTGAGTTCTGTGTGCTGAAATGCTAGATTGGGACCACAGCGTCCATTTGTCAGCGTGACTGTAGCTCCTGGTTTGCATGCTGGAAGTCTCTGGTGCAATCCCTGGCATCTCCAGGTAGATCTGAGAAAGGCCCTGAATGGATTCTACTAGTCTACCTAGACTAGTCAACCTGCTGACCAAGATGAACCAATGATCCGACTTGTTACATGGCAACTTGATATGTTTCTGATCTAAGTCATGTGTTTCGGTCACAGGGAAGATGCATTATTTTGGGGCAGGAGGTCTGGCCTAGAGGGTAGAGCCTCCATTTGCCTGAAGATAACATCCGCAAGGTCGCCAGTTCGAGGTCACCGGCACCGTGCGACCTTGAAGCAGCTGACAAGCTGAAGCAGAGCTATTCCATCTGCTCTGAGCGTGGGAGGATGGAGGCCAGATCAGAACGAAACATCTGAATTGTTGTGGCTCTTGAAAGTTAGAGCCTTCTTTCAATTGTAAAAATCCCTACAGGGATTTAAATTAGCCTGCCTATGTAAACCACCTTGAATAAAGTCTTGAATAAAGTCCAAGAAAGGCGGTATATAAATACCTGTATTATTATTATTATTATTATTATTATTATTATTATTATTATTATTATTATTATTATTATTGAATAATCTGGGAGGAAAAAAAGATCAGAACTGATATCTGTTCCTTTAGATATTGCTTCTTGCTACTAAATGTTTCTCTTTAAAACTATTGTTTTGCTGAGGAAAGTCTCAACAGGCTTATTTGCTAGAGTGATTCCAAAGCTGCTTAATGTATGTAAATTGGGACTGATGTTCTAGGGCTGCAATCCTATATACATACTTTCCTGAGAGCAAGCTGCACTGACCACAGTGGGACTTTCTTCTGGGTGAACATACATAAGATTGCGCTGTAAGTCTCTGAAGAAGTAAAATTTTAGGTAGTGCTTAACTATTGTAGTAACAAACTACCCTTCTTCCAAGGAGCTCAGGCTAGTATATATGGTACACTATGTACCATGCCTGTTTTTATTCTCCCTGTGAGGTAGGTTAGGTTCAGAGGTGGTAACTGGCCTGAGTTATTACCCATTAAGCTTCACAGCCAAGGGCAATTTAAACTTGGGTCCTCCTGGCTCCAGTCTAACATGCTAACTTCTGCACTATACTGGTTCACTTATGAGCACAGTGACTTCAAAGTGCTTTAGAATATAGGCACAGAACGAAGCTGTGATGGATAGATGTGAGGGTGCGGATTTCTGAACCAGTGCTCCATTTCTATAAATATTTTCTTAATAGAGTGGTTCCCAAACTGTGGGCTGGGACCCACTGGTGGGTTGCAACCTGATTTTTAGTGGGTCGCCAAAGGGTGAGGGAAAGATCAGGTAACTAATGGCCTCAAGCCCTGAGGCTATTCAAAAATCAGACGCCATAGCCCCTAATTATTCTGCAAAAAGCTCAGCTCCTGCAGTTTGCAAGATAACTACTAATTGCCCTGCAAGGAGCTGAGCTCTTGAAGTTTGCAAGCCTGCGTAAATATAGGGAGATAAATATTTGAGGATCTTTTTTCTGATTATTATTACTAATAAATAAATAAATATTATATATTTCTAAATTTCCTTTTTTAAAGTCTGGTAAACCCAGGTGGGTCCTGATAGAGCGTTGTTTAAAAAAGTGGGCCCTGGTGCTAAAATGTTTGGGAGCCCCTGCCTTAAAACCGTATCCACTGGTTTGCCTGGACTGCGCTTCTGTTAGGTTACAACTAACCAGTATGGCAGGCAATTTGTGATTGGGACTTCTAATTTATGTACTGATTAAATGCAGCTATAGAAGGACCCAACACACATTGGCAATATGGTGCTGGGGAAGAGGGTTTCAACTCTTTCCCCTGTGCCATTTTTCCTATTTGTAGTGCTGTCAGTTGGTCTTTGCGTAGTGGCATTTTGGAAAGACAAAAAAAAAATGTGCTAGAATCAAGATTTCCAACTGCCTAGTTGTGCTCTAAGTTAATTATAGGCCTGCAGATCTAGGTATATGGAAAGAAAAATCTTCTGCAGCCAGTTTCCCTCCTTGAGTAGGTATTTTGCCTACCTTCAAGTACTGCTTCCTAGCTAAAATATACTGCATTTGTGAGGTTAGAGCTAAGCTGTCTGTCAACTATGGACTGATTTTTTTCAAGCACTTTCTCTCCTTGAGCAGCGTGACCAGATGCAATGGAGGACAGAGTCTTGGTTCATTAATAGCTGTATAGGAAAGGGAATGTTGGCAAATGCATCTGTCTCATTTTTGCATGACAAACGGCAGGTGCCAAATTCACTTGTCTCCCAAGCGCCCAAGGTGTAGGAGCCCTTGTCCTCCTTTTGCACCTGGTCACCCTATGCAAGCAAAATTGGCAACATTATTTAGGACATGTTGCTGATAGGGGGGGGGGGGGGAAACAGCTCCCTGCCAAACCCAGCTACCACCAAAAAAAGGAGCCCAGTAAGAAAATATTTCAGGCAGAATCACCTGTGGTTGTCCTCACACTCCAGTTTCTCTAGGTTTGTACACTTTAAGGCATAGTAAGCGTTTATACCACCACATCAGTGCAAAAGGTAAGCTCTCATGCATTAAGTGACAATCCAGAGTGTCATTGGTTGGAGTCCTCAAGGTTCTATCCCGGGGACCTAATCCCTTTTGCCGGGCCTTTCTGCACTTAGCACTTATGGGTTATCAAGCCATAGGCCAGCCACGGAGCAGCTCCCTTCTGAAAGGGGCTCAGTGTTCGTTCATCATGGCAAACAGTCTTCAGTGCATATGGAGCAATCCGGCAAGACCAGGGGGATGTTATCCAGGAACTTCCTGCTCTATTTCTGCTTTCCTTTTCCTTCCCTCTGATCTCAGATGGCACACCTGTACTGGGATGGGAACAACCCAGGTATGGATAGCGACACCTCCATGGGGAGCTCATTCCTGCCATTTTTCTTTTCTTCTGGCACTCCCTCCCATTCTCCCGATCGCAGTGGTTTCTTTGGTTTTGCAGAAGGACTGAGGAGACGGCGTTCAGCTTTGCGCTCTCCATTTCCAAGGGGCTCACGCGACAACCTTGCCATGGGGGTTGAATATGATTTTGGTTCCATTCATGGAAAATCCAGTTTTGATTCTTCTCTTTCCTGATTTACTCTGCCACTTTCTGTTTGTTAATCATTTGCCTTTTGCTGAACTAATTGCCTTTTGCTTTTTTCCCCTTCCACCCTGTTTCTCCCTCCCTGCTCTTATGTGGGTCTCTCTCTCTTCACCCTCTTCCCTTCCCTTCACATTTTGATTGCCATTTTCTGCCCCATTCTCCCCCCTTCTCTTCCAATTATCACCTGTTCTTTTTACCTCTTCCTTCGTCTCTTCCTCCTTTTTTGTTCTTCTTTGGTTCATCTTTCCTTCCTCTGTAGGAACCTCAAACCACCGTTATCCATAACCCAGTGGACGGCATTAAGGTACAGCTGCCTGTCTTTCCTTCTCCTCAGTTTGCCCTTTTTGTGGTCTTGGATTAAAAATTGACTTTCTGCTCATTACACAGCTGTGTGATTTCACCTCTGGGGACAGACCATAGGCTCAGACTTTGCAAGCCCTTGTCTATTTCACTGTGTCCAAAGCCCTCTGAGATAGAGTCCTGTGGTTTACGTTTTGTGAAGGATGTTGCCCTTCAGAGTGCACTGGCAAGGACACTCCAGATAGTTCAGATTGGGAGCTTTTCCTCTGGGCTGTACTCTTCCTGGAGAAATCTGTATGTGCCCAAAAAGATGGGACTATTCTCTGAGAGTTAAGCCATTGCCACCCTCTCTCTCTCTCTCTCTCCCTTCCTTCACACACCCCAGTATGGCTCAAGCAAAGTTACAGAGGCTGCTGGGACAGCTCTGATCTAAAAGGAATCAGCTCCTTGAATAATCACAAAGGTTTGGCTCCTTGCCTCATTGGGGAAGGGAGGTGAAATGTTTTCAGCCAAGCTTTCCCCACCTGTTGTGTTCCCTGCACATTGATCTAGCACTCCAGTACCACCAAAAGTCAGATAAAGTTGTTTTGAGTTAAGGAGCAGAAGAAACAGAGAGATGGGGGGGAAGGTTAATTGTGTCAGTTACCATCCGAAATTATGTGTGCTTGGGGGGCAGAGGGGCATCTTAGCATCTGGGCTTTTTGCTCTGGGTGATAGAATGGGGAAGAGAGCCTCTACTCTGGCCCCAGAGGAACTAACTAGAGGGCAGCGATACTGAGCTCCTTCATTCCGAAGTGAAAGAACGCAGCCAGGCAGACCAACAAGACCCATTCAAGAGCTCGGCATGGCTGAGGACGGACACATTTTACTCCATGCCACGTTCATCCATTGCTCAGACACAGCCCTCACCACCACCCAAATCTGCATTTCTTACCCATTCTCTGCTGCAGGGATTTTGATTTTTGTTTTATTAACGTTTATGCTTCCTCTTCGAGCCCATTCACTCAGTGCGTCTGGTATAACCCTTAAATGGAGCTTGGCTAGGGTTAAAACTTGGGTACAGAAATGCCTAGCATTGAACAGAGGCCAAACAAACAAACTTCAAAAAAGGTGGTTCCTTCCTTTCTTTTCCTTTGTTCAATCCTTTGGACCGAATATATCTTGCTTTAGATGAATGTTAAGAAAATGTCATAATGTTGGGGCAACATTTCCGCTATTTTGGGGAAGGGGGAAAAAAACCACAAGATGTAGTGTATGCACTGACATTAGAAAATATGGCTGTATTTGCTTGGGGGAGAAAGGTTGTATTCTGGCTGACCATAAAGACAGGCCCACAGATTCTCTCTTCTCCCTTGTAGGTCAACTCTTATCTGCAGGGCGGAGGCAGTTGTGTGGTCTGCACTGGGCAGTCCCTCCAGTGCAGGTGTTGTCAGCTTTCCTGACACTGAGAACATAGGTTTGTTGTGGAGTACACAGCAGTTATCATTCTCTCGCCAGAAGATTATGACTGCTCCCTCCCTGCATTTCCCAATTATAAAAAGAAAGTTTGCCACAAAAACTTTCAATCACATGTTAGTGGGCATCAGAATGTCAGGTTGGATCACCAGTATTTTTATCATCTTCATCAAAGACCACACAAGTGTTGTGTGTGGTAGAAGAAACTATGAGGATTTTCTACTGTTTTGCTGTTTTTTAGAGTTTTTCAGCAATCTGAGGGTTATGCAGGGTTACCATACCTGGAAAGTAATGAAAATCATGCCCTACAAAATGTTTTTTTTTAAGTGGCTAGCATCATAATCTAGCCAGAATCAGCACCCATCTTACCAAAGCTTAAAAAAAAAAAAGAGTTCCATAGTTCCGAACAAGAGCTTGTTCATTTTGGGGAACAAAAAATAGGGTCTTCATTCTGCATAATTTAAGAACATATAAAGAAAATGACCCTAATACTTTTGTCCTTATGCAACTGTGGCCTATTGCTGAAATTATCCTAACCTATGGGGTGGACCAAAGAGCAACAGTTGGTGAACCTAGGGCAGAACTACGTGCTGCCTTGGCTCACACGTTTTCAGAACCAGGGGTGACATGGATGTGGCAGTGGAGGGGGCATTTGTAGGGCTGAATTGATAAACAGAAGGGAAATTAGAGGTGCTTAATTTCTGATTCCAGAGCCCACTCCAGGGGAAGAGAAAATGACCAAAACCTGTTTGGAGAGAGACCGGCAGGGGAGAATTGGTGGTCAAAATTAAGCACCCACTCCCAATTTCCCCTTTGATGTGAACCCCACCCCTGCATCAAGTTTATGAGAAATAGCACAGGGTTTGGGAACTCACGTGTTTCCCTTGCAATGTTTAGTTCTTCCATTAACATACAATCCCAAGCACACTTAACTAGAGAATAAGTTCTGCTGAGCTCAGTGGGATTCTCTTCTGAGTAAACATGTTTAGGTTTGTGCTACGTGTAGCTTTTTTATGGAGACAGATGCTAAGAGAGGTCCGATGCCCTAGTGTTCTACCTCCCTGTGTGCTTTCTCTCCTCACCTACCTTCAGCTGTGATTTAGGACTGCAGCATGAGGCCTGACCCAGTTCCTCTGGTGACGTCAAAGAAGTGGATGATATAAGCAGTTGCTTTGCAGTATCGGCAAGGTGCAGCCGGTTTCTCTACTAATTCTGGAGCAGACATCAAGTTGAACTTTCCTTTCCTTAAGTGAGAAGAGAGACAGAATTTGCTCACTGCTCCCCCAAGTGTACCCGAGAGTAAAAACGTACTTCAGTGCAGTTCTGAAGATCTTTGGGACTTTACATCCCAACTGCTCGGAATATATGGGTACCCTGAAGCCAGGCCAGGAAGATGCTACGAGCAGTGATGCTGAGAGGCTGCAGGCAGAAAATCCGTATTCTCAGATCTTAACACCGAGAACATGGTTTTTCTGCCTGTAGCCTTTCTCAGCATTGCTCAGCACCTTCCTGGCTGGTGGCAATAGCTGGCCTGGCTCAAATAGAGCTGCAGTATTAGATATTGCTGGAGAGGAAGAATCACTAGGGATAACTGCTCGAAGATTTCAGAAGTGGCTTCCTGTTGTGAACCGTGCTGTTCAAGCACAGACAGTAGCTGATGCTGTTGCATGTGTCCAACCGACAGCCGGGGCCTGCTTTAGGTAGAACATGGCGGTCTCCTCCATAGTTAAGGTCTTTGAGGCTTAGAGCACATGCAGACAAGCAATACTCAGTTTTGCTTATCCTCTCCTTGCTTCTGCAGGGTCATCCAATGTAGTGATTGCACATCCAACTTGCTGTGAAGTCTGTGGCTTCCAGAGGTGCTTTGGGGACCCATGGACGTGAACTTTTGCACATTGCAGTAGAAGTAAGGCAGGCAAAGCTTTGTTGAACCGCTTTGTAAACATTTTTCTTAAAAGGCGGTCTAAAGCGGTTCTGAATCATCGGAACTTAATGAACCAGCTCCAAGTTCAGTTTGGACAAGTTTTTCTTTCACGTGTAAGGGAAGTGAAGGCTCTATTCAGGGGAGGATTTTTAAGCATTCATTATAATAGGAAGAGGCATGAAATGTGGTTTTAAAGGAAGGGATCCTGAATTCTGGTGTGAGTGGAAGGGTCCTAAGGGAGAAGAAAACAAGGTGTGGTAATTCTGGAGGTGTAAATGAATCCCCTCATTTTCCCTTCCTATTTGGTCCCACTTCTCATTCATTTGGACCCACACTTTGAATTAGGAGTCCCAGGTGTGCAATTTGGACCTCTCCTCAGGCATTCCTTTCCAACCCGAGCCACTAACATGTTGTCTTTTCCTTTTTCTACCCCTGTATGTTTCCACAGGAGTCCTCCGACAGCACAAACACCACCATAGAAGATGAGGACACGAAAGGTAACAATCTCAAGGGGTCAGCCCCAGAGTCAGAATTTTTTGAGATGTTAACGCTGGTCAAGGAATCTCACCCACCCACCCCCAACGGTTTGGGTATTTCACCATAGATGGATCCACGGAAGCCGTACAAACACACATGGGAGAAATGGGGGGATGTGGAGTCGGGTGGGAGACTGGGAACCTGCTGCCAAGAATGGTAAGAGGAGGTAGCACATTGGATATTGGCAGCAAAGGGATTTCATAGGTTTTAAGGTGAAACGTAGCCACTTACATACAGTATGTAATTGATTGTAATGAATTTCCTGTGAAATACAGAGCATGACACTTGCCCAGTGTTCACAGTATCCTGTTTGCAGTACCTTGGCTTGCTGGAAGTTGTCTTAAAAGCCTTCCAGCTGATATGGTGTCCAGTAGCTTTATACTTAGACATCTCTGCGGTAAAAAATGCATCTTTCCCCATTTAAAAAAAAACAACAACCCCAAAAACCTTGGTATGTCTATCTCCATCTTCTCTCCAGTGGATTTCATTAGTCACAAGAGGGTCTCCAAATTTGCAAGAGAAAATGGAAGGAAAACGAGAATGGAATGAACTCATTTCTGAGATTTTTTTCTCTAAAAACACAATTATTATTTTTTTTGCAAAAGAGGTTTTTGCATAAACCTCTAAGTACCATTTTCAGACCCAAATAATAAACCTCATAAGAATGCATTTGCCTCTCAGGACTGGGATCCTAGAATAAAGATCTCTAGGAATCTCCGTTCTTTGTAGGAATTTTGTGAGTTTTGAAGCATTATGGTGCTTTAAGAACTGGCGGTCCTGGGGCCTTTTGTGTTTTTTTCCATGCTTCCAGCTCCTTCCTGATTTGCTGGGGAAGGGACGGAAGAATCTCTGTGTGTTGTGGGTTGGAGAGCTGAAGGTCTGCCATACAAATGTCCATTAGCAAGGAACCAAGTGCAGTTACAATAGATGTTTCCGTGACGGCATACACAGATGGTTGTGTTTCAAAAACAGTTGGGGAGTGGGCTTGAGTGGTCTTTCTGGTGTTCAGCAAACAGCAGGGCTAGACCTACTGCACAAGCAACTCAAAGAGTGCTCAAGACAACAATATCTTCAGCATGCCTTCCGTATGGTATGATAGAGGTGCTTGGATTGACTTTGGCAGGTCACGCAACTTTTGAGACAAATGTTCATAGTCTCTTTTCACAGAGCTTAGAGAGAATTCTAAACACATTTTTTCCCTGTTGTTGTGGGTTCTTTTGGAAAAGATTTATGTTCCAGAGAGCATAAATCTGCGTGAGAGACAGAGAGAGAGAGAGAGTCCCTGTCCCCTTTTTGTGTGTGTGTGTGTACATAAATCACTATTTTGATTTCAAGTTACCTTCTCCTAAGGTTGTTGTAGTGCAGCTCTGGGTCCTGGGAAATATGTATGTGGATGAAAGAACTTCTTTTTGTTCGTGACTGTCCAGGGGAATGCTGTAATAGAGTGCAGCACAAGTAAATGGTTTCTGCAGTAATTTACTGCTCCTAAGCTGGACAAAGAGGTATCTGTGAGTAAGCCAGGTTTGTCCAGTGTTGTCTGGAAGACTTGTCTCACTTTGGTCTCAAATTGCGAGCTGATCTAGAGGTTCCAGAGATCGTGAAATGCGGACTACTGCCTTAGTCTCCCTTGTAGAACTCTAGATTACCATTTCTCCTGCCTCACTTCCTGTTCTAAAGAGCCACCAGCATACCCATGTTTATCACCTGCAGCCACTCTGAGGCCTCATGAGCAGGTAAATAATATCACAGGTGCCTTAACTGTCTGTAATGTTTAACACCATCATTTATGGGATTGGCATCCCTGATTTAAATCTCAGCTCAGTTGCCAACTCATTGGGTGACTAGTGGTGTTTGTGCTCTGTGCATGTGGGGTTCCTTGTGGCCATGTGGCTTAGCGCTGCCCCCCTGCCAAAGATGTGCACACTAGCCCCTCCCCCCTGCTTTTGCCCACAGAAACAAGCGCTAAGTGCAGGGGGGGTTTCCCTGCATGAGACCCTTCCAGGGTTCCAGTCGTGGGTAAAAACTCTCCTTGTGTTTAGTGTTTGTCTCTGCAGACAAAAGCAGATAGAGTGGGAGGGAGTTGGTACACGTATCATTGGTGGAATCAACATGATTCCAAGGAGTTCCTCATGCATTTAATTTTACTCTCCATGAAGCTTCTCTTACTTGCCCTCCCCCAATTATGAATAGTAATAAGAGATCTGATCTTGCAAGACTGTTCTGAGCACCCTAGAAAAGCACTCTCCAAATAGCATGATTTGCTAATAGTCCCTGTCAACTCCCCTGGCTTCCTTTGCCTTGCCTGTATACAGTACTTTCTCCTCTGATTTCTCCATCCTTTTGCCAGCCTTTACATTCTTCTTTCCCATCCTTTCATTCCTCTTTTCTCCCACCAAAGCTACAGCTTTCCCTTTGAGTCTTTTTTTTCTTTCTGTTATTATTATTGTTTGTTTCCATCTCTCACCTGTTTTCCCCCAGTTAAGACCATGGATAGTGAGCTTGTCAGAGGACAGTTGAATCCAGGATCTGCCCCTGAACTTCCTCCCAGTCTGCAGACTTCACCGATGTCTTCTGCTGTTATCGCTGCTGCTTGTAAGTTTCAAGGGCTCCAGGCCACCACCGTCCACCCTGTGCAGACCGCATCTGACACTGTTTAGTTACAGGAGAACGGTTGCAGAAATAGAGAGCACTTTGACTGCAATGGATTTGTACGTTTTTGGCTTCAGCAGCCATCTGTCTACACCCAAGTCACAACTAGGCCATTGAGGGGGGAGTACCTTAGATAAGGGCTTTAATGGACACTTTTCATCCTGTACGCCTGTTTCCTAACCCATCTCTCAACTTTGTTTGTTCCCCTTTCGTTCTTCCATTACACTTGTCTTCTATTGTTTCTCCCCCTCCCTTTTCTTATCTATCCCATCCCAGCCACCAAGCTCTCTGACGTGTTAGGCATGGTGAAAAGGGGATCTGGGATCCCAGAAGCTGAAGAGTCTAAACCTTCAGTCATGTTACCTTGCGTATCTCCAGCTGTTGCAAATCCTTTGGCTCCTCAGGGTAAGTACTGGATAGTCACAAGGGTTTGCACCACTGGCTGGTTAATTTAGTACAAAATCCTAGAGGGCTTTCCTAGATTCTCTGGTTTTTTACATTTGACCTCGCACTGCTCCTGACACCTTTGCTGAAGGCTAAAGGATCCTCCCTGTTTCTTAGAAGGGGTGTTTCAGAGAGTGCAACGGGTTGAATTAAATTATGGCAGTTTCTACACTAGAGCTCTTTAGTCTTGCTGAGTTACTGCTTATCAGCAAACCATTTATCCGCAATCACACTGAGGTATAATTAAAATAATGGTGCTAGGTGGCATTTAATGTAGACCTATATTGGGGTGGGCAAACTTTCAACTTTAGGGATCCTGGACCTTTAACAATTGTATGGGAGAGGGAATTTCAGCAGGTGCTGCTGGTCATCTCACAGATTCTCGCTCTTACACAATTGTTAAAGGTTCAGGATCCCTAAAGTTGAAAGTTTGCCCACCCCTGACCTATATTATTGCTATTTCACACTAGTGAAAGAAAAGGGGAAGAAATGTGGGGAAACCAATAAAGCCCACCTCCAAGATGGGAACAGGAACTGACAATGAGTTAAGGGGCAATAAAGGGGCAATTCATCAGGTGTGACCCAGTGGTACTGAACAGGAAGCAGTTAGATGCAGAAGCTGTAAAAAGGAATTTCTGACTGAAGGAAAAAGTAACGCTGAGAAGTATCACTTTATCAGTCTTCAGTGAAAGGCTAGTGATTCAATTGTGTTTTAAGTGGGGAAAAAAATTGGCCACAAATCAAGTGGGGAAAAAAAGATGGAAGACCAGCAGAGAAAGCACTGATATACAGTGGGCTGATGATAGTGTCTTGCTGGGGTGGATCTGGTCTGCCAGCCATATGTAACTGCTCTTAGAAGAAAACTTTTAGGTGGGATTTGTTAAAGCAGTAAGGTTCTTTGCTCCAATAAAGCATCTAGAGCAGGGCTGAATGAATCCAGGCCCGGGGGGGCCAGATCCGGCATTCGCGCAGATCCATCTTTTGGTTCCGCTTGGGTGCTGCTTGATGTCCTCATCTTTCAGAGGACAGAGATGCTCTGGGCAGTTGTGTCTGTCTGGATGCCCCGTTGCACGGCCTTTCGGGACACCAGGCAGGCAATATGACTGCCCAGAGTGACCCCGTCCTCCGAAAGAGGAAGATGTGCAGCACCCCAGCGGAACGCTTGCATGCAGTCTAGATGGGGACTGCATTCCGGGCATGCAGCGGGCACAAGTTTGAGTGCTGCTGATCTAGAGTATCAATGGACTGTAACGGTGGTAAGCTCTTGTGTAATAGTAGAAAGTATCCCAAAGCCTTCCATTCATATCATCTTGTCCCAATTTCATTCTCCAGCATCCCTTCTTAGTACTGCTATTTTTATTTTCCTTGCAATTTTTGAATTTGTTTTCTCGCCTGTCTTGTCCTCCTTTGGCTGTCCTCCCACCACAGCTCTCAAGTTCTCTGATATCTCGGGCATGGTAAAAAGGGGCTCTGGGCTACCAGAAGCAGAAGAGCCAAAGCCTTCTACCCCTTTGCCCTTTGCATCGCAAGTCGTCACAAGTCCACCTCCTTTCCAGCGTAAGTAGTATGCAATCTTTTGGGGAACCTGGCAGCTTCTCCATCTTTTTTAGCATGATCCTGGACCGTGACATGCCTTGTAGAGTTTGTGTACAAACTGATGAGCCCAGTGGCTTTCCCCACACTTTAACCTTTAAACTCCTATCAACGTTTCAGCTAATTGGAGTTGAAGCCTGCAATCCTATGAATATTTAGCTGGGAGTGAGTTCCACTGAATACAATGGGATTTACTTCTGAGTAAACATGCATGGGATTGCACTGTAAGTCATATTACATGTAAAGTTCTGTTTTTTACGCTGGTTCTTTTCTCCAATACAGTAGTTTCAAAACTGTGAGCCTTGGTTTCATGAGGAACCATGGAAACCAGCCATGGAATCCTCAGGAAAAACCCTCTGCCCTGTATAATGTACAGGATTGTAGCCCTAATGGGAAGCTGCGGCCAATGGCTCAGTAGGTCAAGGGAGCCCCCAGTTGGAAAAAATTTGGGAACCACTGCCCTAATCTCTCCTCTTGGCCTTCCATTTTGCTTTCATTTCTCCTTTCTGTTTTTTTCTCTGTTTTCTTTTCTCATCTTTCTCTCTCCCACTGCGTCTGTCTCATCTCAGCTGCCAAGCTATCTGATGTATTAGGCATGGTGAAAAGGGGCTCTGGGACCCCAGATGCCGAAGAGCCCAAGCCTTCTATCATCCAGGCTGGCCCGCCCTCAGGTGTGACAAACACCCTTCCTTTCCAGAGTAAGTAGCAGGCACTCCCAGGAACTTCAGCATGGAATTGTCACATCACAAACATTCTGTAGAGCCCTTGTGGTTTTTCAAAGTCCTTGTACTAAAGGGGTGCATTTGCCCTGAGTGATACAGTGCAAGGTTCCAAACAACAGGGAGGATACCTCCCTGGCTACACTGCACACAAATGCTGTACCCAATAACAGAGGTGTAACTAGGGTTTGTGTCACTGGTGCAATAGCTCATTGTGTCAAACCTTATAATGGACCTCTCCCCCCCATACCAGACCCTGCATAATAAATTACAAGATCATATGCAGAGCCTAAATGCAGTGGAATCACCAGGATCCATGTAACCCCTCAGCCAACAAACCAACACAAAAAAAAACCATTGGCCAACTTGATGACACTCACACAACTTAATAAGAGTTCTGGTATTAGCTCTGATGCATGGAAAAGAGACATGACACAGACTAACACCTTATTTGTTCCCTGCCATGTCATAAAAACACCTCATTGGCTCTCAGAACAATCAGTTTCATTGATCAGCTCTGAGTGAAAGAAATCTACTTTTTGTTACATAAGGCGGTTGTGTTTTTCTGGTTTTTTGGCCATAACTTTTGATAGAATACAGGTACCCCTCAAATTATGTATGACTTGATGGTATTATTTGAAAATACCAAGATTTTCACAATTTTGTCCAGTGTTGTCAACCCACCCTGAGTGTATCACCCTGTACAGTCTGCCACTGCCCAAGAAGACTGGAGGGCAAAGTTATAGAGCAATGTGGTGCAGGGGGAAGGCTGCAGTGCTTTGCCTGGGTACAACCTACACACCTTGAATAATGCCTGAGCAGGGCTGTACTATTTCTCATATCCAGATCAGGTTTAAATCAAAGTAGTCTCTATGTTTTGTTGAGTTGCACTGTCCTTACACTCTCAGACGGTGTATCAGATCTAAAGAGACCCCCAAAGATTCTCCTATTTCCCTTCTTGATTTTATGTTTTTCATACCTGTCTGATTTATTTTCTCTTTCCTTGATTTCCTCTGTGCTTTTTGCTGTTTCGTTGTTTCTTAATTGTTCTTTCCCTTACCTTCTCTTATTTGTCCCATCCCAGCTGCCAAGCTATCTGATGTATTAGGCATGGTGAAAAAGGGCCCTGGGCCCACAGAAGGTGAAGAGCCCAAGCCTCCCATCACTCTCCCATGCCCATCCTCAGGTTTTGCAAATCCTCTTCCACCCCAGTGTAAGTAATGGAACTCCCTGGGATGCCCTGTATGTCATTGATAAGGCCAGATCCTCAGAGAGGGGCTGTTGTAATTTTTTTATCATAAATTTCCATGTCTTTGACTCCAGGTGCATTGAGACCCCCTAAGGACACTACTGGGCATGAAGGCAGGAGATCTGTGAATCCCCTGTGGCTTTTGTTTTTTTTAAAGAATTGAATAATAGCCACTGGGTATGTGTTTCGGATCAAAACTCTTACTGGGAGGGGATTTAAGCCTTTCCACCCCAGCCATTTTCCTGATGAAAATCTCCTCCCTGAGTTGCTTTATATGCAACAGATGAAACCTACACAAATGGTACCTTCATCCAGTAAATCAGTGGTTCTCACACATTTAGCACCGGGACCCACTTTTTAGAATGAGAATCTGTCAGGACCCACCGGAAGTGCGTTCATGATTGGAAGTGACATCATCAAGCAGGAAAATTTTTAACAATCCTAGGCTGCAATTCTGCTCGCACTTACCCAGGAGTAAGTCCCATTTATTATCATTGTTAAAAGAATATACATAGTAGCTCGTTAAAAGTACAGGTCTGTAACATTTCCCCAAATGCAATCACATACCATGGTAGCATCAAGTCTAATAGATTAAAAATAAAATATTGAATGGGGACCCACCTGAAATTGGCTCATGACCCACACAGTGGGTCCTGACCCACAGTTTGAGAAACACTGCAGTAAATAGTTTTAAGGGAATAATTTTCATGGCATGGGGAAAAGAATTAATTCCCCCATCTGACCTCCCAGCACTTTGACCCTGAGATGAATCGGGGGTGGGGCTTGAGCTGTGATTCTGTTTTAAGAACATAGGAGATAGATTTTGGGTCTCCTTCTTGGATATCTAGTTTGGCTTTTAGTGTGAGGCTTTCGGTAAATCTTGTGATGTCACTTCTGGGAGACTCTTCCAGGTTCTGCAGCTCGCTCTGTAGGGCAGCTGTTACTACACACTGTCCGTCCCTCTTCCTGCATTGACTCCAATGTTACCCTGCACATGCCCAATCTCGTCTGATCTTAGAAGCTAAGCAGGGTCAGGCCTGGTTAGTACTTGGATGGGAGACCGCCTGGGAATACTGGGTGCTGTAGGCTTATACCATAGTCTTTCGAGACTGAAGGTTGCCAACCATTTGTTAATACAGACAATTGCCTTAAAAACAGAGCTGCAGAACCCAAAAGAGTTTTTCAGTGATTTTTAACCACTGTAGTCAAAAATCCTGCTGTGGACCTTTCATGCACCTTGGCACACCAGTTGAACATCACTGCTCCAAAGTGATCTCCCCTTCGTTGTTAAGTTGGTCACTTTGAATCGATTCCCAGGGCCCTTCTTTGATCTTATCCCGTACGTTCTTAGTCTTTTCCAATATCCATAATTCCAAGGAACAGCAGTTGCCGTACAGAACACTGTAAGTATTGAAAACGTGCAGCTGAAATTAATACAGATCATTATCTGCAAAATATCTTTTGATATCATTTTAAATCAAAATCCATTCAAAGAAAATAATGCACATTGTAATCAAACAATGGGCAATGCACATGCAAACTGTCGTGGGCAGGTGTCAAACAATACCATGGAAATTTAAGGAAGGTGGTATAAGCATCCGGTAAGCTTCCTGTCTCTTTATGCGCTCATCAAATAAATCTGCTCACATATCATTGTTTCAATTATGTCATTTGCAATGCAGATGTGAGGAAGAGATATCTGAAGAAGACATTTGTTAACACCTGCTAACAGTTGGAACTCTGTGCTTATGTCAATAGTATTTGATGACCTTATGCATTATTGTCCTTCAACTGAAAATTATATAAAAAGATATTTTGCAGGTGTATTTATGGCAGCTGCATGTTTTCTTTGTCCTTTCCACTATCCATTTTTTTCTTCCTTTTACTTTTCCATCTGTTTATTTGCTTTTTATTCTCTCCATACCATCTTTCATCTGCCTCGCACCAGCCGCCAAGTTATCTGATGTCCTAGGCATGGTGAAAAGGGGCCCTGGCGCTCCAGAAGCGGAGGGGTCACAGCCTGCCATGGCCCAGCTTTTCCCCTTTCCACTCATCGCAAATCCTCTGCCTTCTGATCGTAAGTAGCGCAGGCTCTCAAGGTCTGCAGCTGATCCTCAGCTGTTCTCTTCAGACCTAGAAGAGAAGTCAGTTCTGAATTCCTTGCTATATTGTGTGTGTGAAGAAGCCATATTGCTGCATGGTTTTTTTAGCCATGGATTATTTGTGTTTGCCATATAAGGAAAGAATGGGCTGGCTATACATAGCTGTATCAGACCTTGTCTGATCTTGGAAGCTAAGCAGGGTCAGGCCTGGTTAGTACTTGGATGGGAGACCACCAGGGAATACCAGGTGCTATAGGTTTATACCATAGTCTTTCGAGACTGAAGGTTGCCAACCATCTCCCTATACTGAACACTATCTCCCGATCTTGTCTGATCTTGGAAGCTAAGCAGGGTCAGGCCTGGTTAGTACTTGGATGGGAGACTGCCTGGGAATACCGGGTGCTGTAGGCTTATGCCATAGTCTTTCGAGACTGAAGGTTGCCAACAAAAATAAGGAAAGAAGGAATTTCAATATCAGGATCCATCCTTCAGGAGGCAGACCGTCCTAACTAGGCCCTCATGCCTGCAGAGGTCTGGAGTCATGGTAAGCCTGGCCCTATCAGGTGATGATCCATGCATGACAAAGGATTGAAACCACATCCCCCCCCCCCCCCGTGAGTCAGCATTGCTTTGCCCAGCAGCAGGTACCAGATCCAAACTGTGTCCTGCTATGCAACTGGGGCCAAATATAAGCTGAGACAGACTTGTTGTCATGGAGGTTACTACAGGTGAGGAGACCTTAGCATGGACATTGAAAACTTCCATCAGTCATGCTGGGGGAGATCGGTGCTACTCCAAAGACCATTGCTGCTAGCTCAGGTGGAGAGGCCGGTGGGCAGTACGCCAAGATAATTACTAATTAGTCTCCCAACCACCAGATACATGTACTCAAAGCTATGCAACTGCAGGACAGGGCACCTTGAAAGGGGGCACACATCACAGTAGACCACTACAACACCCTCTTCCCAGCCCTTGCCTGTTTCTGCACCAGGAAATCTGGAAGACCAAGTTGGGAGAGGTTCCCATCTCTGTCAAGCACACCAGGTCAACCTGCCAGGTCCTGAGTGACTTTGATCTTACCATTTACTCACCCTGATATTAAACAGCACCACTTTCAGGCTGGGAGGAAGATAGCTTCCAAGAGAGCCTGGAATGTGTTGGATGGGAAAAAAACCAAAAGGAAGAATAGCACTCCAGGCTTCTATCTCCTGTGCAGGCCTGTTCTTCTCCTACTGCCATATCTCCTACGCTTGCTACATGCATAATGGTGGCACCTCCCAAAACCTGCTCCTAGAGACTGGTGCCCAGCACATGATCAATCTTTGACCAATTTCCCCAATGCTGCACCCATCACAGAAATTATCACAGATAAACCATACACTTACAGGAAATTTTAAAACTGAACACAGTTTTCGGAAGACTCCAAGATCTCCCTGCCAGGAAGGACAACTTTCCATTTGGTCCTTGGTTCCTACTGATAAGCCACAGTCTGTTCATCCCACCCCAACTCAGGGAATCCTCCTCTTACCAAGGTTGTTGACCTTCACCCTTGTCACACACCTGAAAGCACAATCCAGAAGGACAGCGACCTCCAATGGTGGGTCTTGGCTTTTAAAGCTCCCTTCCCCACCACAGAAGTCTCCATAACAAGGGTGTATTTGTGACCTCACAAGGAGGGGCTCAATGTCATAGCCCCCCCACCGCAGTCCCTTCCCAATCCTTTGATTAACTGTTCTGCAGAATCCCATCTATTCGACAAGTTTGACAGACCATCTGATTTTCCAGTAATGATCAATTGATATGTTTGCTCCTGAGCATCCAGAATTAATTCACGCACCAGTTAATTAATCTTAATCAAGCAGGTACCACTTCAGCTCGCACTCAGTACTGCCAAGTCAGTCTTTAAAATGCAAAAGGGCCAGAAGGGACTCCAGTCCCCTTGATTTTTATGCCACTCTTTTTGGAAGGCTAAAAGGGGCCCATGATTTGGGTAAAATTGGGGAGAGTTGAGGATGGGTCTTAATGATTTCATTAAGTGCCTCCTGTGTCTCCCATCCTCCCCACTGATTGCAAGGCCTCTGTTTGTTGCAAGGATCTCAAAGAACGTGAACTTGCTTTCAGGAGCAGCTTCAAGGCTTGGGATTCACAACCTGAGGAGAGTAGATTTTGGCTGACTCAGGTCTTATCTAAAGCGGCACGCGCAGCCCTGAAAGAGGCAGCTCTGCAAGCACCGTGTTTTGTGTGATGTGCTGAAAATGTATAGCTTTTCGGAGCATCCAGTAGCAACTGCAGGGGAAATGGAAAAGAGGTTCCTTTACCCCCATGAAACGGTCAGTCACATGGTTGCACCATCTCTCTCTCTCTCTCTCTCTGCCCTGACCTCTCTCTCCTGCTGAGAAACTGGGAGTACCTGGCAATGGTGTTCATTTACAGGGATGGATGACAGCCTGGCACACTTGCCAAGGGAGGGAGACACCCTGAGATGCCACACAAGTAGGGCTAGAGCAGGGCACGGGGAGAGCACTCAGTTCAGAGTGGAAGCAGGGATGCCTGGCAAGCTCTCAGGTAAGAATGGACTTGAATGGGAGGCTTTAAAAAAAATTGCTGTTTCCTGGGAGATACAGTTTGTTCTTGGGGAGAAACATGCAGCATCGGGTCAGGATAACATCTGCTTTCATTGATCATTGTGCCTTGCTTTGCCAAGACTTAATGCATTACCGCTAAGGTCATTGAATGTGAATGAGTTGCCCCCTAACTTGCTTTGACGATGCTTTTAGCTCTATAATCAAGGTTGGGGGTGGGGAAGGGCAGCCACCTCAATGCTTTCAGTTCATTTTTCTGAACTGATCATTCTAATATCTGTAAGTGCAGAGGGGGACAGACTTGGATGGGGTGGGAAGAAGGGCAGAAGAAGCATGATTTCTCTCTACCTACCTTTGATGCAGTACTGAGAGGAGGAGACGAAGGGGAAGGAAGGGCATTGGGGTGCTGAAATGAGTGGCCACTGTTTTGATTAGAAAGCGACCTGCACAGAGAAAGGTTTCCTGTGTTTCTTTTGACTGGCTACAAAACTTGTACTTACACTGGATAGATATCTGGGAGTTAGTCCATAACATAGGTATGGAAATGTTTCTGTGGCAGGGGACATCCTCATGCATTTAGGATGGCTCAGTGTAGTTGCACAATAGATTTGCCATGGATACTACCATATAACCGATACAAAAATATAAGAATAGTGTGCCAAAAACTCTTCTCTTGCAAAGACTGGGAGAGTGCAGAACCTGGGCTGAAAAACCTTCTTCCTTACTAACTTGTTGACCAGAATCTGTTCCTGTTTCCTAGGATAAATGGCAAATTCCTCTGGAACACCTCAGGAACTAGGAGCCCCCACCCCCCACTGCACTGTGGGCTCATTCAGATATCACAGACTTGGCCCAAGTTGGCTGATTGCTCTTGTGCTCTCTCTCTCTAAAAAAAAAAAATTGTTTATAATACTTTTATTTCCCCCTGCCTCCCAGCCTCAGGTGGTGGATTGGGGAGGGTTGCTGTATCCTCTTACCACCTCTGTTTCAACAACTCCTTATTCTACGCTGTCTACATTTTAAAAGGAAGATGAGATGGAGTAGAAGGAGAAACAGGAAAGAAAGGAAAGACACTCTAGCCCATTACTCTGCTCTCTACACTTCCTCTTCTTCTCCATCCCATCTTCAGTTTTAAATTCAGGAAGAGGAGGAGGAGGAAGGAAAGGAGTGGGTAAGAAGGGAGTGTTTTGGCTTAGGTTCAGCCAGATCTCGGGCCAGTCCCACTCCCTCCAGGGAGCAGGACACAAGGTTCTTCCTCCCCCACCCATTTTATCTTGATACCCTGTCTAACATACCCTGTGGAGTATGTTAGACTAAGAGATCACAACTGGCCTTAAGTCACCCCATAAGCATTATAAGTGACTGGGGATTTAAACCCAAGACCAACATGTTAGCCACTACACCACACTGTGCCAGTTCAGCCCTCTTGCATAACCATGGACTAGTTATTCTGCCAGCTCTATGTTTTATCCAGAGCAACAAATGCAGAGACGCTCGTGCAGCCATGACCGGATAATCAAGAGCATCCAACATCAGCCCAGCTAAATGCAAAGGTTCAATCTAAGATAGCTCACTGGCCATTTGGAAATGCTTTTTTGTTGCATGCACGATGTCTTCCTATACACCTTCCTAAAATGTGAAGTAAGTGAGCCGAAGGTTGGCACCAGCTCAGAGAGAGGGATCTCCATGCCACCTCAGGCCGCACTGTGTACAGTGTTTGTAATCTGACATTTTGCAATGGGAGAAAGGACCAGATCAAGGGCTAGATTATCTCTGAAAATGAAATTAAAAATGAATGAGACAGAAGGATCTGGACGGTATTTCTGCCCTGAAAGAGTGGCGTTAGAAGAAGGAGGTGGCCGAGATCTGCAAATTTGGGGGGATCGGTTTCTGCCAGCTAGGGAAGTTGTGGGAGAACAAGAGAGCGCCAGAAGTGATCCCAGGGCCACTTCTGTGAGTGCAAAAGGCCTGGGGCATTTGAGACTACAGAAGAAATGAGCTTGGCATCTCTGTTAAGAGCAACTTGTTGAACTGGGTGAAATCCGGTTTGCTCCCCGAGTGCTAAAAAGTTTCGAAGGGATTGAGAGACCAAAATAGAAAGAAGTTTGCAAAGACTGAGAGGAGAAGGCAGAGCAAGGTTTCAAGGTGAATGGATGATATGCCTTAACGTCAGGTGCGGTCCTGGAATGGCTAAGAGATGTTGAAAGGATGACTGTTTTAACTGGGGTGAGTAGAGGCGGGGCAAGTGTAAGTAGCTCACAAACAAAGCACAGTTCTGTGTAGCTTTAAGTCAAGCATTTCTGCCACTCCGTAGATTCCCCTTCAGGATTTGAAAAAGAATTATGTGGGTGGTATTAGCCCTCTCCTCCTTGTTGAGGCCACCAGCTCCCATTCAGCTGCCATTTGCCCCGCAGGGATACGTGTGGTACCTGTAAACAACTCTCAGAGACCAAAGAGCCAGTCCAAAACAGTGTTTTAATTTGGAAAGCAACACAGGGGGAAAAGGTGTAGACCCCACTTCTCCCAATGCCATGCAATGCCAATTTGAATCACCACCACCCCAGCAGCAGCAGCTATGCAATTAGGGAGGGGGAACCTGCAACATCTGATTGCAGATCTTCTCTCATCACGCATTGTTTGGCCCTAAGATACCACTTGGAATCGGAACCCAAATGGTGTTGGAGAAAGGACAATTTATTATGGGAACCTAGAGCCTGCTGGAGGTGGGGTTATGGGCTACTACAGGGGTGCCCAAACCCTGGCCCGGGGGCCACTTGCGGCCCTCAAGGCCTCTCTATGTGGCCCTCAGGGAACCCCTAGCCTCCAATGAGCCTCTGGCCCTCCAGAGATTTGTTGGACACCACACTGGCCCGACGCAACTGCTCTCAGCGTGAGAGCAACTGTTTGGCCTCTCGAGTGCGCTGTGGGATGAGGGCTCCCTCCATTGCTTGTTGTTTCACGTCTGTGATGCAGTAGCGGCAGCAAAGGAAAGGCCAGCCTTGCTTTGTGCAAGGCCTTTTATAGGCCTTGAACTACTGCAAGACCTTCATTCATTCATATAAGTTCATCTTTAATATATTCATTTATGTAAATTTATTCAAATTTGAAATGTAAATTAATTCGGCCCCCGACACGGTGCCAGAGAGATGATGTGGCCCTCCTGCCAAAAACTTTGGACACCCCTGGGCTACTACATCAACATGCTGTAAGCACGAAATTGAATGCTCCATGCCCTGTAAGGGCAGAAGTTTCCAAATACTTCTGCTCCAAGGAGATGACCTGGCCAAGATGCTGTGATCTATGCCACTTGGAGACTACATTATTCATAGCGTGTGTTCGAACTGGGTCGCTTTAGGTGCCGTGCAAATGACGTGAATCTCCCCAGGTCTCCCATGTGTGCTGGCTACACATCGGCGTGGTGTTTCTGACTCAGATCCTTGCAGGAGGAATGCAGACAGCACGGGAGAAGGGGACAGTAATGCCTTTGCTGAGGGGGCAGGGGGGAGGAAGAAAGGGAGGTGGCTGTACCAAATCTGATAATGTCCTGATGAAAGCTGCTGAGGTTTTCTGGTTATCCGAGGGCCATGACAGCAAGCCCCCGTTGTGATCCTTCACATGTCTTCCAAAGTGGGAGAAGCTCTGTGCTTCTAAGAGGCAGATATGTAACAAGGCTGCCTGAATACTGAAGTCCGTGCTGATGAAATGGTATCCCTTACCAATCATGCTTGGTCATTTTTATATGGGCTGTATGTGTGATTATCCAGGCCCTGGGGCGCTCACCTTACAGGAGCTCCCCAAAAAGAGATTGCATCCCCAGGAAAAATGGCTGGGCTATAGCATGGGAAATTGCAGCAGCTGGTGTTCTGCTAAGTCTTCAGAGTTTGCAGGTCACCCTTTTCTCACAAACTCCGTTTGTCTTCTCTCTCTCTCTCTCTCTCTCTCTCTCTCTCTCTCTCTGTTTTTTCCTCATTCCTCTATTTGTAGCCCGCAAGCAGGAAATCATCAAGATAACTGAGCAGCTGATAGAGGCTGTGAACAATGGGGACTTCGAGGCCTATGCGTGAGTACGCTGGGTGCGGGATCTTGTTGGAACACTGGCTTGATACTCCAAATGTACCCACCTTTGCCATTGTTGTTGCACATGCATAAACATGTAACTGTTTTTATATTTATTTCCATTGATTCTACACTGCCTTTCAGTAGGATTCATCTTGTTGCTGATTTATAAATTTATTTTTCATGTTTTTATACCACCATTCCTGCTGGGAGGCAGGCTGTGCAGCATGGCCTTTCCCAGTCTGAAGAGACACTTGGCCAACAGTCTGAGGCTAAGAGGCAAAGAAGGAAGGCCCATAGCCAGGGAGACAGACCAGGGACAGACTGCACTTGCTCCCGGTGTGGAAGGGATTGTCACTCCCGGATTGGCCTTTTCAGCCACACTAGACGCTGTTCCAGAACCACCTTTCAGAGCACGATACCATAGTCTTTTGAGACTGAAGGTTGCCAACACATTCCTCCAAAGAGCTCAGGGTACATAGTTCCTTTCCTCTTTTGTCCACCCAACAGCCCTGTGAGTTGAGGCTGAGAGATTGTAACTGGCCCAAGACCTCCCAGGAAACTTCATGGCTGAGTGGGGATTTGAACCTGATTCTTCCAGGTCTAAGTTCAGCTCCTGAACCGTGACACCATCCTGGCTTTAATCAGGGCCGGCCTGTCCGTTTAGCCAGTCCTTTGCTCCTCTTCCTCCTGCTTCCAGAAAGGAAGAGACAAACAGAGTGGAAAAGGAAGTGTGGAGGAGAGAAAAATGGTGGGCTAGAACGTCTCTGATTATTTTATTGTTTTATTGTTGTAAGCTGTCTTGAAACTGCTTGCAGCAAAAAGCAGGATATACAATTCAGTACATCAATAAATGCACACAGTGTTATAATAGCATACATGGAAGCCCTTGATCTCTTCCTCCTCCTCCTCCTCCTCCTTCCACCCCCCAAAGAAACCAAGTTTGACTGGTTCTTGAGCCAGTTTCTTCACACAAAGCAACGGCAACTGCGGGCTCAATCATGTCCAACTTTCCAGCTCCGGTGTAGCCACAATGCAGCCCCACGGAAAGGGAACACCTGTTCCCATACCTTGAGGTGGCCCCAGTGCCTGCCCCTCCACCACAGGATGCAGCACACACCCCACTGGCACAACTGCACCAGCACTGGAAAACTGGACAGGATTGGGCCCTAAAGTGTCCAGGGGCAGATTCTCCCATCCACCATTGTCTTTCTAGAAATGATCATTAAAATAATTACCATGGGAAACGCATCAAGATCATTGCCTTCATTCTGGAGAATGGGCCCCTGGGCCTTTTGTGTGAGTCAATTTGCAATGACGTGTCTAGGCTTGTCCTTTCCCCCTCTCCAATGGATACTTTTATCTGTGAGTTTACTGTGTCAACTGTATCAACTAGTTTACTGTGTCAACATATTCCAAGAAAAGATTTTACTTAGGAAGGCCCCGTAAGTTCTGTTTTGTTCTATTAGTCAGTCATAGTTACCCTCTTAGGATTATCTTCATTCCTGCCTTGTCCTCCACTCCGCAAGGAGTCTCTCTACGCAGACCACTTGCTACTTGCAAAACTTTTTTGCATTCTGTCTATTTCTAGTTGAGTTTGGAGGTGACAAATCACTTGTATTCTTCCCTTTTCCCCAATGCTGATAAATCTGATTTGACCCAGCAAGTAGGATTTGGCCTACTGTGATTCAACTGAGGTTTAAAGATTCAGTAGACTCCCTTTTTGTCAACTCCATCATGGATCAGGACTGGCCTCCTAAGCTAAGGATTGTGGGTTCGGATTCCACCTGGGTTGAGCTTTTTCTCTTCAAGGAGGGATAGTAGCTCAGTGGTAGATCCATACATACAGAAGTTTCCATAATCAATCCCAGGCATCTCCAGCTATCATGGACACATGCCTGATATCTTGGAGAGTTTTTAGCAGTCACAACAAACAGTACTAGGCTGGATGGACTAATGGGTTTGACTCTCTTTTAAGACAGGGTCCTTTGACCAGTATTTCAAAAGCTTCACCCTGAAGTCTCCTCTTCCAGAGTTCTTGGGCCACAATTCTCTGGATACACAGCAGCTCAGCGGGACCTTTTAGAGATCTGCATTGTACTTTTGACATTCATAAACAGCTTCTTGAAATCCTTTAACCCAGCAGATTGTTGAGATTGTATCTATAAATCCATTTCTCACCTGCATATCCCTTTGGAAAAATATTTATTTAGAAAACGGTAGCACGGGCTTCCCAAGGCTGGATGAGAGAGGGAGGCAGCATCACATCTAGCTCCTTGGATATCTAACCTTGTAGAGCAGTTCCAACACAAAGACATCCTCAGAAAATCAAGAGAGGCAGTTACTGGCACTGTCAATGAAGGATATATTCCTGTGCCCCTGCAGAAACACTGAGCATTTTTCTATCTCTGTCTCTTTCCGCCTGTCTAGAAAAATCTGTGATCCAGGCCTAACTTCGTTTGAACCTGAAGCGTTGGGCAATCTTGTTGAAGGAATGGACTTCCACAGATTTTATTTCGAAAACTGTGAGTACCATCTGAGTTTCATGTGAAGGCTTTAAGGCCACTTTCCCCCCAAACAGAGAACAAGGCTTCCCAAGTATTATCTTTCAGCAGTTGTTCTGTCCCCGATTCAGGAGCAGAGGCACATGAAGAACTTTACCTGGTGCTTTCTTTCCTCCTTCAAAAGGTTCTGTCTCTTCCAAACCAGGAACAGGCAATAAGGGGATGCTAGTTGGCCTTGAGAAGGTGGGCATTGGCAATTGCTAAGTGGAGGCACTTAGCAATTACCAGTGCCCACCTTCTCAAGGCCAACCTTGTTTTGAGATGCTTCCGGTCACACCTGTGCGAAGGGCTTAGAAGTGCAGGGGATGCATGTCCTGGCATCCTCTGAAGCCTGGGTAACTTCAGAAAGCAGATGGGGAATGCCGATCACCATTTTTAAGACTGGGGAGGTCAGTGGTCTTCAACTACTTCAACTCCTTGCCACAGGATGTGGTGATGGCATCTGGCCTGGACGCCTTTAAAAGGGGATTGGACAAGTTTCTGGAGGAAAAATCCATTACGGGTTATAAGCCATGATATGTATGAACAACCTCCTGATTTTAGAAATGGGCTATGTCAGAATGCCAATGCAAGGGAGGGCACCAGGATGCAGGTCTCTTGTTATCTGGTGTGCTCCCTGGGGCATTTGGTGGGCCGCTGTGAGATACAGGAAGCTGGACTAGATGGGCCTATGGCCCTGATCCAGTGGGGCTGTTCTTATGTTCTTAACTACAATTCCCAGGAAGCCTTGCAGGTCTCTTGTTATCTGGTGTGCTTCTTGGGGCATTTGGTGGGCCGCTGTGAGATACGGGAAGCTGGACTAGATGGGCCTATGGCCTGATCCAGTGGGGCTGTTCTTATGTTCTTATGTTCTAACCTTTTTCGTGCCACAACCCAAATAAATAAAGTATGTGGCTGGGGACCCACCGCTGATCCTCTCCCCTCCCGGGACCCAATCTGCCCACCCCGTTCCGCATGTCCTCCTACCTCTTGTTTTTTTTTTCACAACAACCCTGTCAGGTAGCAACCTGAGCAGGGTTTACCTTAGGAGCTACAGGGCAAGACAGCAAGAAGAGGCTGTGCAGGATTATATAAAAACTTGGTTTTGTTAAGGAACTACCACGACTGGATTGGATCCAAACCCCCTCTTGCACAGCCCCCCCCCATGAGGGTTCATGATCCTACAGGGGTCTTGACCCACAGGTTGAAGAACGTGGCACAATTTTATTTATTTATTTATCACATTTTACTACCACTCTTCCTCCAAAGAGTTCGGGGCTGTGTACACGGCTGCTCTCCTCCTTTTTTTCCTCACAACAGCCCTGTGAGATAGGTGAGGCTGAGAGGAAGTGACTGGCCCAAGGTCACCAAGGAAGCTTCATGGCTGAGGGGGGATCTGAACCTGGATCTTCCAGGTCTGAGTCCACCTCCCAAACCATTACACCACCCTGGCACAATGCAATTTCCACCTCCATCCTGAACAGGCAGATTGGCCTTTAGGGTCAAACTAGGTGTGATGTGGGTCTCCCATGATTGGATTGCCCACTGCTTGGAGTTTTTTCCCCTCCTAGAGAGGGAGTGTTTGGATTGGGGTTGCTAATTTTCCTCCTGCCCCTGATGTTGCTATTTTAGCTGCAGAGGTTAACTCCCCATATTCTCAACAAGTTGACAAGTGCTCGTATTGTACCTGCTTGGTATTGTACCTGGTGATGGTGATGGAATTAACCTTCCCCTCCTGAAGAACTCACTCTAGTTTCTTGCTCTGGCCATTCCAGTGTTATCAAAGAACAACAAGCCCATTCACACAACCATCCTGAACCCTCACGTGCACGTCATCGGGGAGGACGCCGCCTGCATCGCCTACATCCGCTTGACGCAGTACATTGATGGCCAGGGCCGCCCTCGCACGTGCCAGTCGGAAGAGACCCGCGTCTGGCACCGCCGTGACGGCAAGTGGCAGAACGTCCACTTCCATTGCTCGGGAGCACCGGTGGCGCCACTCCAGTGAAGGTATGTCTAGGGTCCTTTTGGCCCTTGCCAAGTCTCCCTCCATGGCAGATCCTCCCCTCTCCTGGGGAAAATGAGACTAGAGTAGGGGAAACCCCTTCAAAGAATGTGTGTGCAAGAAGAGTGATGCATGGGAGATGTGTGAAAAGTGCATGTGTGCAACAGAGACGCCCATGGAAACAAGAGCAGGGGCAGGCTGTTTTTCCTGTGGGGCCAGTCCAGCTCCCCACACTCCCACTCTTGTTCCTCAAAGGACATCTTGAATTGAATGCAGATTGTCAGTCTTCCCTACAGGCAGGCAGGCAGCCTCCCCCCTCCCCCCCAATATTTCTGCACTGTTATGGAGGTTTTCTTCTTTATAATTTAAAACCTGCTCTTGGAATGGGGGAAGTGGTTTTGTGATTGGCACAAGTAACAACCAATCAATTTGGTGCAAATCCAGCTTCTGCTGCAAACTAGGCTTCCTCCAAGCCCAGTAAAGGGGAAGAGAGATGCTGCAGAAGCACACTTATCTGTATGCACCAGTGGTGGTTAGGTGTGCTTCCACAGCGATCTAGCCACTGAAATGAGGTGCACCTGAACATCAGAGTGGAAGTGGGTGACTACGGCCTATTGGCAATGTGAACATTGTTATGAGTTTCTGTCTGCAGCTCGCTCATCCCCCCTCACTGATGTCGATCATCAGGGAAAGACGGGCCGGCCTTAGGGCAATAAGACCAATTTGGCCAGGTTGGGCGCTGCACCGGGAGGGACCCCACACTGGGGCAGCAAGCAGAGTGTCTACAGCTGGCACCTCACTCTGTAACTGATGCTCTGGCATGGAATCTTCCATGTGGAGACGTTCATGAGGAGAGAACAGCGAGCAGAACATTGCTATGGGACTGCTTGCCCCTAGGACCGACTGGCTTGAAATTGCCCCCCCCCCCAGAAGCAGTTGGCAGTGATGCCGTTGCCAGGGGCCTTGCCGCTGCTGCTCACCTTGGTGTGTCGGGCGGCCTGGCCCCCCTTCTGCAAAGATGTTTTTGCAGATTCTTTGATTGGGCCCTGCAGCTCCTAAGGCCAGCCCTGGGGAAAGACCCGCATGAGCCTCCTGAACATGTCAGGTAGCCAATCAATTTTGGTTGGCAACCTTCAGTCTCGAAAGGCTATGGTATAAGCCTACAGCGCCTGGTATTCCCGGGCGGTCTCCCATCCAAATACTAACCAGGCCTGACCCTGCTTAGCTTCCAAGACCAGACAAGATTGGGCATCTGCAGAGTCACAGTCTCCTTCCATGTTTGTGTCTTTCAGAACTAACGCTGCTGTTCTGGTTCCATCCCGAAGGAGGCGGTGATTTGAGCTGAGCCGCTAGCCGGGAGCAGCGGTGACAAGCACGTGCCAGCATGCTCGTGTCTCCCCTTTCCCATCCTCCCCTCTTTCATTTCCAGTGCCTGTGTTTGCAAAAAACTAAACTAAACTAAAAAAAACACACAAAAAAAAAACACAAAAAGGGGGGGAACCCAACCAGACATGATTCTACCAAAAAAAAAAAAAAACTTAAAAAAAATTATAAAATCGTCAAACCCGGCCGAACTGACCCAGCCGCCCTAACTCGCAGCGTGGCCAAACTGCGCCTCCCGTCCCTGACTCCATTTCTTTGTGTCCGTCCGTCCGGCTGTTCAGGTGACCAGGTATTGCAATGAAAATGTCCAACTTCAAAACAAAGGCTCTGCCTCCCTGTGTCACCCCCCAGTGTTGAACGGTGTTAGTTTGTTAGGTGAAAAAAAAAAAAATTAAAAAAAATGCACAAAAAAAAGACACAAAACCCACCAAAAAGAAAAAAAACTTTTTTTCCAGTATTTGCATTCTCTGCCAACGCATGGGCCTTTGCCAGTGGTCGTGTTTGCGCTTGGAAGTCTGTGACCTGTGTTACCGTTCATTCTGCAGAGGACGCTCTTCCCGAGCACTCGAGCTGCCCGTTTCTTTTTTCTCCTCTAGCTGTGGTTGTGGATTTATGATGATGATGATTATAAGTATTCACTTTATTTATTTTGTTCTTCTTTTTTGGATTGGAGGTGACCCCTCTTCTGGGGGGGCCTGTGGCTTTCTGGTCCCCTCCCGAGCTAACCCGCTGCTGGCGATTTTTCCCCAGTGGCGGTTGGCATTGGCCAGACTGATGGGTTCTTACACGAAGGGTGACAGAGCCTTAGAGATGGGTCTTACTACAGATTTTTGAATGTTTTGAATTCTCATTGGCGCTCACGTTTCCAAGCATCCCCAACCCTGATCTCTCGCCAAGGGCTACCAACAGTGGTGTCTATTGTGCCTGGGCCCATGCTGTGGCTTTGTTAGAGGGGTGAGTCCCCTGTCATATTGAGTCTGGCTGGGACAGTAGCGACCGTTGGATGAAAAAGAGCCAGGTTGGAGGAGGGTTGATGTCTCGAAAACCTCATCCTCTTCCAGTTCTTGGAAACTGACTCCCCAGGAGTAGGGAGCAACAGACACCTCTCCATAAGGTTGCCTGTCTTCTTCTGCTCCCTAAAGGCCCAGCCCCACTTTCTCCTTGGTTTTCCGTTTGAGCAAGTGTAGTCATTGAAAAAGGAGGAACCAAACGGGTCAGTGCTGCTTTCAGGGGATCTGTTCCAAGGCTTCATCAGCCTGGAAGGAGGAGGGCTAGTCAGCCATGCTTGTGCTTGCCATTGCCTCCCTCCCTCCTCTCTCTCTCTCTGAAGCCTATGGAATTTATTTGTAAAGAGAAAGAGTTGATTGGCAAAGAACTCTGGGAAAAAATCCTCTTGGGACAGAGGAATCCACTTCAGGTAGCTGTTGATTTTGGGAGCTGACTCTGCAAGCAGCCCCCAAACAAGCTGTGCCAATGGACCAAGCCTTAGTGGAGGGAGATGGAAAGGCATGTGGTGGTGGATTTTTTTCTTTTAAATTGGGCTGAGCAGTAGCTACCACCCTGAGCTCTGTTAGGTCCCAAAGTAAGGCAAGGTACAAACCGCTTGTCCTCCACTTGCTGTACCTGCAGAAAGAGCACAGGGATGGGGTGGGGCGGCCCTGACATTTGCTGAGACCATTGCACAAGGTGGACAATGTCAGGACAGTCATGATTAGAAACTCTCCTCTTTTGGCCTTCTTTCTTTTTCTTCATGTTCATTCTCAAAGGAGACCTCCCATGGCTCAGAGTCTCACTGTCCAAATGCTGCTCCTCTCTTTGGTTGGTAGCTTGAGGCGTGTGTGGATTTAATCGCTCTCCTTGTCCATGTCTGGTTGGCAACCTTCAGTCTCGAAAGACTATGGTATAAGCCTACAGCACCCAGTATTCCCAGGCAGTCTCCCATCTTGCCATAAGTTTGGGAAAGTGCCACTTCCTCTTCCTCCTACCCTTGCTCAGTGCACCATAAGCTCATTTCTTTGATGGAATTGTCCACCAAACCACTGTTTACAAAACAGACAGGAAGAACAGTGGGGCCAAGTAGGATTGGTTGCAATCAAGGAATTTCCCCAAGAATCCCTTAAGAATTGGAGAGGTGTTGGAGGGAGGGGCTTAAACATCAGAAAACAGAAAGAGGGAAGTTCTGTGTTTCATCCTTGGTGGGCAGCAGGGTTTAAAATTAGGCAAGAATAAGAGATCCTTGGTGACTTCACATACTCACTCATCCCATCCAATCAAGAGCTTGAAAGCTAGTGGGAGAATCACATGGTTGGAGTGTAATGATGACTTCCTGATGCTCTTGTTTTGTGACTTGTTCCTAAGCATCCTGTTGGTTAGATAAGTGGATTGCAAATTCTGGAGGTGAATATTGCTTCAAGAGCAACCCTGCTCCTTCTTGTGGAGGAGGGGAAGTGGACTGGAGTAACAGCTGAGCTTTTGAACAGTTGGATGGATGGCCTGAAATATTTTGCCAAGAAGTAAGCTGCAAACTGGGATGCTCCCAGTGTGCATTATACGTAGTTTGATCATGAGAGATCTTTGGTATAACATCTTATCCCTCCTCCTACCTATGGTTTTGCTTTTGTCTCTTATGGAGACAGGGTTGTCTCCATAAGTATAATAAAGACAGATGATGTCTTGCTTAGGCTGTAGTGAGAGCCAGTTAACCAGCTTTTTCCAGACCATACCTAGAAGGTGGGGAAAAGCAGTTCTTTCTCATCACCTGTGTTTATGACCCAGTCTGGTCCTTTCAACCGTCCATCAAATAATCTTACTATAAACTGCAGAATGGATTTAAGCGTATGCTACCAAAACAGGGCTGTGGCGCTAACTGGAAGCTGTCCAGTTAGCTCTGTCAGGAGTGTGTACAGGCCAAATCTTCTAACCACTAGACCACATTGCCTCCCACTGATTCAAATAGAATCAGAAGTATTTGGAACCAAGAAAAAAAAACCCTTGAAACTGGCTTGTGAATGGGAAAGCAGAAGCAACTTCCCTGGATAAACAAAGATCTCCCTTTCCACAGCTTATACCTCCTGTCTCCAAAGGGACATGTTTGCATTGCCAAAACTGTGGCAGGTCTGTGATTGCTTAAGCTCTGGAGAGTTTGATTTAGTAGCATGGAGAATCCCTGAGCAGGCAGTCTTCAGCTCATAACCACTGAGAAGGTCAGCCTTGCTTCTGGACTGGGGGTGGCACCTAGTGAAATGGAACTGCAACATTTGATGGCATTTTTAGACAGAAAATTCAGATGTGGATTTTCCAAAGGCTGATGACTTTTAGATGACAATCTTCACAGTCTCCCAGTCAGGTACCATCACCTGAGATTGCACACTCCCTGCTTCATGGTCTCCCGACAGTTAACTTGTGCAAGTTCAGCATTATTGTAGGATTTTATTTCTTTCTTTATTTTTAAAAAACCAACCCTGAATCCCAAGAGGAGGAACACTCTGTGTATAGGAAAAGCATGAAAGTCAATAGGGCATGGTGGGGAACAACAATGACATAGGTTGCCAATGTGGATGCAATTTTAGCCCCAAGGGTGCTTCCATTGCCCACACAAATAGGTTGGTGAATGTTTAGAGCTCTGAATCAGAGCATCTGTTAACCTGCAAACCCCATGTTGTGGGGGGGGGGGGGAGTGGGTGCAATTTCTGTTTCAGACACCACTAGCCCTACTGGATTAGTAAAATCAGTTTAAGAGACTATGGTATGACCATGCCAACCCAGCAAGGGTTGGGAAACAACCAGACCAGTAAAGCATGTATTTGATTAGTACTTTTTCTTCTGCTTCCTGTTTACCTGCTACCAATGCAGATTCCAGCATTGGAAAGGGCTTAAAGTCATAGTAGTGCATTGGGTTTTTGTTTTGTTTTTTGGTGGCCATTAAGGTAGGACAACAAGTGTAGTGGTGTAGGTACAGAACCAAGTCTTAGATAAACCATTGACCCACATCATCACTGCATTTCTGCTAGTTACAGTTAGAGAAAGAAAGGCTTTTGCTGCAACAGTGGCAAATTTTCTTATCCTATTTTAGTACTGAGTTAATTTGTTTAAAAATTTCTACCCCATGTTTCTCCCCATTAGGAGGATCCAAAAGCAGCTTACAAAGCTTAGTTTGAAAAAGTCCATACAATTCTTAACTATAAAGATAAAAAAGAACCCCTCTGCTCCAAAGAAATCAACACAAGAGAAATAAGCAGCTAAAGAACCAGAGGGGATGACAAAGGAATTGAGGAAAGCCAGAAAATGCCTGATGAAAAAATCCAGGTGTTTAGGACCCAATCCTATCCAACATTCCAGCACCCGTGCGGCCACAGTGAAGTCCTGAGGTAAGGGAACAAATGTTCCCTTACCTTGAGGGGACCTCTGTGACTGCCTCCTCACCCCAGGATGCAGCGCACACCCCATTGGCATGGCTGCACCGGCACTGGAAAATTGGAAAGGATTGGGCACTTAGTCTTCAGTGAAAGACCAACAAGGGGTGGGGATAAGCAATATAGCAAGTGGCAGGGAATGCCACAGAGAGCAGGACCACCACGAAGAAGGACCTCTTATCTGCCACCACCAGCCGAGGACACAGAAGGGAGTCTCTCTTAACAGGCAGGTGTGATTAAGGAAATTAATTGATGTTGCATCCTATCATAACAATGTGAATTATGAACAACAGGACACACTGCCACAGGAGCTGAAGGCTTTCTTATCATAAATCATGTCTGGACTACTAGGTTGTATATGTGGTCACAGGGAGGTGGTAGGTTCGGATTCATGAATCCTGTTGCACAGCACAGCTAAGAATCCATTCCATCCCTGATAGTCAGTGATTGTAAACAGGGCTGCTGGAGGTATTTTAAGGTGAGTGAGTACTGCCTTGTGTGGATAAATGCCATCTATGGTGAATGTTGTGTGAAGGGGGTTCCTCAAATCAGTGGGTTAGAGTTGGCAGCTCAGATGGGCCTTGGAGTGAGCAAGTTAGTGCAAAACAGTCTTCCATTATTGTCATTTGAGAACCCAGTTGATGCTCCTGATAGATGATCTATCCTTTAGGTGATCTATCAACATTTCTCAATGGAAGCTTCCATATTGTAGGGTCTTGATGTGGCAGAGGACCAATGATTGAGAATACAGTACACCCACCCATATCAATGGATGGCATGTGCATCATTTTCCTATCGAAGCTCACCAGTCTGTAACTTCTCAATGCATCTTCCTAGCAGATAACTAGCAAAAAGGTTGTGTGATGTAACCACCCCACTCCATTACACTGGATCCACTTGCAGGAGGTAAGAACATGTTGAACATGACAATATCATGCCATGCATTCTCTTGACTAGATATTACCAGGGAGACATATGGGGTGGGCGGAACATAGGTTGGTAATGACTATATTTCTCTGCCCCCTCCCAATGACATCTGGTTGGGCTCTCAAGAAGTCTGTTCTTATTCATAACCCATCAAGTCTATCAAACCACTCCTTAGTGCTGTATCACCAGCCCCAAATCTGAGGCCAGCTCCTATAAATAAATATATTGTAAGTAACTCGGTATATTGACAGAGCTCTTAATTTTCAATTTCTGGCTGATAACAAGAAATTAAGGTATGAACACTTTTTAAAAAACTTTTCAAAAAGTTAGAGATCTTGGTTATGATCTCTAATGTCTTTCTAATATTCTGTGAACTTCCCTTTGGATCTAATACTCTCATACTTTTCAATAAACAGCCTTGACATTTGATGCCTTCCTTCCCTCCCCAATTTCTAAATTTCAGTTCTAAACTGAACTAGATAGCCTGTTGGTGCAAGCCGAATGATTCTTAGCCGAACTGTTTAAAAATGTATTTACAGTATAAGGAACCAGATAATTCAAGGCATACATTTAACAGTTTTGGAGTCTAAAACTCCATTACTGTAAATAAGCCAATGTCAGTGTCATTACTGTAAATAAGCCAATAAGTCAATGGGTTTTAGTGTTTCAGCTTGATCTGGTACAAAGCGTTGCTGTTAGCAACTTAAATCATTGCTCATTTTAATTATTGTTTTCCAAGTGTTGGGTTACCGGGTCCTTCATCAGATGGGCTGCTGTGGGTAGGGAAATGTGTTGGAATGATTTAAGAAGGATCTGATTTCTAGGTCTGTTCTCTTGCTTCTAATAGTTATCTACAAGGAAGGAGTTTAGAATATGCCCATACCATCATGGAAGGAGAAGCTGGAGCAGGCAAACCAGCTTTGGACCATCTGGGGGGTGTTATATGTTTTCAGGGGCCTTTGATGGAGGGAGTTTCTAGTCATTTCCAGTTCTGGTCTGGGGAAAAGGGAGCATCTCTTCAATAGAGGAGCCAAATTAGCAAGGTAGTGAGCAAGGGAAGACCAGGTGAGCCAGTCAATCCTAGTATAGAATAAGAGACTTTTCTGGCTTTCCTGTGAGTCACATATGTGTGATTTCACATTTCTATAGGAGGTGCTTTATTTCTGAAAATTGGTGCATTGGTGGATGATGGCTGGGCTTGTTTGGAAATCCAGATTTGTCTTTCATGCTCTGCAGGTTGTTAGATATTGGCCCTGAAGGCGGTTGGCCCAAGGAGGATGAATTGGCACATCTTGTAGATCAGCATATTTTCCCAGCGAAGAAATTTGGAACTATTTTTGTTGTGGATGGATGCATTCTAGGGCTGGCCTGTCTAGGGGGCCAATGGAGGCAATTGCCTCAAGGAGCAGACCAGCAGTTCACCTACTTCCACTGCTTTTCCTCCCCTCTTCCATAGATATGGAAATGAAGCAGAAGGAATCAGGGAGAAGGGGGAAGTGGTGGGCTGGACCATTGGAGACAGATGTACAGCCAGATGAAGGGGCTATTCAACACTACTGTAAGGTTTTTAGATATTGAAGGAAGTGGGGGGGGGAAGTAAGAAAAATTACTAACGATCGATACTGACTGCATAGTTAAAGCTATTCCTTGTGTGGGTTACAGAGGCTTGGTCATGATCCTCCATTTCTAATGTTGGTGCCCAAAACCCTTCTCTCCCCAAGGAGCTCGGAGTGCTTTGGAGTTTTAGTTCCATGACTGTACTTCATTTATCATGTACCAGCTGTAGGAAAGCAGTAGGACGTTACAGACTTTGGTGGAGACTTGAGGCCTGTGTATATTGTGTATCACTCATGAGACTCTTTTTAGCATTCTTTCATAAAGTAAGCTAGGGTAGTCTGTTCAGCTCGGTCTCCAGCCCTTGCCCTTGTCTTGTTGTTCATTCATTTTTTGACATACGTTGCTGCAGTGCCCTTCATCTTGTTAGAATGAGACTAATTCTCCATTCTATTGATGGGTCCAGTCCCTAGGACGCCTTCACACTAAAAACGGAAAGGAACAGACCTGTGTGGGTGTGTTTTCAACAGTGCCCACAGCAGTACTGAACACTAAAAGAGACTATGGCCTGTTGCGTGCCTGCTTTCAGACATTCCTAAGCCGATGAACCTGAATGATGCATGCACATCATTTCTTCCCCCTGTGCTTTCTTCAATGTATAAAGTTTTGTGTTTTTTTTGCAAGACTTCTCAAAGGGACCATGAAATGAGGAGGTGAAACTTCCTGACAGTCTGAAATCTGATAGAGAAAACTTTTGAGTGCAGATTTGGCAATGCAAGCCCTAATTCATTGGCTGCCCCTTTCCTTGAAGAGGGAGGTATATCTGTGCCTGTAGGCCATGGCTCAGTGGTTAGACAAAGGTCACCGAAGCCTTATGTGTAATAAAATGTACTTGCAAATTTGTTTCTTCATCCATGTAGTGCTGCTAAAGCAGTTGTGACAAGTGGCTTAAAATCACAAGTCCTATATATGGCTATTACAGAGAGCTCAGGCTGCCCTATGCAATGACACGAATGGGGAATTTGGGGAGGGATAATCTATCTGGACGATGACGTTGATGTTACTGAGCTCGGTCTCATCCATTCATTCCATTGTGAGGAGCATGTGCGAGCGAGAGGGAAACACATTGCACTCCTGTGATTGTATCTGATGAATTGTGTCTGGCATGGAGAAGAGAGATGTGGTCCTCAAGTGAGGCCTCGGTCCAAGGCCATCCCCTATCACCTCATGCAGCACTCCCCGTGGCCAATGAATGTAAGGGCATGTTGGACCAAGATAGAATGACTAAGCAAGGGTGGGAGAAGGGGGGGAGTGGGGAGGGAGATGATGGGGGTGGGCACTGATGGGTGGATGGGGGTATCCCACCAGCACTGACACAGCATTGAAAGCACTTTATACAAAGAGATTGCATCTCTTAACTCCTGCCCTGTCCTGGGACTGGGCTTTGCACTGCAGCGCCAAACCCGCTGGAGAAGCATTCAGAGGCACGTACAGGAAGCACGGAAGGATGATCTTCTTTCTAGAAGTTTAGGAGAGGATGTTCCCCTGTATCTTTCCCCTCCCTGACCCAGTTATGTTCTCTCTGTAGAAGGAAGGGATGTTAAAAGAGAGCAAATCCAGTCTGCTAAGGTTCAGGTTTAAGAAGTTTCTCTCTCTTCCAAGTACATATATGTATGTACATGTACACACCCTACACACACAGACAGATTAATGAAGAGCCAAGGCAACTTGCGTCCTGCCACGCAGGAAGGTAGTGCTTCCAAGACAGGAACATCCCATGAATAGCAGGGGGGAAGACGATGGTTGGAGCCAACCCGCTCTGGCTGACTTGCCTTTCTTAGAGCACCTTTTTTTCTTCGTTTCTTTTCCAGGGGAGGGGTTGGATGATAGGGGAGGTGCATATTGGATTAACATGCAACAAGAGAGTGAGAATTCATGTCTGCGGGCATAATATACTATGCGTGTATGGTTTCTTTGGAAGACAAAAACCAAGAAGTGTCTCTACATCCATGTATATGAAAAAAATTACAAGCCGCATGTTGAAACAGATGTTTCATTATTAAACATTAATGTACCAGGGCCTCCTCCCCTTTGGTGTTCACCTTGTTTACTATGGAACTAAGTGCGTTGCTGGGGGTATTTTTGGATTGGGGGAGGGGGGTGTATTTTCTTTTGCATGACCTTTAAAGAGAAAAAAAATCTATATATATCTATATCTATGAGAACTAAAAGCAAAGCTGAACTGTTAGTCTGTCCCATGAATGCTGGTGGATCTTTTTCCTCTTTCTGACTTACTCTCCTTTTCTTTTTCTTGCCATTTCACTGTCTTTTCTTTCTGAGCCTTGTAAGTGTAAAAAATGATTCCGACTTTGTTTTTGTCTCGGGAAACTGCAAAATAAAAACGAACAACAAAAAAGAGACAAAAAAAAGAAAGCAGTGGTTTCAACTCCTTCTCTGACCCTGAGCTTCTAATTGAGTTCCCCAAATGTGTCTCCTTAAAAACTTCCTTGAGGGAAGCATAACTCGACCAATCCAGATATGAAAGTCTGACAATCATCCTTTTATAAGTACACAAAAAGCAGAGGACTGCTTGTTTTCCAGTAGCCACTTAAGGTATTTTATTTACTATATTCATACTGACTTTCTTTCCCAGGAAAGCTCAAGGCAGTCTCCTGTATCATATGCACTTGGACCAAGGAAGGGCAAGAAATGGTGGGATTGATTGTAGGGAACAAATATTTTTTTTAAAGGTAACTGTGTTGTAGTTTGAATAGTGGCTGTCTATATGCAGGCTGCCTTTGGCAGTTATATAAGAGGGACTTGTATCTGCCAAAAGTTTCTTCCCCTACTACAGGTGCAGGATTCTAAGCTTTTTTGCATCAGCTTTGTACTGATGTTCTAGAGGTGCATCAGCCTTCCCTACTCTAAACAGTGAAGGAAATTAAGGGGGCCCAGACTAAGGTGGTAGAATAGCTTCCCACCCCACTCCAGCATTAGTTGAGTTCTAGAAGTGAACAACAATGGAAACTGCTCTCCCACATTTGAGCAGTGCCAGAACAGAGTGGGAAGGTTTGCGCACGAGAGCCACACCACTCCTGCAATGCAAGAAGGACTTGCCCCTTACCAGGCAGCCAGCGAACAAGGTACAGTCAAACTCATTACTGTGACCACTTCTCTGCTGAAGGGTCACCTGACCTTCCATGGAGGGGATATGCTTATTTGCTAAACTGATTTGATCAGTAACTATTTCAGTCAGCACTCCTGGCCCATACACTGTTTGCAAATACAACGTATGTGGGATTATAGTGAAACATTGGGTAGCAATATAAAGGGCAGCAAATTTCGGGTAGCAAATTTCAGGGCAGAGTCTTATACTAAATGATTCAAGTCCAGATATACATCTACATATGTTCTAGACTTGTTTGCTCAATTGTAATAACTGGGACACTTAACCTGCAAGGGATGGATAGAAGTTTCCTACAGCTTTTATATGCAACATTCAGTTGCAACAGAAGGATTTGAAATAGCCATTAAAAATCTGACATAATCTAGTTGAACTTCCATATAGTTAGGGGATCTCATATTTATGATGAACAGCATAACCACCCATTTCTGGCTCTCACCAGCTGTCTCATGCCCCCCCCCCCCCGGACGTCTGTGCTTATCCCCACTCATGGTGCCCTTGCCAGCCTGCACAGCTATTACAAAGGAGGTGTGTTCAGCTTTTAGCCATGCAACTGAGTACCCAAGTAAAGGGGCCTATGGTGACTCTGCCAAATCTCTTCTGCACACTTGCTGCTGCCACCTTCCATAGGCCGAACCAGACGGATTCCCTTACACATTGTCTCCATGCTGGTCAGTAGAGATCAACATGGTCTTAGCACCCATCCCCTGAGAGATTCCACTCTCAGTTCAATTACATAAAAACCAACCACATGCTTTATGGAATACATTATAGCAGCAATTAAACCACAGACCGAAACTCGCACGGATCACGAGACACAGCCATTTTTGATCCATCAAGTGACAACTTTATCCACATAGGTATAATCCAGTAACCAGTACATACAGAAAAGTTAGGCAATATTAAAATACAATCTTTAATAAAAGCTTCCCCATTAGAAAGAGGATAGGAACAGATGGGAGCGTGTGAGCCTAGAGCTCAGATTAACCAATCAGCTTCTCTGGGCGAACCTCTGGAGTCTGTTTCATTCAAGAATGTGGAGTGGGGGGGGGGGAGACCTTTCTTCCAGACACAAGAAGTAACAGAGAACTCATCGCAGAGAACTCATCTCTACCCACCTTGTCTTTGCTTGGAGATCATTGTTCGATCAATAGAATCAAAGCTACAGCAACAGTCCAGAAAGGAAGGTGGGATGGAGTTTACAAAAACTTACAGGTGAGATGGAGTTTACAAAAAACATGACAGCCCTCAGGTCCATGGGAAGCAGAAAAAAGAGGAGGAAACATTAAGGCAGGTGATAACTGGCACCAAGAGGGATGCTGGATTGGTTCTGCCAACACAGCTCTGCATAATGCTGGTTCAAGTTATAGTTGGGCCAAAGAACATAACTTGGCCAGTCCCCTCCCAGGAGCAGAGAGCAAGTAAGTGTCCTAAACAGGTGGAGTCCCGGGACACGTGCCCGCACAAGTCAGCTCTTGAGAGCCCAGGGACTCTTCGTGGTTCATTTCACTACTTCAGCCCTGGGTTTGTTTTGTGTATGTGGTTTTTTTAAATCAGCAGCCAATACAGCTGCAGCAAAAGGCTTGCTTTTGTAATAGCTGGTTGCTCAAGAGGTTATGAGAATTAGTGGAGTCAAAACAACAAAAACCAGCTACAGCTTTCATAAAAAAGGAACACACACTCCTGCTCACAGTCCTGTCAAGAAGCCTCAGCCCTGAACCACCAATTGATAGTCCAATATATTTTTTACAATAACTGTTTGCAGTGCAATAGACTTATGAACCCCCTCTCTCACACCTGTTTGTGTGCTTCTCTAGAAAAGTGAAGAGGCAGTCAGCCATTTCCATTCAGTTATTAACACACACTCCACAAAATGGATGTATACTGTCCCTGTACTGTAACATTAAGAGCCAGTTGCTGAGTTTGCCCACAGCTTTGCACAACAGCACTTTTTACAGGGAGTGTGATATTTCCCAACAGTGACCATGGTTTCCTCTCTCAACACCCCTTGCCAGGCACAGCCTGAATTCAAGTGTTGTATTGAACACACACGCAACCTCCACAGAAAAGGCAGAAAAACCCACCAGAGGGTTGCCTCCCAGGATATAATGGCCTCAGAGCTCAGGCATCACTGACAAAAAGAGCATTAGCAACTAGGTTGTCTAGTATTTACATAAGATTAGCAAGCAGAGACACAAAACTGGCAGGTGGGGATGGGAAGGAATGTAGGCTCTGCCAAGAACATCACAAGACGACACCAAGATACACAACTTCAGCAGCCACACACTTATACCCCAACACAGGACAGGTCACACTTCACAAAAACTCTGGAACGGTTCCTAGTGCAAAGCGGCAGGTGGTGCTTCTGGGCACCGACACGACACCATCACCAATGGGCTACGGGTTAATACTATGGCAGACGCTGCCCAACAGCAGCCAGGAGTCAGGTGCCTGTGGTGGGGAGTAAACCAGGCTGTGCAGCGGTTCTTCCACGTCATGCGGAAGAACATGGCAAAGCAACACAAGCCACTGATTAAAAGTCGAAACTGTTCTGTAGATAAGCTCTCCCTAAATCAGCTCTGAGATGCACAAGCTTGCCAGCAAATGGTGCCACATCATGCCACCTTAACCAAATTGTTTTTGCCATATAGCTGTAGTGCTGGGTATGAACAATGAGCTATCGGCTCCTGCTCATCTTCTTGGCCAATGGAGTCTCAAAACAAGGAGAACTTTGCAGCCTGAATCAAGGACGACACCATCAAGTGTCTTCACAAATCCAAGCTTTTCCTAGGAATCTCTTTCCCTGCTTCCTTGAACCTCAACTGCTTGATTATATAAAAGCAGCACTGGTTTTTCAGTCCACCCCAGGTGTTTCACCTAAAAGGTCAGCCAACATATGATTCCTGGAGAACTCTGAATGGGTTAGAGGTTCACAGATTTCCATAACTAGTAAGGGACCTCTGAGAAAAAGGAAACTCATTGTTAAGTGCAACACTGAGACTTGAACCTTAAGATGGCTCTGTGTTACATAACAGTGAAAAATGCAGAGTTTTTGTCTGTTTGCAGGATTCAGAGGGAAGCTGGGCAATGAGACCCACATAGTCCAAAACAGTGGCTTTCAATCAGACTGCTAGAACAGGAGCCCCACCCCCTTGGTACCAGCACAAAAATTTACTCAGCATCTATCCTTGTACAGTACAAGCATCTTGAGTTCTAAAGATGCCACTTTTCCAAGAATTTAAAAAAAAAAAATAGATTAAATTTGTGAGGCCCAACCAAAGCGTCCCATTCCAGGCATCCAGTCTGGCTGAAGTGGCTAAATCTGGAAACAAGGATTGCCATTGTAGGTAGTTTGGGAGTGCATCTTCTTCCTGCCTCATTTCGAGAGTTCTGAATGCGAGTGAAGGCCTGATAGTCCAGAGCAGGTGGTGGGTTGCTGCCGGAGTGTCACATAATCTCACAGCAAGAGTTCTGCTTTCGGGCCTTAAAGGTTATTAAAAAGAAAAGCACACATTGACAGGCTTCCCCGTTAGACATTTCTACTAAGTAAAATCCTCAGAGGCCATTACCTTTACCGCATGGAAACTACCACATGCTACAAACGCAGCACAAGACACCTTGTCACCTCCAGCAAATGTTCCATTTTCCATGCCAGAACTTGTCAAAGAAATCCAAAGTTCTATAAATACCACCCACCTCCATTTTCCACCCTACAGATCTGTTCATTCTCTCCCCAAATTCCGTGCAGTAATCAAGCATCTGAACCGCCTCCTCTGCCTAGAACTTTTGACCAACATGCATTGCAAAAGACAAAATAATGTGGTTCCAAGGCTTCCCCCCCCCCCACAGAAAAGGACAGGCCCAATACTCTAATGCTTTCTAAAACATCAATTGGCAGCCATCCCCAAGCATCCTATTTCTGTATAATGAAGCAGTCCCTTCTATGGCCTCCTCTCCAACCCCCAAGTCTGAGGACCTATTGCAGTCACCTTGTGAATGGGTATAGAGAATTGCACTCCATTCAAAAGGAATCTGTTGCAAGATAGAACAGCACTACAAGAGCTCATAGGAGATGTACATCCAAGCTCGACAGAAGAGCTCAAAACTTCTACCTTAAGAGTCTTGATTTGCCTCTCACACTTTACTCAGAGTACACCAACACCACCCAACCAGCTGTGAACTCCAAAAACCCCATATTCTAATCCACATAATGCTGTGCTGCAAAGACCAATAGAATGCAGCTAAAATGAGACAATACTTCAGCCTCTGGCCAGAATATACTCACAGTTTTGTAGAAGGCTTTTGACTGTGTTCCAAGCACTTCAGATTTAGACACCAGGTCATCCAGTTTCTCTCCTCGTTCTAACAAAGACTCCATGGTATTGTGCTAAATAGATACAGAAAATGATGGAAGACAAAGGCTATACATTGTCAACAGCCCCAAGCTCAGATGCAGCCACAGGCAGCAAGACTAGGCCACAATCACAATACTATGTAGAGTCAAACTTCCTAGCTGTCCCTGAATCACAGACTCAAATTTTATGGAAAGGGGTTGTCCAGTTCCTGGTTTGCAATAAGCATAGTTTCTTCACCGACAGAAGATGCAAGCTAGATTTTTTTACATGCCACACACATCCAATTGCTCCACAGTCCTGTACTGCCACCACCACAAGTATTTATCTATCCCTTCCCCTCCATCACCTCAGTCCTTACCAGAAACCTCCATAAAATCCAAACCTGAAAACCAGGAACTTTCATGTTCCCATTTTTACTGAAAGAAAATCTTAAAGGACCCAGCTCAAGGTTCCAACTGTAGCATCAATAGAGTTTTTTTTTTTAATTTCTTGCCCAGAAAGGCTCACTTCATCACCAACCTTAAGGAAGGGAGAAAACATCTTACTCAAAGCTTATCCTGCTAGCTGATTTTTATACATTTGAGTTGTTATTTTTTGGTCTGTTTATTGTTCATTCGTTAAAATCTGGATGCAATGCCACATGCAGGACTCTGGAGGGCAGTGTAATGTCCAGACATCTGAAACCCTTTACCTGCTCTTTATGACCCTTGCAGGAGGTGTAGTCCTTAATGCTACTTCCTTCTTTCCCTTTCTCCACACTCTCTCTCTCTCCCAGACCATTGAAAGGGAAGAATGCAAACTGCTGGAGCTGTACCTCCACAATGGCAGACAGCATCCTCTCTCTCTCTCTCTCTCTCTCTCTCTCTCTCACACACACACACACACACACACACACACACACACACACGTGCGCGCGAAAATGGCTCTAGTGTTCTTTGTTCCAAAGCAGTAAAAACCTCTGATAAAAATCAGCAGATACATGTTTTTGGAAACTAGGGGCCCAATCCTATCCAATTTTCCAGCACTGGTGCAGCCGCAATGCAACCCAAAGGTAAGGGAACAAATGCTCCCATACTTTAAGGAGGCCTCTGGGACTGCCTCCCCACCACAGGATGCAGTGCATGCCCCATTGGCATGGCTGCACCGCAACTAGAAAATTGGACAGGATTGGGTCCTAAGTTTTTCTTCTGAAACCATAACCAGCCTCTGTTCCTATGTATATTTTACTGATGGCAAGAAACTAGCATGGTGGTGGAATTTACTATCAGCAAAGGGTCCTTCTACTGATTTATCTGCTTCCCCATCCCCTTTTCCAACAATGTTTTCTTCCAATATTATTCCTGGTGTACTTTTTTTTTTTTTTTTAATCTGATTGTATTCATGTCACATTCAGGGGTGGCAGAAAGGAGTTTCAAAGGAGTCTAAAGTATTTCAAATGAATTAGAGAAATATCAATTCTGCCTGACCAGGGAAATTTGATGTGGGAATTGACTGCAGTGGGGGGGGGGGGCTCCCTGTATAGTCATTTATGCAAGTTTACAGAATGGTAGGTGTATTAGAATGCTTTGCAGGGCTGGCAAGGCAGAAAGGAAGGCAGCTACCTAGCTGCAAAAGCCCCACTACCTGCTAGTTTCTGGTCATCAATTTGTGTGTTATCAGATATGGTTCAGTAGCTGAAAACATAAATTTGAAATAACAGCAACTATATTAATTACAAACATTTTGCCAATATGAGGAGTGCAATTTATGGAAATTGGCTGCCAACCGTACGCAAGTGAAAAAACCTTTGTGAACCACTGACACAGAGAGTGCTTGTTTGAAAGTGTTTCCATTGTAAGTCACACCTCACAAAAAGCACTTACACAGCACCCTGACAATTCTAAGAAGCTATGAGGAAAAAAAGTGTCCCCTACCAGGATGATTTTGGTCTCGTCCAGCTCAGCTTGCACTTTTGTCATGGCATCTGCCTCACGGGGATTCTTAAAGAGGAACACATAATTTTGTTACAGATGTCACTGCAGCGGAGACACCAGAGATCATCACTGAAAGGATTTTAGCTTCATGTTGGGCACAAAGGAAAACGCATTTCTTCTTCCAAGCCATCGCAGACACACGGCCCAAATCATACAACCCAACATTTACACAGAGGAGGAAATTTGATTTTCAGGTTTTTTAAATCCCATGTTTGGGTGCTCTGTTCTCTGGAAACAATGCTCCCTCTACTTACACATCATTTGAAAGACTAGATGTAGCCAAGTCAGCAGAATTGAGATTACTGGCCAAGCAGCACCTTACATCACAACATGTATTCGCTCGTGATTAAAACATGGGGAAATTTGGCTTAAGAGCTCCAGCGGGTTGTGGAGCTGTCTTGCTCAGACCCCCAAGCAGTTTCAAACTTATCACTCAGTCTGAACCATACCTGGTATTTACTAAGATAACCATCTAATGCTGTGTAGTTTATCGTGGTTGGAGTTCCAGAGGGCCAGTCTATCCTATCGACCTGCTTAGAGAACTCATCTAGAACCTAAAAAGCAAATTAACAAGAGAAATCCAGTTACCTGCCAGCACACAAACACATTTAACAGAAAAGTCTTTCATCCTCCAAAGAACAGAAGTGAAATAAAATGAATGCTAACCTGTCACATTTGCCTGCAGCCTAGAAAGGCTTGTGGGACAAGTCTCGATTGCTGTGCTCTCCCCCAGGTACTATGGTAAAATCCATAGAACTATGCTCAAGAACATACTGATGGCCCAATCCTATCCAGCTTTTCAGTGCCAATGCAGCCATGCCAATGGGGAATACACTGCATCCTGCAGTGTGGGGGCAGTCATGGAGGCCTCTTCAAAGGTAAGAGAACATTTGTTCCCTTACCTTAGAGCTGCACTGCAGCTGTGTCAGTGCTAGAAAGCCCAACGGCCCGAAGGCTGCAATCCTATGCCCACTTTCTTGAGTGTAAGCCCCACTGAATGTAGACAGCCTTGCTTCTGAATAAGCGTGTACAGAATAAGCAATGTAAGATGCTCACAGGTAGCCCAAACCTAACCCGTGCTGGAACAGGCAGGCCAGCCCCATATCTAACATGGGGTTCAGGCTGGCTGCAGCACAACCCAGGGCAAGGGGAATCAATTCCTTCTACCCCAGGTAATGCAGAAACAGCCTAAATGGGGCAATTCGGACCTGCACCACCTAAAGAGCTGGCGCAGATCCAAGCGGCCCAGCACTAGCCGGGCTTCCAGGGAAGAGGTTAAAGATCTGATCTAAGTGTCAGATCCTGGTTCCACCCCCTCCCAGGCCTGGCTCACCCACGGGCCCACCCACCCTCCTCCTGACCTCCCCAGACCACTGTGCTGGCAGGCCTGCTGCTGGCACGAACTCACTGGTCCCAGAACTTGCTCTAGTGCAAGGAGACTGGTGTGCATCCTTGCATCAGCCTCCCCAATTCTCAAGGAGGTGAAGACATGCCTTACATGCCTAAGTGTTGGTGACACTTCCTGGCCAGCCCAAGGACTTGCACTCACCCAAGAGTGACCCAGGATTGAATCCTAAGTTTTGTAATCAGTATCATCATCAGCATCCACTTTCCCAACATAAGTTCTGTACTAGAATAGTTACTCTCCTCAACACAGCCAAAAGGTGCACTGTTTTGATTTTGAAACAGACTTCTACTAACAAAAGTCTGCTTTTTTTGGTCTGATATTGAAGCTGAAAGCATTGGGTACTTTCAGCTCTTAAAGCTAAACAGGTGTGTGCCTATCCAGCACCAAACTGGATAGGAAACTGTCTGGAAACCTCACATATGCTGCCCTGAACACCTCTGAAGAGAATCAGCATACAAAGCAACCAAGGGCTCACCTTGACAATATCTGTCAATATCTGTTTGCTTACCTTGACAATATCAAGAAAACAAATTTTGGTAGAATGCTCCAGTCAAATGCTCCATAAGCAGACTCTAGCTAAATTCAAGCATCACATCACAGGATGCTTAGCTATGACTGGGTGTGAGATCCACATTGAAAAATTGTAGTTTGCAATCAGCTGGGAAGCCATAATTTTTTTGAAAGCATGGTATAAAGAGTTTCTAAGCCACAGTCTAAGCTAACTATGGTTTGACACAATGTCTGAATCAACAAGTCATAGTTATGGCCATTGTTCTGCAGCATGGAGGTGGGAGTGAACTTAGGAAGCCAAATGTTGAGAAGTCAGAATAAAATCGCAGACAAACAGCCTGAAACCACAGATTACTTGCTTTGTGTCTAGAAACGCAAACCATGGTTTGGTAATATGTCTGAGTTGAGTCAATGTTTTTGGCTGCAATCCAATGTACACTTATTAGAAAATAAATCCTTTCATATGCCATTTACTGCTGAATTATCACACTTTGGGCTACACTAGATGACAGCTGTTTAGTTCTGAAAGTAGAGGCTGCAATCCTATACACACTTACATCGGACTAAATCCCACTGAATCCAATGGAGCTTACTTCTGAGTAGACACACTTAGGATTGTGCTGTAAAGCTTATACCACATGCTCTCATATAACTTATCTGCAAATCACTGTAGTGCTATCTTGTGCTTACCTTCTCTAACAAGGTGAAACAAACTCTGGGTGGATACTCATTGTCTGCAATCACCACTCCAGCCAACCCATCATTCCTCACATAAACATGGCAGAGATATTCTGAAGCAGAGAAAAAAAGCAAGATTCATATTGGTTTCAATACAAAAATTGCTTCATGTCCAAGTTTGAGAATCATGGAAACTACAAATTCATCTAGATCTTCATTTCAACATCACATATTTAGGTAGGTAGCTTGATTTTCTTTCTCGGCTTCAAGATAAAAAGAAATATGCCTCCCAGTGAAAGGAGAATGTAAATTTCCTTTGCCGGTTTAGAGCAGCATCCAAACAGGATGAGAAAGAATTTTTCGGGTGGTACTGTGCAGGATAAGAGCTGCAGTGTCCCCATTAAATTATTCATGGTCCTGTGAATGCTAATGTGGCATCTAGTCAGATCATCCCAATCCTGCACCATCAAATTATTTATACAAGGAAAAGGGGCATAAATGGAGAAAAATAAAATGAATGAGGAGAAACTAAAGGGGAAAGGGCAAAGAAAGGGTAGGCAGGGGAAGAAGGATCCGTACAAGACACAGAAGACTATCCTCCCCAGGCACTGCCAACCCATCCTCAAAGTTTTTCCATAGCTAGGAGAATTAAATAGCTTTAAAACATGTGTGCAGTTTTATATTCTTATCTTGGAATTCTGATGTTTTCATTTTTTTAAAAAAAAGGAAATAAGGAGCATCGGTACAAAGGCTATAAAGTCTGGCTGGCACAGGCCTGCCAATGTCCAAGGCAGTATGCCAAACACTGTCCCCTGTATCCAATGATGTGCCAGCCTCTGCTCCTCCCACTCTCCAGCTCAACACTCTTTTCCTCATTTCCTCTTCCTCTCTGGCCCCATCTTCCATTTTCAATCCAAGGAATGGAAGGAGAAGCAGTGGAGGCAAGTAGGCAAGGATGGGTGACCCCCACCAGGCTACTGCCTGAGGCAATCACATCAGTTGGACTCACAGACTGCTATAAACGTGCAGTGAAGTTCAGGAATGACATAAGATAGGCCAGGGCCAGAAAGATCCCAACAGGCTGTGACAGTATATCAAGTCTGGTGGCCAGGATGAGTCAGACAGGATGAAGCTGCTATTACGGAATGCTGCGGCAAACTCAGAACTCCTGTATAACTGGAGCAATAAGTCAACAGAGGGAGGTAACCTGTCAGGCAGGTTCCTGCAGCCACTCAGTGTTCTACTATAAAAGGCTGGAAATATGTCAGAAGGTTGACACATCTCAGTGGCAATTCAGGGCCCAATCCTGTCCAATTTTCCAGTACTGGTGCAGCTGCAATGCAGCCCCAAGGGAAGGGAACAAATGTTTCCATACCTTGAGGAGGCCTCTGTGACAGCTTTCCCACCACAGGCTGCAGAGTATGTCCCATTGGCACAGCTGCACCAGCACTGGAAAACTAGATAGGATGGGGCCCTCAATCAGGAAGGAAGTCTAGACTCTCTGCCTCTCTGTCACTGTCTCACATTAATGTACATACTTTGGTCAAAGACCAAAATGGATGGCCAGGATGAGACCATTACAATTACTATAACCTGGACAGCAATAGCCATTTTGTAAACAACTCCTCAGTTAGATGTATTTAAAAGGTGTTTAAACTCAACCAAGTTAGTCCAAGGGCAAAATAAGTTAGGGCCCAATCCTATCCAATTTTCCAGTGCCGGTGCTGCTGTGCCAATGGGGCATGCACTGCATCTTGTCATGGGGCAGCAGTCAAAGAGGTCCCCTTAAGGTATGGGAACATCTGTTCCCAGCTACAGCAGCTGTTGTATAAAATGCAAGTGAGGTCCAAGCAGAGACTGGCACATCTCTTGGAATAAAGAGGGCAGTGTTTGGCATGTCGTGGAACATTTGGAAATGTAAACTCTTATTTAAAACAGAAACGCAGTTAGTAATTCACAGCCCAATCCCATGCATGTCTACTCAGAAGTAAGTCCCATTAGTGTCAATGAGGCTTACTCCCAGGAAAGTGTGGATAGGATTGGGCTGTCAGACCCCTATGCCCCCACTCTCACCTTGTTCCTTTACAGAAGACCTGCTGCCTGGCTCTGAACGCTCGACTATCAGCTGGCTTGTGAAGGTCATGAATTCCTGAATGCTGAAAACAAAAAATAAAGGGCATGCCCCCACTTTACTTATCAAAGTGCCTCATATTCGCCAAATAAATTGTTTGGGAACCACAGAGATTCAACAGAGAAATGCAATATTGTTACCAGCAACACTGCAATATACACTCACTGCAGAACATTAAGAAAAGAATCATAAAATAAGACTACTTCATTCTCAAAACAGGATGCAAAAGATTTCATCTGATTCAAGTTGGTTGGAACCCAACTAGTAACTGAGCAAAGAAAAAAGCATTTCTGCTTAGGCAGAAGAGGTGAGATTCCACTGGTAGGCACCAATATCATACCCCACACAATTCCTAAGGGTCAGCATTCCAAGGGGCCATGGGATGGAGTGGGAAAGCACCTTTCTGAGAACAGCCTGCTGCTCACATGTCTCTGGATCCCAGCCAAAGAACAATTGGATTTTCAAAGTCACCCTTCAGATCCACACCCCACCACACACTAGCATCAGCAGGTTCAAACTTCCACCCAACCTGTTAACTTCTGGACTTTGCAATGCCTTGTTGTCTCCAGAAGCTCCATCAAACCCCCACATGGGGGAGCACCAAATGGCATCACACTGCCAAAACACAGATATGGCATCCCGCCGCTAGGGCACAATGCTGGGGACAACTGTCAGCCTCCTGAAAATCCTCACAAGTAGGTGCTGTGCCAGGGAATGAGCCTTGCCACAAGAAGGCAGCAGGCTGGTGGTAGACGCAACAGCAGAGGTAGAGGACCTTGAGTGCATCTTTGGCAATGCTTTCTCTTTGACTCCTCATTGCAGGATGAGGGCCTTTACACCCTTGGGCAACACAGCCCCTTTAATCATGGGGTAGGGCCAAGTAAGCAAGAGAAGGAACTAGGAAGAGATGGATCCCCCAAGGGAGGACCCAGAGCTACATAAGGAAGGGCTGATGATAAGGTATCCTCTGGACAGGCTATATAGTAGTGCTGCCCCAGCCAAGAGCCAGAAGACTGGTGAAGGAGGCTGTGGCAACCCTCTCTCCTTGCTGAATTGAACTCTTAGGCCCAAACAGATACTTGTTGCTTAGCCAGTACTCTGTTCTTTGACTTTAGGACCAAGTGAGTTCCAGACACTGGAGGGGTGCATCCCTCTTGCAATGACTCTGCCTGGATGGAGAGAGCAGAAGTGTATAAAACTCAAGTCCTGTTAGCCAAGTAGTTTGATGACAGCCTCTACCTATCAGGTATGTTAAACTGTTGTCTAAGGAGTGTTGTGTACCAACTTAATGGAAGTCTACAAAAGTTTTAGAAAGCTAGCCTGAGGGTTGGGAACAAATCTCAGTACAAAAGCAAACTACTATAAGTGATGTCTTTGCAAGATGTTCCTTTCTCATGTTCTAGGTATTTATTTACAGTCCCCAACTTAATATTCACAGCTGGAAAAATAGTGGACAAGAGTATAACCAAGGAACTTACCTTAGTCCTTACTAAGGTGTCCTTACTAACACCTTAGTTAGTGGGACAACAGAGCAGATAAGTTATGCACACTCAAGGCTGTTTTATCTACATGGGAAGAGACAGACACACCCCATTCTGAGTGGAGCTTCTTTTTCTGCCCTCTGCTTTTATTGTTCCTTAGTTGTTTAAATGTGTTTATGAGCCACTAGCCATCTGGCAAAGAGTAATATAGAAGTGCTAAGTGTACATCCTAAAATAAACTGTTCAGATTGGTGAAAGCAATAAAGTTTTGGATGCCTTAAATTTTATATGAAATATAAGAAAATGTAAACTGGACCTTCAGCTTCCAAAGTAATTATATACTGGCTGAACAAGTTACACACACTTATTTGGGAGTAAAATCTTTTTCATGTCAGTGACACTAACATAAAGTAAACGTTTATCCCTATATTCTGAAAACACATTCACAGATAAACACAAAGTGAAATTATTTAAGCAAAAGTACAGGCAGTGAGTTTACCATAATGTTTGCTGTACAAGTAAATATTTTCCATCACCAAAATAATTGTTTTCATCAGCAACCTATATAAAAAGGTCTCATTAAGCTGAACATCTTGAATTCCACGTAAACCTTGGCTGTAGCGCTTCTTAATTGTAGCTGCTGGTTGTAGCATTTTGTTTTAGGAGTTGCTTATGCGGTATTCGTTTGTTGTAATCCTATTGGCTGCCTTGACAATGTGTTTGATACAGTAAAATAAAAATCCCTGTAAGTAAGATCTTGAAAGGGACTTCACAGAACAAACTCTCTAAATGGAACACAGCAACTCATCCAAACTGGAAGACCCAGTAACCACACCAAAACAGTAGGGACATACCTTGATCTCTGGAAGAAGCTAAAGGATGACACATCATAGGCAGCTTTCAGTAAATGCACTTTGGGATCTCCTTTGTAAAGGACACTTAGACTATAAAGCTTCATCTTTGCACTTATTTATGCTTCTCCAATTCTTGGTGACCTGAACAAAGGATGAAGGAAACACACAAAAATAAAGTCCTTTCAGAATGAAAATACAAGATATTAAATGCAACAACACTGAAGTTGAATGTCATTAGGTGCTCATAACTAATCTTCTGATCCACCTCCCAACAGAATCATTTTTACACTCTAAAAAATGAAGTACATATCATACGCATACATACTTGGAAATAAATCTTATTCATGCCTGTGACACTTACATATGTGAAAGTAATGGATTACAGTCAGACTTTGAAAACACATTCACAGATTATGCTCAATTTAGAGAGAGCATTCAATGTAATATACAATCACAGGTCTCCCACTAAAAAAAGTTAAACGTGGAACAAGTAATCATATAGAACCATTTCACAACCTCTCTCAAGTGTCCCCTGATTTGTTTGTTTTTTTAAATTAACCCCATCCCTATACCATTGTAAAATAAACTGCAGCTTCCAATGTAATTATATTTTCTGACTGGACAAGCTATTCAAGAACTGCCCAGAGTTAAAAGGCAACAGGAAACACAAGCACCCAGCAAAGATTTTAGCAATGGACAAAGACCAGGGCCTGATGAGATCATTTGCAAGGGCAATATTATGTAGTCATGGAGCTCACCTTTAAGTAACTACAACTTAAAATTACAATGGCCTGTTTGTTTTCAAATAAGGATTTTATTTTGTTGTGTGTTGTAACTTAGCCACTCCCAAACTGATGTGAAAGATAGAAATTGAAATAATTTTGCCATTAAGTCACTTCTGCCCAACGTTGCATATACGAAACAGGGATCAAATGTGTACACCTGTGGGTTGAGCAGAAATGGGTTAATATTACATCACAATCTCTGTGCATCTTTGTTTATGTTTAACATTGGTTTTTTTAAGTCAAGGCAGTACATATACAGCTTTATGCTACAGTGATATAAGTGACAGATAAACATCTGCTAAGCTCTACAGAGCTGGAAAATGAGTAGTCTGTAAAAGATGAGATAAGTTTCAAGGGTTTGGAGAAATCATGATCACCTGCTCTGGGGATCAAGCAGAGGCTGTGTGGAAAAACTGTCTCAAACAGGGGCCCAGCAGGGGAAAGGAGAGAAGCAGGAACTATGTGTGATCCCAGCCTTTCAAGGCAAACCCTTGACAATACATCAGCTCCCTAAGGTTTCAGCTCTGAAAAATAGAAACTCTTGTGGCTGCTTACAGCCCAATCCTATCCACACTTTCCTGGGAGTAAGCCCCATTGACTCAAATAGGACTTACTTCTGAGTAGACATGCATAGGATTGGTCTTCAAGCAATCTGTTCTTGAAATCTGATCTTCCTGTGATAGGTGCTTTCTTGGACTACAGTCCATAGGTGCATGATAAGTTATGTTTGACATATGTTGCATGTGCATACACATGCACAAGTTCTATGTGCTGACAATTAGATTGCAAATGGTGGGTACCGAGGGCCATAAAATGCAAGGAGTACTCGTATATCTCTATGTAAAGCTCAAATGTATACAAGATAAGTCCAGCAACAATCACTCCTGCTTCGAGTTATCAATGTGCTTATCCTGTATGCAGCTGATAACTATTATACTGCTTGCATTTCACCCTGCATTTTTTCTCCATACACGGCTGTGCATGTCATTCCCAACTGTTAACACCTCATTCATCTGATAGAGTGGGGCCGTAATCTAGGAAAGCTTCTACCACAATAACTCTGTTACAGAAAAAGCAAAGAGGTAGCTTGTGGTAGGTTATTTATTTAAAAGATTTATACTCTGCCTTTCCTCTGCTGAAGCAGATGCCCAAGGCAGCTTATAATTTCAAACTTTAAACAAACACCACAATATACAATAAATAAAAACAAAATTAGAACATAAAGAAGCATAGGGAATAGATAGATGACAACACACACAAGACTAAACAGAAATGTTTTGCGCCCTCTCTGAAAAGCCAGGAGGGAGGGCGTAGTTCTTAGTTCCCTGGTATGGAATTCCATAATTGTGGTGCCACTACAGAGTAAACCTGCCCCCATCCCTCTAACTTAGGATAAAGGTGGCACTCAAAAGAGTGCCCCCTCTAATGACCTAAGAGATCAAACCTTAGAGATAGGATTGTAGCCTTAGCCTCTAACTCAGTGATTTTCAACCTTTTTCATCTCACAGCACACTGACAAGGCACTAAAATTTTCAAGACACTCCATCAGGTTTTTGACAATTGGCAAGGCACACCATGCTGCCAGTGGGGGCTCACGTCTCCCATTGGCCCTATTAATAAATGACCATCCCCAAATTCCTGTGGCACACCTGTGGGCCACTCGCAGCACACCAGTGTGCCATGGCACAGTGGTTGAAAATGGCTGCTCTAACCTAACCATGCCTCCAAGTGAAGAGTTGCCAAATTCATCCCCCTGCTTCAAACCTTACTGCCACTTAACAGCGGCTATATGAGGAAGACATGTTGGCAGTTGGGGGCCATTTTGACATCTATAGCTCCCCCCACAACTGTCATCTACTGGATAAGGGGAACACCCCATGGGGGAGCACCATTTACATCTGAGGGAATGCTTTCTACATCAGTGCTATTTAAATCAGGTATGCTTTTGGATAAAGGGAACACTCCATGGGTAAGGGGAAGAGCATACCTGTTCCCCTTACCCAAGAAAATACCTGACGTAGTGCTCCCCCGTGGGGTGTTCCCATGGGTAAGGGGACACTTTTCTTGGGAAAAGGGGCACCCCATAGGGGAGTGCTGTTTATATAACAAATTCTCCTAGGCCTACAGTAAAGGGAACAGGTATACTCTTCCCCTTACCCAAGAAAAGTTCCCATTACCCATACCCAAGACCAAGTCTGATGTGTGAACAGTGTTCCCCACCCTTATCTAAGAAAAGTTCCCCTTACCCACAGGGTGCTTCCCTTACCCAATAGATGACAGTTGGGGGGGGGCTGTAGATGTCAAAATGGCCCCCAACTGTCATCTGCTGGGTAAGGGAACACCCCATGGGTAAGGGGAACAGGCATGCTCTTCCCCTTACCCAAGAAAAGTGTGCTTACCCGTGGGGTGCCCCCCACCTAAGAGCCTCCCTGATGTAAGCAGTGCTCCCCCATGGAGGGCCCCCTTACCCCAGGCGGCGCCCCATGGGGGGGCCGCTGCCCCCATCAGGGGGGCTCCCTGCTCTTGAAGGGAGGCCTGGGAGCCTCGACCTGAAGGGCAGGGGGGCTGACCCCAAACAGGCGGGGGGGGGGTCTGTGGAGGGGGGACTGAGTGGAACTCGCTTCCCCAGGCTCAGGGACCTGCTCTGGAGCGCAGCTTCTCCTCCAGGGCCGAGCAGGACCTGCAAGGGGGAAGGAGAGAAGGTGAGCTCGGGGGGGGGGGCAGGAGGCCCAGGCGACCCCCACCCACCAACCGCCTCACCCACTTCGCCGCCGCCTCCTCCGCCACCAGCTGTGAGGAAAACCAGGCACGCCCTTCGACCCGGAAGCACAGCACCGGAAACCGGAAGCTCTGCCAACTCGACGGCGGTTGGGTCCTCTGAGTTGGCAACTCCTAGAGCGGCTACCCACCCCCCGCACACAAAAGGCTGAACTTCCGGTCCACGTCGAATGCGGTAAACCCTTAAAACGTGAAACGTTTATAGCTCCCGAAGTCAGTTCGGAAGGGCGGTGTTTTTTTTCTTAACTTCGTTTGCTTTGGGTTCAAAAAAAAGCCTTTGGTTGCTATGGGCAACGCTCACTTCCTGTCTCACCAGGCCGCCTCGCCCGTTAAACCGGAAGAGAGAGAGAGAGAGTGTGTGTGTGTGTGTGTGTGTTTGCGGTGCCGTACTGCGCATGCGTTGGGGCTAAGGCTATGCTAGACAGGACAAGCCACGTGCTTGTAAGTAGAGATAGGAAACGTAGACCGCTGTACGTACAGATAGGAAAAAGCTAGAGTGGCCAATCCTATGTTATGAAAATGAGACATCATTTTTGTTTTTTTTTTTTAAATAAAAATGGAAATGAGAGAGATACCCATAGAAAGCTATGAGAAGTCAGTATTTGGGGTTTTCTGACTCTGGGCAGCAGGATACATATTTCCAAGTGCATTTTCCTCTCCGAGGCTGTTTTGCACAGCTCCACCGCTGTGCATGGTGCTCACACAAAATGAGATGGTCTCTGCCCCAAGAGTCATGCAATCTAGACAGGCAGAAATAGTTCCATCTTACTGCAATTGGTAGTTTAGAGGCCATTAAGACAGTGTTTCTTAAACTGTGGGTTTAAGATCCACTAGGTCCCTCTGAGAGCAAAGTCCCTCTGAGAGCAAAGATCCACTAGGTCCCTCTGACAGCAAATTCCAAAGTCCAGCTGAAATGTCTGTGTGACTTCCTCTTTGCCGACGATGCAGCTGTCACTACCCACTCTGCCAAAGATCTCCAGCAGCTCATGGATCGTTTTAGCAAGGCCTGCCAAGATTTTGGACTGACGATCAGCTTAAAGAAAACACAGGTCATGGTTCAGGATGTGGACTCACCTCCCTGCATTACAATCTCTGCGCATGAACTGGAGGTTGTCCATGACTTTGTGTACCTTGGCTCAATGATCTCCGAACTCTTTCTCTCGATACCAAGCTAAACAAACGCATCGGTAAAGCAGCTACCACGTTTTCCAGACTCACAAAGAGAGTCTGGTCCAACAAGAAGCTGACGGAACATACCAAGATCCAGGTCTACAGAGCTTGCGTCCTGAGTACACTTCTGTACTGCAGCGAGTCATGGACTCTTCGCTCACAACAGGAGAGGAAACTGAACGCTTTCCACATGCGCTGCCTCCGACGCATTCTCGGCATCACCTGGCAGGACAAAGTTCCTAACAACACAGTCCTGGAATGTGCTAGAATCCCTAGCATGTATGCACTGCTGAAACAGAGACACCTGCATTGGCTTGGTCATGTTGTGAGAATGGATGATGGCCGGATCCCAAAGGATCTCCTCTATGGAGAACTCGTGCAAGGAAAGCGCCCTACAGGTAGACCGCAGCTGCGATACAAGGACATCTGCAAGAGGGATCTGAAGGCCTTAGGAGTGGACCTCAACAGGTGGGAAACCCTGGCCTCTGAGCGGCCCGCTTGGAGGCAGGCTGTGCAGCATGGCCTTTCCCAGTTTGAAGAGACACTTGGCCAACAGTCTGAGGCAAAGAGGCAAAGAAGGAAGGCCCATAGCCAGGGAGACAGGCCAGGGACAGACTGCACTTGCTCCCGGTGTGGAAGGGATTGTCACTCCCGGATTGGCCTTTTCAGCCACACTAGACGCTGTTCCAGAACCACCTTTCAGAGCGCCATACCAGAGTCTTTTGAGACTGAAGGTTGCCAATACATGTAGGTCCCTCTGAAGGAGGGAACACTCCCTCTGAAGGAGCAGGTCCGCAGCTTAGGGGTCCACCTGGATTTGCAGCTGCTCCTGGATTCCCAGGTGGCGGTTGCGGCTAGGGGGGCCTTCACTCAGCTTCGGCTGGTGCGCCAGCTGCAGCCGTACTTGGATCGTGCAGACCTGGCCACAGTGATCCATGCCACGGTGACATCGAGGTTAGATTATTGTAACGTGCTTTATGTGGGGCTGCCCCTGAAGACGGTTCGGAAACTGCAATTAGTGCAGAAAGCGGCGGCCTGTGTGGCCACTGGAGGTAGGTGGTTTGACTCTGTCAGCCCGCTTCTCCGGGGGCTGCATTGACTGCCCATTCGTTTCCGGGCCCAATTCAAGGTGCTGGTTTTGACCTTTAAAGCCCTATACTGCTCTGGGCCAGGGTATCTTAGAGATCGCCTACTCCCGTACAATCCGGCTCGTCCTCTTAGGTCATCAGAGAAGGCCTTTTTACAAGTGCCGCCGCCTAAGGAGGTATGTGGGGCGGCGGCAAGAAATAGGGCCTTCTCAGTAGTGGCACCAATGCTATGGAATTCCCTTCCCCTTGACTTGAAAATGGCTCCCTCTCTTGAGACTTTTCGGCGAGGTCTGAAGACCTTTTTGTTTAAACAAGCCTTCTGAGTTCATGGCCTTTTTAACATCTTTTATATATCTTTTAGTATTTTTCAGGCCTGATTCCTCTGATTTGCTGTGTTTTGCTCTTTTTATCTGACTTTTTATCTGACTACTGTTTTTATGGTATCTGTTAATGTGTTTTAATACATTTTTATTCTCTGTTAAATTATGTTTTTAATCTGTTTTAACATGTTGTAAGCCGCCCTGGGTCCCTTTCAGGGAGAAGGGTGGGATATAAATAAGGTTTATTATTATTATTGTTGTTGTTGTTGTTCTTGCTGTTATTACTATTATTATTATAGGTGGATCGCTAGCCAATTTCAGGTGGTTCTCCTTTCATTTTTAATAAATTAGACTCGATGCTACCATGGGATGTGACTGCATCTGGGGAAATGCTACAGATCTGTACTTTTAACAGGCTGCAATGTGTATGCTTTTACCAATGATAGTCAATGGGACTTACTCCTGGGTAAGTGTGGGTAGGATTGCAGCCTAGGGTTGTTATAAATTTACCTGCTTGATGATGTCACTTCTGGTCATGACATCACTTATGGTGGTTCCCGATAGATTCTCATTCTAAAAGTGCTAAAAGTTTGAGTAGCACTGCTCATATCTGTTAATTGCAGTGGTTCTCAAACTTTTAGCACTGGGACTAAGCACTTTTTAGAATGAGAATCTGTCAGGACCCACAGTCCTGATTTTTTACGATCCCTGCCCAGCAGCTCTGTATCCTATTATTTTCAATGGTGGCTGAGCTAGGTGCTGTGCAACCCATGTGAAATTGGTGGGTCCCAACCCATAGTCTGAGAAATCCAACTGTATGGCAAGGGTTTGAGTTCCCGCGTGATAGTTCACAGGCTGGAGACTTTTCTAGGGGAGGGCCTGGGTTGACTCTGAAGGGGAGCTTCAACAACACTCAGGCAAGCCAGGGTGCTGGTAGCCCACTGCCAACAGAGGCAGGCCGAGAGCTATGCCAGAGACAGGTTTGAGCCTAGCCAAGAGGCTTGCCATATCCAGCAACATGCTCATCTCTGCATGATGGTCAGCAGCACCCATGGCAAGAACAAAAGTACCCACACTGGCGGGCTTGCAAAGTTGCTGTCTAACTAGTCGACCGCAGCAGGAGACAAAGAGTACCTCTCGGCATCATGCATCACTACAAATGGGCACACTTGGCTGGGTAGCTGCACCTCATGGACCAATCAGAGGAAGCACCACCTGGAACAGTCACTGGGCTTGCATGTGACAACAGTCCCTATTACAGCAATCACTCACTTAACCACACCCACAACCTGTGCCCTTTGCATCCCTGCTGTACCTACCCACAGTAGCCCTGGTGCATCTGTCCTTATGCTCTCCTTCCTCTGCAACTGTCTACTTCATATGTTGTTGTAGCAGAGAACAGGTGACCAGCGAGGAGCTTCCCCATCAGAGTGAGGACCATGCAGGCTCTGCACCTTGACAGCAGAGAGGCCCCTCTTCCCTCCTTCTTCCAACCTCTCCTGCAGAATCCTACCCTGAATCTAGCTGAGGTAAGAAACAGCAAGGCTGGGGAGAAGGGATCCCTATCTACTACCAAAGCAACAGGAAATGCAGTTGGGTCAAAGTTTTATGGCACAGTCTCTGCAAGAGTACAGTATCTGCAAGAAAACACACAGGTGGGGTTGCCAACTATCTCATCCCAGCGGGGACTATCTTGTCCCCTTGCAACTTGACCAACAGACAGCCAAGCAGCAGGTGGCGGTGAGGTCAGGCTACACCTGTTGGTAGGTTGCCTGTCATGGAGTTTGCAAAGCACCAGGTGCCTGTCTGTAACAAGTAGGCTGGCAGCCCCACAGAGGAACAGCTGGAATTGGACTGGTCGCAGTTACTGGGAGAAGCAACTGTTGTGCCCTGTGTGGCAATGCTGAAGTCCTGAAAATAAACAAAAGGGCTCCACGTGAATGTTTGGGAAATGGTTGGAGTACCTTACATTCACCAAGAGAGAAGGAGCAGATGCATGCTTCTATGAGCTGTTTCAAAAGGAAGACAGCATTAGTTATAGCAAGCAATACTGATGGGTCAGTATTTGGTTGGATCAAGACATGAGACAGCTACACAACATCAATAAGTTGTGGCATGAGATTCCCTCCCCTCTGTTGCTTACCTGTGGGGGGTACTTTGCCCTTGATCCCCCTTGGGGTGGTGGAGTATGTTGCTGGTAATGAAGGCAAATGCAACGGTTATTCCAGAGAAGGAGAGACCAAGGGCGAATGAGAGCTGGAGGAAAATAATCTGTTTATTTCTTAGGGAAATGAGGGCTGGGGGAAAAAAATGTGTGTATGAAATCTACAAACTGCTTTGAGGGGAAAATAAATAAATAAATGCCCAAAGTAGTAAACATGAAAGGCAAATAAAGGGAACAGTTTTAAAATAAGAACAATAGCAACAGCGAGTCATAAAAAATAATAGCATGTGTTCAGCATTCAAAAGGGCTGGGAGGGGGAAGTCTTTTCCTGTCATTGAAAACTAGACAGGGATGTCACCTGGTGTGCCTTGAGACAGCACCTACGAGGGGATGTCTGCTGTTGATTTAAAGTGAGGAGGGGGAGCCAAAGAGGCCAAGAGCCGGGAAGCTGAATGGGAAGAGATCCAAGAGTCTTCAGTTCTGATTAAAGGGGGAGGGAGAGAGATGGCAGGAGGTTTAAGAAGCAGAGTCTGAGGGAGTCAGTGGAAAAGAAAAGAGAAAGAAAACTGAGGAGTCGGATTCAGCATAGGATAGCTACATATGCCCATAGGAGGGTGTTTACTTCTGGAGAGAAGGACTCGCGAGGAAATGGGGAGATCCATGGGCTTCAGAAGTGCTAGCAGTAGTAGCACAGCACAAGCTTGAAATGCGCCTGAACCAGGCAAATGTTTGGATTCAGGTTTATTGGAAAGGCTGTGTTTTTAGCACAAAATCTTCCTATAGGCAGGCATCTAGGAGTATTTCTGTCCCTTGGGTTTTTACAAGGCTGGCCCATCCATGAGGCCAACTGAGGTGGGTGCCTTAGGTAGATGATTGGCAAGGGGCATTCACTTCCATCTGTACATTCAGCCTGCGCCTCCTTCTGCCCTCCCTCCCTGGACTGGAAAAAGGAGTACAGAGCAGTCTCCCTCTTCTTTTTCCAGTTCAGGGAGTGAAAGGAGCAGATGCACCCCGCATGGGGAAAAGTAGCAATTTGCACACTGACCCAGGCATTGAGAGGCCGGCCGTGGGTCTGTGCCAGCGATCTCGGTTCCAGAACCAATCTGAATAAGATTCATGAATTGGGGATGGAAGTTCGCAACCTGATCATCTGTTCTGAAGCCTGTTAATAAACCCAACGTGCCAGCAGTGGATCTCCACGCAGGTCATTCACCCCAGTAGTAAATATTCCAACTGGAAGGGATGACGTGGACAATGTTTCCATCTTAGGAGTGGCAGGCGCACTGTCCTCAAACCCTCCCGCTTCTCTTTGGTTTCCCCGTGCATGTGATGGAAGCTCTTGCCTCCTTTTGATCAACGTTTGCCACCTGGCGATGGGTTTCTGTGACCCAGCCTTTGCCAAGGGAGCCCAGCAAGTTGCTACGTCTTGGTGCTGAGTGGTTGCTGTAGCAGCGACAAAGAGTAGTGTCGTTGTTATGCCCCTGTGATTTTTTTTCAGCCCCATCCCCATGGTAGCAGTATTCCGCATGATAGCTTTAATGGCCAGGACAGGAGGGGCTCTGGTGAACTGGTACAGGAAAAGGATTTTGCCCATCTCCACGGCAATGCGGGGCTAGACTTCTTGAGACCCCAGGAAGCAGACTGTGTGGACAGCAGAAATGGACGAAGGTCACCAAGTGAAAGAGTAAATAAACCTGATGGTGAGTTTGGGAGAGTAACTGGCTCAAAAGGAAGTCGGTGGGTGGGTAAGGGATATACGCAACTCCTCCATGCTCTATCACCTGGGAGGAAGGGAGAACGTACCTCGCCGGACAGGGGCTTGTCTCTTTGTGGCCAACAAGATGTGGGTTGTCAAGGTGAATCCTCATGTGATGGACATCCCTACCCGATATACCACCAACTGAAGCACAAAAACAAGAAGACTGAAAAGCACCAGGTTTGGGGCAGGGAGGAATCCAGAGACGAAAGGTAAAGCAGAAGGGGAAATTTTTGTCACGTGCCACAGGACTTCAGAAGGAGAGGAAGCAACCTTACACATGAAATAAACAAGCTCAGAAAGTGGAATATTCTCGACAGCGACAGGAAGAACTGCCCACTCCGTTGGGGACAAGCAAGAACTGGAGAAGTCCTAGCCAGAGAAGGGGGGAAAGGGGCAAATTGGCATCTTGCGTCTTGGTGTCGTGGGGAGACTGATTTGCAGTGCTGCCCTCCCGGGTGCTGACAACTGCCCCAATGCTGGATCATAGAACTAGGATGGACAGCTCCAAGAAGGAGAGGGTAAACATTTTATGTCTTTTTAACATTCCTGGGTGGATATGAATTTGATGTGCAGAAGGCTGCTTTGCAAGAGAAGGTGGGCATGTAATGATTTAGTAGGCCGGTAGCATGTAACAATTTTGTAGGCCAGAGTTGCCAGATCTGGAAAGCAATTGGGTCACTTTCAGTTCCTCGCGGCAGTGGGATAAGCTGCTCTTGCCCACTGCTGTCTGACCCTGTTCTTCTGCCATCCCTCCACCACCTGTTGTAACAAAGCAAGACTCCAGGTGCATCACAGCACAGGAGCTGCCCTGTGGGTTGCAGACAGTGGGACCAAAGGAGGAATGGGCAGAAGAAACTATGTCTGTCTCTTCCCTGGCTGTCTTGGGAGAATTTAAAATGAGACTTATTCTCCAGGTTGCAGCCCTACATCCCCATCAGTGGGGAGCTCTTCTGAAGCAAGCAGAGGGAAGCTCCTTTAAAAAGTGAAGTTCAGGTTCCAGGTTTCTTTTCTCCTTGAACGTCTTTGAACTCTGTTTTGCTGAAATTAGTGTACAGCTAAACAGTCAAGACAAGTTGCTGACTTGGAGGACCTCCATTTCTGGATTTATAGGGTTGTATCACCTTGGGGTACCCCAAGGTGTATCCAAAAGGTGTGCAAAATATCACTGTGGGTGTTATCCATCACTACCGTGGTATCTCTAACAAGCAAGGCACATATACACCTATAGAGAGATTGCATTTATATAGCTTCTCAATGGTCCTATGATGTGCCCATTTTATGGGTGGGACAAGAAAGCCAAAGAAAGTGACTTGCTCACAACTGAGCAATTCTCAGGTGTAAGTCTGATGCACAAGCAGGACCATGAAGGCACTGAACTGCCAGATCTATTTTCTCTGAGTATAACCAACTTTCTTAGTCAAACCAAAATTAGATCCAGTGCTCTTGTCTCCAACATAGCTACACAGGAGCTACCGGGATCTCAAGTAGGGGATGATGAAAATGTCCCTGTTTTTATCTTTTCCTTTCTGACTCATACTGCATCAGAATATGGAGAATTATTTCCTAAGTATAAGGTTTGGAACCTCAGTGGTTCCAGGAGTAAGATACTTGGAAATGAAGGCAAAGCACATCAGTACTTAGGGCAATGTGAATGTTTTGCGATGTGTCACCATTGTCTCCTTGTACATTCTTAAAAGCCAGGGCGTTTAGTCCTTTAAAATACAAATTATTTTGGTGTTATAGGTCATCATGAGTTGAAGTTTTTGTAGGTTCTTGGTTTTACAGGGAGTCGAAGAAAAGTCTTCCTGGAAGGGTTAAAAACCCGTGTAGCAGTTATAATAAGTGGTTGCATCCCTGAATCTGTGACTTCCTTAGCTGTGCGCTGGCATCCTTCTACTTAGAAGTATCAGATTGGACTCTAAGCATGCATAAGCATTCCACCCTAAGGCATTTTGGCAGTGTGCACCTCTGACTTTCCATCCAACAATATGATGCATTTAAGAGAGTGTTTGTGGTCTGGCATTCCTTGCATTCACAGTGGAAAGTGTACAACAGAGAGGGACTAGACTATGAAAGCTATGTTCAGTCTTTTGAACAAGTCTGAATGACCATCGAAGTAAGAGTTTTCTAAGCTGCTTGGTTTATGGACAAACCACACGATACATTAGACGTGCCATGAGCAGGCTTTAACCAGGAAGTGGTCCGGAAATGGTGTAATGCCCCAATACAACAGCGATAGGCCCTGATCTAGTGAAAGGAGTTAATATTTTCCTCTTGTGCTTATTCTCCCCAAAAATAACCCTCTGAAGTTTCTGTTTGATGCAAAAGAGATTAGACAAATTCACAGAGGGCTGTTGGTAGCTATTAGACAAAATTGTTCAATGAAGCCCCATATCTGCCTCCATGCCAGTTGCCAGCAGGGGTCAAAAATAGGCAAGAGCTGTTATCTTCTTCATCTCCTGCCTGTGAACTTCCTGAAGGCATCTGGTGGACCTCTGTGGGAAAAAGGATGCTGGGCTAGAAGGTCTTGGGCCTGATCCATCAGGGCTCTTATGGTTTTAAATATGTTCTCCATGCACTTTGGAGTTGGAGAATCCGGAAGGGACCAAGAACAATCGTAGCTCTGGGTTGCATAACCTGATCTGTATGTGATTGGCAGATGCTACTGGAAGCAGAGTTTGAACTAGGTAACTTTTTGACTAGGTGCCTTTTATTAAAAAAAAAATCTGTGATGTTGTTATTCCAAGTCTGGGTAGCAATGAATGGATATGGGACAGGATATCCCTGTCCTCTGACTTTGTCAGGTAAGCTTGGATGCCCAGTCAGCTGGAGCTGGTGCACACCTCTCCCAGCAGGTAGGCTGGCAACAAGCTATTGTTCTTGACGGACTCAAATGATGAAAACAAGCAATCTGCAAAGGATCGATCTGCTTGTCCAGACAGTCTTTCTGCAAAGTTCGAAGTGTCTTTCCTGTTGACTGCCTCTTTCTTGGGAGAGACACCTATGGACTGAAGAGGCAAACTGAGGCAAACTGAGCTCGGTCTTTGTCTTTCGTCATTTCATAATTTTCATCATCTTAAATTTTGCACGTATAGTATATATGGACCAAAGAAAACTTTTCTACCAGTTTCAGACCGACAGCTCTCAAAGCTTTATACAAGTTGAGGTCTTCCTTGATCTCTCTCTCTCTCTCTCTCTCTCTCTCTCTCTCTCTCTCTCTCTCTCTGTCATTTCCCCAAATTACTTCTGAGCAAATATTAATTCTAAAGCACCAGTTCTGCAGGCAGGAAAATTAGATGAGGTCTTTAGCATCACTAGTCTAGCTGCACCAGTAATTACCACTTGGATTACTCCGGGCAAACAAGAGAACAGATGTAGCATGTCAAAGCGCACGGCTGTGATTTGAATTCCACAAGGAGAGTACCAGAACCATTTGAAAACACAGGTAGCATTCTAGTGTAATATGTAGCATGTGTGCATTTCATAGATGCTTCTCAAAGCAAACTTGTTCCCATTTGTCTTTCTCACCCCTGGCATTACTAACTGCAGAGTTTTGTCTGTCTGATGATTCACAGAAAACTCTTCCGGTAAGACGCTGAGCCGATTTAAGTGGAGTAGCACAAGCCATCAGCCATAAGGTGATCTTTTAAATATTAACCCTGTAGCAAAAGCAACCAGTAGCAGCTGGCGTGCGGTCTGGGAGGGACAATTGGACCAACCCACTGTGGATCCTGTATGAGGAAGGGGGAATTCTTAGTTCTGTATAGATCATCTGTTTTGAGCATGCGGAAGAGGCATCTCTCCTAAACACTTTGCACCTGGATGGATTTGTATAAAAGGTGTAGTTGAGGGGCAGGAAGGGGGAAGCAGAGCTCTTCTACAGCAGCAGCAGTGACATTGAAATGTTTTTTAAAGGACTTTAGCCAAGACCAAGCATCAAGCCAGCAGGAGGCAAACTGAGACATTTGCCTAGGGTCTTATGTTAACACCTACGCCATCATCTTTGCAAAGAAGTCCCTGACAGACAGAGTGTTGCATTTCAGGATACAATCTAATGGATACATACCAGGGAGTAAGTCCTGCTGAACACAGTGGGACTTACTTCTGAGTAACAGCCTAGCAGTCTAACAAACCTTTTAATATTTGGTATATTTTTAAACCTGCTTTTTCAATTTTTATACGTTTTGTATAGACAACTATTGTAGCCTGTTCCAAGAGTTTGGGATGAAATTAGATCTGTAAAGGAGATAGAAGTTTCAAAGGTGAGATGGAGAAGAAAAGACTCCAATAGAGATATTTAAAGGGGGGTGGTTGTTTTAATGGGTATATGGAGGATGGCTATGGAGGATGTCACATTGAGCTCCCACACTTATTATTATTATTATTATAAATTATGATTATTCTGGTTATTCTGAGCTAACTTGGCAAAGGGATGTCTGAATAAACAGAGACAAATTGGGAAGCAATTTTATCTGGGATGTCTCCTCCTATGCGATCCTTCCCCCCCCCCCCAATGAATGGGAGTTGCGCATTTGTAGGGAAGGCCTGTACTCTTTCCATTCTGTAAGTCTACTAGTACTTCCAAGTTGAGTATCAGATATAGCATGTTTTTTTCCCCCCTTTTTTTCTGAAGTACCAACCAGATTGGAAGCAGAGGGGTGGCAATTTGGGTTTGTGACAGAGGGTACAACCACTTAACACAGTCCTGATTGGCAGGAGGTCCTCATCTGGCTGCTAGTGCTATCATTAATCTGTGGAACTCCTTGCCACAGAATGTTGTGATGGTGTCTGGCCTAGATGTCTTGGAAAAGGGAATTGGATAGATTTATGGAGGGAAAGTCTATCACTGGGTACAAGTCCTGATGACTGTATGCAACTTCCAGGTTTTGGAGGTAGCCTATCCCTGGATGCCAAATGCAAGGGAGTGGCAACAGGTTGCTGGTACCTTGTTGTCTTTTGTGCTCCCTGATGCAACTGGTGAGTCACTGAGAGATACAGGAAGCTGGAATAGATGAGCCCTTAGCTTGATCCAGTAGGGCTTTTCTTATGTACTTACTGAAAAATTGAACCCATCAGGGCTACTTCTTTCAATATTGCATGTATTTTGGTGCAAAGACCATATGCAACACAAACCTATGCATGTTTATTCTTAATTTATATCTCATTGTGTTCAATAAGGTTTACTCTTGGGTAGGTATGAATAAGATTGAAGCCCTTGTAAATTAAGAAATTCAGCCCCGGGACCCCCTCTTGTCTCTATGCTACTTCAGCTCCATGATATAGTCCTTTAAAAATGCAGTTTGCACCATGTGTTAATGGAGGCTGAGAGAGAACCTGCTGCAGAAAGCCCAGCCTCAGTGTAAATACATTTTCTGAGAGCCAGCACCTTTGCTCAAGTGGGCCCTATATGTCTGCTTGGTAGCCAGGGAGGTGCAGAGTCTATGTGGCTCTCCTTTCACTATTTGCCTTACAGCTGGTTGACTGGTGAGGGACCCTAATGGGGCACTTTTCCCCCCACTCTCCATTTCCAGCGGGGTGTTTTCAGTAGCAACTGTATTTGTTACTTAACCCATTTTTGCCCAGCCCACAGGTGTACACATTTGGTCCCTGTCGGAATCTAAGAAGAGTTCCTGAGGGGAGCCTGAAAAAAGGTTGAGAATGGCTGGGCTAGAACAGCAGGGACGCTCTAGAGTTAGAGTGTCGAATATAAGGCTGATGGGCCAAATACGGCCCCCAGAAGCTCTTTCTCCAGCCCACGTGGCAACTGGACTCTCCCAGTGCTACCCTTTCAGCAGCGCTACTTCTGCCAAGGCTCTGGGAGGGAGAGGTGGAAGGAGGCCTCAAAAGGCAAGGAATGCAAGAGGGAAGGGGCAAACTAGAGGGATGAGAGAGGGAGACACTGCTGAAGTGCTGGGAGAGCCCATTGAGAACACCTCTCAGCTGCTGAGCTGTGAAATGACGTCTCTGCAGAAGCACTGCTGGAAGAACAGCCAGTGAGGGATAATTGGGCTCTCCCAATGGGTTTTCCCATATCTTGAAAATTATGATCAAGAGTGAGTGGGTGAAACAGAGGCTGGCATATCGCTAGCTAAGGAGTGGCAGCGTTGGCTATGCTGCATCAGGCACCAGGAGGGCTTGGGCTAGTTGTGGTCGCAGAATGCCAGGGGGAGTCCAGCACAGTGACTGGGATTCAGGGGGTCTCCCCATATTTTGGTCTCTGCCTATGGCATATCCTGGGAGGAGGTGGGCGAGTTGATAATAATAATAATAATAATAATAATAATAATAATAATAAACAACTTTATTTCTATCCTGCCCTTCTCCCTAAAGGGACTCAGGGCGGCTTACAACATATTAAAAACAGATTAAAACATAATTTAACAGATAAAAACATATTAAAAACACATTAACAGAAACCATAAAAACAGTAGTCAGATAAAAGTCAGAATAAAAAGAGCATACAACAGCAGTTCTTAGAGGAGTCAGGCCTGTAAAAAACAACTAAAAGATGTATAAAAGATGTTTAAAAGGCCATGAAGTCAGAAGGGTTGTTTAAACAGCAGAGTCTTCAGGCCTCGCCGAAAAGTCTCAAGAGAGGGAGCCATTCTCAAGTCAACGGAAAGGGAGTTCCATAGCGTTGGTGCCACTACTGAGAAGGCCCTGTTTCTTGCCGCCGCCCCACGTACCTCCTTAGGCGGCGGCACTTGTAAAAAGGCCTTCTCTGATGACCTGAGAGGACGAGCCGGATTGTATGGGAGTAGGCGATCTCTAAGATACCCTGGCCCAGAGCAGTATAGGGCTTTAAAGGTCAAAACCAGCACCTTGAATTGGGCCCGGAAACGAATGGGCAGCCAATGTAGCCCCCGGAGAAGTGGGCTGACAGAGTCAAACCGCCTAGCTCCAGTGACCACACGGGCTGCCGCTTTCTGCACTAATTGCAGTTTCCAAACCGTCTTCAGGGGCAGCCCCACATAGAGCGCGTTACAATAATCTAACCTCGACGTCACCGTGGCATGGATCACTGTGGCCAGGTCTGCACGATCCAAGTACGGCTGCAGCTGGCGCACCAGCCGAAACTGAGCGAAGGCCCCCCTAGCCACAGCCGCCACCTGGGAATCCAGGAGCAGCTGCGAGTCCACGTGGACCCCCAAGCTGCGGACCTGCTCCTTCAGGGGGAGTGCAACCCCATTCTGAGCAAGCCGATAATCCAGCACCTGCATCGAGGATTTCCGAACCAGGAGAGCCTCTGCCTTACCCGGATTTAATTTCAGCTTGTTAGCCCCCATCCAGATCCTCACTGCTTCCAGACGGCGCTTCAGGCCCTCAACCGCCACCCTGGAGTCTGCAGGAAAGGAGAGATAAAGCTGGGTGTCATCCGCATATTGATGACTCCACACTCCAAACCCCCGAATGACCTCTCCCAGCGGTTTCATGTAGATATTAAATAGCATGATCAACCTGGTATTGTTGCCAGCATGGTTTCTTCATCTGCGCTGGAAGTCAGTGGTGGATTTTGGCTCCTGTTGCTTCACAGGGATGCTCTCTCCATGATCGGGGTCCCGGCATGTCTGGTTCCATTCTCGCACCTTTAGCATAGTTCACCTGTTTATGGAGAGAAAAGTGCTGCAGTGAGCATGGTGATCTCACAGCCCCAGCTCTGCAAATAGCTAGAATGTAACTGACCGAGTTAAAAACCATTAACACATATAGACTCACACCTGGCTCCCCTCCAGCACAGCTGCGCAACCCAAAGCAAGAGGTTTGCCACCAGAGCCTTCCTCCATCCAGAAAAGGGTTGGCTCATTAGCTTAGAAGAGCCATGGTGGAGTCAACACGTGAGCCCTGAAGCATTTGTTTGCCTTGAGGAGCAGCTGGTATGGACTATGGGATGTTAGCCTAGGAGTCTAGTCATAACGGCGGCCAGATAGCTAGTAAATTTCACTTCTGTTTTGTTTGTACTTCTACATTTAAACAGGAAAGGTAAAGAAAACCTTTGCACTTCACACATCCGATCTTCTTAAGCTTTGCCTCTACGCTGCACAAAATCCATCACCAGTATCGGATCAATAAAATGTCAGTCAAGGGTGATTTTTTGTTTTCAGGGTGTTGTTTTTTTTAAAAATCCCTTAGCTGATGAAATGTGGCAAATTTATCCCATTCCAGGCAAACTTAGGAAGCATAAGGAGAGCTAGGACGGTGTAGTGGTTTGGGAGTCGAACTTGGACCTAGAAGAGCCAGGATCAAATCTCTGCTCAGTCATGAAACTTCCTGGGTGACCTTGGGCCAGCCACTATCTCTTAGCTTTACCTACCTCACAGGTATCCAGATATTTTATCCTTATATCTTCCAAGTCTTTGTGTACGTGCTACATTATTTTATTCATATGTTTTTCACATACTGCCCTTCCTCCAAGGAGTGATGTACATGGTTCCTTCCCTCCTTTTGCCAACAACTCTGTGCAAGAAGTCCATTTGAGCTTTGAGCTGTATGCATGACTGTGGGGTATGTGTGAGCATAGCATATCAGCATCTCTGATGTTCTGATTCAAAGTGCCTCATCCTTTTTCTGCTCATGGCCTCATTCTGAGCCTCGTTTACTTCTATGCCCCCACCCTTAAGAGCTGCTCTTAATATTCTCTTTTTTCGAGTATGGTATCATCCCCGGGGCAGGGGGGCGTGTGGCCCACACCGAGGATCACACACTTGCTCTTCCATTCTGTTCCCCTCTTCCTCTGCAAATCGGAGGAGTAGCTGGGACAGAAGCTGGCCCCATGCTGACGAATCTGTGTTAATCTGGTGCTGTGAGATGGAATAAGCATTTAGCGTATCATCGGGCACTATGAGGTCTTGGTTCAGCCTCGGTGGCTCATCCACCTAGAATCCTGCATATCTGTTTCAGAACTCCAGTACGTTGTAGGTGATTGTAGGTCATGTTTTATGAGTTGTAGTCTGTTCACACTCTTTTTAACAGGGACAGGCCCAGGTCAAGAACTCTTCATGCCTGAGATTGGCATGCCAAATGGTGTTCCCATCCCCAGCTTCCACCTCTGCCACTCATCTTCCTGGATTCAAAAAAGATATTGGAATACAGAGCAGAGGAGGAAGTGTTGAGGAGAGAAGCGTCAGAGATGCTCTCATCACTCTCCTCTTCTTCCCACTTCCTCTCTTTAAATTGAAGACACAGAAGGAGAAGGCACAGTGGAGGTAGGTGGGCGGACCAAGGCAGAACTCAATTCCCGCCAGTTTGCCACCTGAGGACCCAATCCTATCCAACTTTCCAATGCCGGTGCAGCCGCAGTGCAGCCCTGAGGAAAGGGTACAAATTTTCCTTTACCTGGAGGAGGCCTCCATGATTGCCCCTACCCCCAGGTTGCAGCACATGCCCCACTGGCGTTGTTGCAGGGTTCAAGAAAGCAAGACTCAGTACTCAAGGGTGATCGTCTGCAGGCTTTATGTCGTTGCAAGCAACGGGCGTCTCATGGGACTAATGTCTCAAAGCATGAGAGCAATTTCCCACTGTTAACTGGACCCTTTATACCATTCTGGGTCCTTTGTTTGAAAATCTGAACTTCCCATTGGCTGAAGTTTGACATCATAGATGGGGTTAACTCTTAATAGGCTATAGATAACTTTAGAGACACCTGATAGGCTTGTTTCAGGTTACAGTTCCCATAAAAGGTAAAATTAAACAATTAAACATATTGAATTACAAAGACTTCAAGAACCAGCAGGGGTTGCTATAATATCATTTTATCCAATACTGACCCATACTTGCCTCCATCAATCCAATTACGGGCTTCCTTGACAGGTCTCTGTACCATCCTCATTAAAGAGATGACCCAATGTACTTCAGCTGATACCCTTATCTCTCTCTGCATGCCTTTCTCCTATGCAAAAGTCAACATAGAAACACCTGTGAAGCCTTCCTGCAATGTTAAAGCTTTTGTCTGTCCTTAACACTTTTCTAAAATCTAGCAGCAAAGGTTGATTAAGACTTACTTCTAATGACTACTATGTCCCCATATATGTTGGTTACACTTTAGGGCAGGGGTGCCCAAACCCCGGCCCTGGGGCCACTTGCGGCCCTCGAGGTCTCTCAATGTGGCCCTCAGGGAGCCCACTGTCTCCAATGAGACTCTGGCCCTCTGGAGATTTGTTGGAGCCCACACTGGCCTGACACAACTGCTCTCACCGTGCGTGTGACTGTTTGACCTCTCACATGAGCTGTGGGATGAGGGCTCCTTCCACTGCTTCTTGTTTCACGTCTATGATGCAGTAGTGGCAGCAAAGGAAAGGCCAACCTTTTATAGGCCTTGAGCTATTCATTCATTAATATAAGTTCATCTTTAATATATTCATTTATGTAAACTTCTGTAAATTGATTCAAATTTTAAATGTAAATTAATTCTTTTTCCCCCTGGTCCCCGACACAGTGTCAGGCAGATGATGTGGCCCTCCTGCCAAAAACTTTGGACACCCCTGCTTTAGGGCAAAGACTATTTTACCTATATGTGCCTATATGTGCCTTTTCATTTGAAAGCATGGAAGAATAACAGTTTAAAACTATAAACGAACACAGGCAGAGTGTCCTTGCTAAGACGGGTATACTCCTGCCAAGTTGGGGCCTATCTGCTCGTTACCTAACAATCTTATCTATTTGCATTCCAAGGTGTTTATGCCTAAGCAGCTCTGTGAGAATAAAATTTTGCCTTTAAATGAAGTCAAACAGCTTCTTCTATTCTGTGTTTTTCTATACTTTTGCAGTGTGGTTTTTGCTTTTAAAATGATTCTTTCTTGGCTTATACTTATACTGGGCTATCGAGTGACTTTACAGTCTAGGGTCACCGTGCCTCAGCGTGGCTACACCAAGTGCTGAGAAATTGGATAGGATTTGGCCCTGAGACAGCTAGCTCAGTTGGCCTTACAGGTAGACCGACTCTGCAGAACCATGAGGGTCTTTGTTATGTCAAAATGCCCAATGCATAGCTCAGTTGTGTGGGTTTACAATTTCCCTAGTATGCAACTAATGAATGAAGGTCACTTATATTTGCAGTTCATTAAATCTTCTGCCTCTGCCGATGTCTGTTTTCTTTTCCAAGTGCAAAGCATTGTTTAATTGGACTAGACTTGCATAGATGGAGTCATAAAATTCACTAAAAAATTTCCTTGCGTTAGGAAGAGAAAGGGAGAGATTTGAAAACGCCAGTCAAGGTGACTTGCAAGGTTGGGAGGCCCAGCTTTTGACCTTCTATTTTTGCTCTGTCTTTATCTATTTGTACAACACATGTAATTTTGAATGACTTTGTCTCCTCTGCCCAGTGCTTCAGTGCAGCATCCAGGTTTCGGGTAAATAATTAACTATATCGCCTGGATATCATTGCAGTAAGAACCCTGTGACTAGGCCATGCCATTCAGATGGCAGGGGTGGTAGAGGGACTCACATGATTTAATGTTGCTCCACCGGAAAGGGGGGGGGGAAATCCCTTTGCATGCCAGGGATATGGTAGGCTAGAACTCATCTGTTTGATGCGGTAGTTTTCTGTGTAGAAAAACATGTGTGTGTGTATGCAGCTGCCTTACTGAGTCAAGTAATTGTTCTGCCTTGCTCAGCAGCTCCAACAGGCAGCTGCTCTTCAGATTTTCATACCAAGGTCTTTCCCAGCCTTACTTAAAAGTGCCAGGGATTGAGCCCAGGTCCTTTTGCATGCAAAGCTGATACTCTACTACTGAATTCTGTCTTCATCGTCTGTACAGGTTGTCCTTTGGTATCCGGGTTCCCTTCCCAGAACCCCCATGGATATCCAAAACCGCAGATGCTGAACTCCAGCATCGGATTACTTACCTGAGACCTCTGGAGGCTGCTCCAGGTCCATGCCGGGCCTGAGAGGTGCTCTCTTGGCCTCTGTGGGTCTCATAATGCCTCATAATGTTTTGTCCAAAAATTGGAAATCGCTTTCAGAGGCCTCCATGAGGTATTCTGAGACCTGTGGAGACCAAGGGAGTGCCTCATAGGATTGCACGGGCTTAGAGCAGCCTCCGGAGACCTCAGATAAGTATCATAATAGTGCAAAGTGGTTGGCAACCTTCAGTCTTGAAAGACTATGGTATAAGCCTACAGCAGCCGGTATTCCCAGGCGGTCTCCCATCCAAGTACTAACCAGGCCTGACCCTGCTTAGCTTCCAAGATCAGACGAGATTGGGCATGTGCAGGGTAACAGTTGCAAAGTGGACCATCTGCATCTAGGGGGTTCTGTGTCCGTGGTGAGCCAAATCCATGGATATGGGTGCACACAGACACAGAGGGTCCACTGTATGGTCTTTTCTTGTCTAGAGTGAAAACATCATTGTAATATATAGAAAAGCTCATACATATGGAGTAACATTCGAGGTAAACGTGCCTCGAAAATTCCTTAAATGGAATGGAAGGGTGGGATATAAGTATTTTAAGCAAACAAGTAAATGAACCTTATTATTCTAGTAACCCACATTTAAAATCCATTTTCCAATAAATGTATCAGTTTTACATCACTGGAGGCCTCTTCTTTATTGCATCAGTTTCATTATTAGGTTACTATGGGCTGAATCCTATTTTCCAATGCTGGTGCAACCATGCCAATGAGGCATGCTCTGCATCCTGTGGTGGGGAGGTAGTCACATAGGGGTCCTCAAGGTAAGGGAACATTCATTCCCTTACGTTAGGGTTGCATTGCAGCTGCACCGGTGCTGGATAGTTGGATAGGATTGGGCCCTGAGTCAGATCTGTGTCTAAATGTGTGAGTCCGGTGTCATGAGTGCTGCCGGTTGTCTTTAAGCATGCAGCTGTCTAGGCTTTTTCCCCTGTCTGTGCTATCTGTGTAGGATGTTTAAAAATTGGTTGGCAACCTTCAGTCTCGAAAGACTATGGTATAAGCTTACAGCACTCGCTATTCCCAAGCGGTCTCCCATCCAAGTACTAACCAGGCCTGACCCTGCTTAGCTTCCAAGATCAGACAAGATCGGGAGATAGTGTTCAATATAGGGAGATGGTTGGCAACCTTCAGTCTCGAAAGACTATGCTAGAAGCCTACAGCACCCGGTATTCCCAGGCAGTCTCCCATCCAAGTACTAACCAGGCCTGACCCTGCTTAGCTTCCCAGATCAGAAGAGATCAGGAATGTGCAGGGTAAAATTATTTCTTTAAAATCTCCATATTCCACCCTTCCCCCCCCCCATTTGGACACTCCAAGAGCACTATACAAAAGCTGTCTTGATTTCTCCTTACAACAATCCGGTGACAGTGGTGTCACTAGGGTTAGCATCACCTGGTGCAGGAGGCCAGACGTCACCCCCATGATGGACCTCCTCCCATGCAGTGGGGGGGGGGCAATGCCCCAAGTGGTGGGCATGGTGATGTACCATAACCCTGCCCCCAATGTTTTTTTTTGGCTATAAGCTTTGATAGAATAGAGATATTTCAAGAAGTTTTTTTCATTGCATTCTGCATGAAATTGCACATTGATAGATATATAATATGATGGTATTATTCAAAAATACCAAGATTTAAAATTTTTTGGCAGGCAGCGGTGTCGCCCCAGCCCTGTGCGGGTCACCCGGTGCGGCCTGCAACCCCTTAGTGATGCCTCTACCCCGTGAGGTAAGGAAATGCAGCGGGCCCTCAGTATCTGTGGGGGGACTGTTCTAGGATCCCCCCACAGATACTGAACTCCATGGATACCTGTATCTGTGGGGGGGGGGAGTTATCCCAATTCGTTACCTGGGGGCTGCTCCCAGCCGCCTCAGAAGCCTCCTAGATTCATCTGACCCCCCCATGTGCGTCATTCGGTGCAGCCCGCACACTCCATGCCCCCCTAGCGACACCACTGGACTACAGCACTGCACCGGCTCACCTGCAGTTTACTTCGCCCACTGAGGGCCCAGCCAGGCACCTTTTAAATCCTGAAGAGACACAAACCGGTCATGCAGAATTCCTAAGAGCACTCAGATGTACTTGGAATGCAATTCTGTGGTTTGCATCATCGTGTTTGATAACCGATAATGACTTGAGAGCAGAGCTGATAACTACCTCTCCTTTTTTTTTTCTTTTTTCTCCCTGCTGGGCATAGCTGTTAGGTCTATTTCCTCGGTTACTGAACCTTTAATCTTGCCCACCATATCAACATCTCTCAACCTTGAGCTTAAGCAAACACACTACAAAAAGAGGCAGTAACTCAGTTTGCCTTTTTAGACTCCGGTGGGGTGGCTGAGAGGCTCCTCGGACAGCACAGGCTTTTTTTTTTTTTTTTTTGCAGAAAGTGGTTTCCTGACCATCCCCAGATTCCAGGGAAACTTAGGAGAGGACTGAAATGTCAATGGTGAACATGGTGTTTGAGACCTTGCAACTGGTAAGGGATTCACTCAGCATAAGGTTTTTCCCTTCTTTCATTCTCAAGTCTCTTCTGCTCTATTTTACTTGGGAAGACTGCTGTCCTTTTCTAATGGCTTTTCTGTAGGATTTCAAGATGAGGGGTTTCCAGTATATTCAGAGCACATCTCCCCCAAATCTAAAATCTGCTCCCCTTCCCTGATTTGTTGCAAATTTCTCCGTTTTGGCTTTGCAAAAGGAGAGTTCGTCCCATCTTTGAAATGTATAGGAATGTCCCCAGATATTATTATTATTATTATTATTATTATTATTATTATTATTATTATTATTATTATTATTATTATTAATTTATATTCTGCCTTTTTGCCCTATGGGAACACAAGGCGGCCTACAACAATTAACTCCAACAAATACAAAATTAAAAATTAACAATTAAAAACAATAATTAAAACAATTTACAAATAATTAAAAATCTAAAACAAACCCGGTGGATTCTCATATAAAAAAGCAAGAAAGCCAGCCAGCCTGTCAACAATTAAAAGCTTTTTGAAATAAAAAGGTCTTCAGTCCACGCTGAAATATTAACAAAGAGGGAGCAGTTCTCAATTCTAAGGGGAGGGTATTCCAAAGTTCGGGGGTCACCATCAAGAAGGCCCTCTTCCTGGCTGCCGCCCCTCTCACATCTCTTGGTGGCGGCACAGTCAAAAGGGCCCCCCCCCAGATGATCTAAGAGCACGGGCAGGATTGTAGGGAAGGAGGCGGTCCCTCAAATACCCCAGACCCGAGCCATAAAGGGATTTAAAAGCCAAAACTAGCACCTTGAATTGGGCCCAGAACAGAACCGGCAGCCAGTGTAGCCGCCGAAGCAACGTCTCGACATGGCCATGACGGTTAAGGGAAGCCACCTCAAGGTCCTGAAACATGGCAGCTGAATATAGGAAAACCCACAGCTCAGTTGCCATGAGAAACATACCAACCTGAAGCCAACTTGCTTTGCGACTGAGAGCAACTGCAGGGTCAGTGCCCGTACCGTTGCAGAAACCACATCCATATGATATCATTTGGGCCACATGGGTTTTTAAGGGCCAATGCATCCTGTATCCATTTCTCTTTCTTTTTGCACGGCAGGAGCTAGCCATGTAGGCACTGTGTAATTCTGCGATAGGTCATAAGCAGAGAATGAATGGCAGGGGACTTTCTTCTTGCATTGTGGTTCTTGGTTACTGTCCGTATGGCATTCAGAACTCATCATCACAGGGCAGGATATTTGACTAGAGCAGCATTCCTCAAAGTGTGGTGCTAGAAGCCCTGGGGCTCCTTGAAAACGTGTCATATTTTGGTCAAGTAGGGTTAAAAAAAAAAAAAAGCTAACAAGTGACCTTGTGAACAAGTCACCACTACTCCATCCTCTTCCTCTTGCTCACTCTCCTGGAAGGGAAAAAGAGTGAGAAGACTGGAGCAACAGTGTATATTTAGTCATTTTTATGCCAACAGGAAACTAGTGTGAGGACAAGAAGCTTTGCTCTCAGCCTGATTTGCCTTCAGATGTTGCCATCAGTGGCGTCACTAGGGTTTGGATCACCCCATACAGGTGGCCACCATGTCACCTCCACAATGGACTTTTCCCATGTAGTGGGTGGGGCAACACCCGGGGGGGGGATGGTGATACACCATCGCCCCAGCCCTGCTAGTTTTTTGGGCTATAACTTCTGATTTGTTTCATTGCATTCTGCATGAAATTACACATGGAATGATATATAACATGAAGGTATTAGTCAAATACACCAATATTTATACTAATACATACCAGTTTGGGCTAGTAGTGGTGTCACCACCCCCTGTGTGCATCACCTGATACAGTCCGCACCCCTGTAGCGACACCACTGGTGCCATGTATGATGTAAGCAAATCTCTACATAGCATTGCCTTTTGCTAAACTCGTGGAGAATATGGCTATTGCCTACATGCTCATGGAGGGGCAGGTGATAAGAACAAACAATGGAGATGATCTGTTGCTATCATCCACTCCCTGTAGATTTTCCAAATGACCTGACAGACTGGTTGGCAACCTTCAGTCTCAAAAGACTATGGGATAAGCCTACAGCACCCAGTATTCGTAGGCGGTCTCCCATCCAAGTACTAACCAGGCCTGACCCTGCTTAGCTTCCAAGATCAGATGAGATCGGGCATGTGCAGGGTAACAGTTGCTATCTGGTCCTTTCAGAAACTATGCTGGATTATCCAGACCCATAGGCTTTATTTTCTGTCATTTTTTTCCTTCACTCTTTTGCACTAATCTATTTGGCCCCAAAGAGCAATAAGATTACCTTTAGGAAAAAAATGTGTGTGTTGCAATCTTTGTAGCTATCATGGCACTAATGAAACTAGGATGCCTATGGATCTATTTAAGCATGTGATTCCTTTTGCATAAGGTCTTGGATGGCCCCTTGAATTAAAGGTAATGTTAGGTCATGAATGAGTGACCCAGTTTCATTGCCCATTGCATCTCCCAGTCCTCTTGGCTACTCAAAAATGGAATACTCAAGAGCCAATGTAAATATGTACATCTCGAACTATATTTAGCTGCATTTGATCAATGTTTTAATCGGAAAGCCGATCAATGAAATTCCCCTTTTTCGGTCTGGCATCTTGCCAGTAACTATAAATAGAAAACCAAGGACTCTTAGTTGCTATTTTAAGCACTGAGTTTCCAAGCATCTCACCGGTACACATGGAATCCAGACCAAAAGTGACAGGAGATGGGGCGTTGATCTTCAATCCACGTGTCAGAGTCGTTCTCATTGGAGTGATGTAAGAGGGTAGATGAGGCCACAGTGGTTCTGCCTATTGCTCTGCCAGTGTCTCCACACTGTCAACTCTACTGTTTAGACAGCAGCTTGAGATGTGAATTAGCACTGGAGAGCAGGCAGAGACCAGAAGGGGGAAATATCTTGTGCATTCTTAACCGCAGTTTAAGTGTGACTGTTTTCTGCAAAGCTAGAGGGTCTTATGATTATTCTGCTTTTCAAAAAAAAAGTTCTCAAAGTCATTTACACAGTAAAATAATACTAAGGTGGTTCCTTCCTCCCCCCCCACCCAGGGGCTCAGGGTCTAAAAGGAACCACCAGGGAGATACCAGCATACAGCCGGGTATCTTCCCTACAGGGAAGAGGCTATACTAGAGTGAAAATAAAGAATTGCTCTCCACTTGCACTATTTGTAAAAGAACCACCACTTTAAAAAGGGGCTTTTGCCTGTGTTCTGTTTTTATATTTGTAGGCAGTTCTCCTTCCAAAGAGCTGAGACCAATGTATCTGATCTCCCTTTTATCCTCAACATTACTGCCTGGGGTAGGATAAGATAGGAGAATGTGGCTGGACCAAGGTTGTTGAGCTGGATTTGAATCCATGTCTTCATTCCACACAGTCTTAACCCAGTGGTTCTCAAACATTTTAGCACCAGGACCCACTTTTTAGAATGGTAGTCTGTCAGGACCCACCAGATGTGATGTCATTAACCTGGAAGTGATGTCATGACCAGAAGTGGCATTATCAATTTAGGCTTCAAACCTAAGCCATGATCAGCCATAGGTCCCATTACACAGTGCGCTTGTGCTGTTATTTTGCATAGCTTAGAATTCAAACATTCCAACTTGGAAGTCAAAGCAGAATGCAGACCTGGATCCTTCTCTAACCACACAGCCCACCAACCTTTCCAGTATTCCACCTTCCCACCTATTCAGGGCAAAGCAGCATGCCTCTCTCTCACCGCGAACCCGGCTTGCCCAGCAACTCTGCTCTGTATTTTCAGCTCTGTATTTTCAAGAGCAGCTGAGCTAAGTGCTGCAAGACCCACCTAAAATTGGCTCGACACCCACCTAGTGGGTCCAACCCACAGTTTAAGAAACACTGCTCTAACCGTTACGCCACGTTTGCCTTACTCGTCTGATTATAATCTGATTTCTTCTAGAATATCCACAGAATGCGGAAATTTCTTATCAAGATGAACCTTTTACCCTTTATGCTGTAAAAACTGCAATCCTAGGGGTGGGAGTATAAAGGCAGATATTGCAGTATGCAGTATTTTGGTTCTGTTGTTTCCTGCATTGCTGCCTTAAAATTAAAGTTATTGGGATTTGGGACAGGCTGCATCTCAAGAATACTATTAATTTTAAGGCAACAATGCACTAACAGTTCTTCTGAACTTTATGTCATGTGTTGTGGTTCATTGAAAAGACAAAGTAGGTTGAAGTCTCTCTGTACTGCAAGTACGTGTCAAAAATCCTGGTCTGTTCTTGCATTCGCAGTAGCAGGATTTAGGGCCCAATCCTATCAAACTTTCCAGCGCCTATGCAGCTGCAATGCAACCCTGAGGTAAGGGAACAAATATTCTCTTACCTTGCAGAGGCCTTCATGACACTCCCACCACTGCAGGATTCAGCACATGCCCCATCAGCATGAGCGCATTGGCACTGGAAAGTTGGATAGGATCGGGCCCTTAGTGTTTTACTAAGTCCTGTTTTATTGGTTGCAGTGTATGTTGGAAATCTATGCATAAAAATTATTGGTTCCCTGTCCAAAGAGGCTCACAGTACTCCTCCACCAAAAAAGACACTGGCAAACAGTCCCTGGAAAGAAGGCTATGCTGTGGTGAACAGGGTCAGTTTTGCTTTCCCCCTGCTCAGTCTAAGAGAACCACCACTCAAAGTGTGCTTTTGAACCAGTTAAGGGAATTTGATGTTGAGGAGTTCAAAACTGATGATGTGACACTTGTTTGGGACACTTGCACAGGGTGGTTTTTCAGAGAGGAGAAAAATGGGGTGCAAGGGAAGAATGCATTCCCACTGTGCTCTGGTACTGGAATTGTACTGGAATTGCCCCACTGCATAACTGTTTTGAAGGAGTGCCTTCTGGTTTGGAAGCGTGTCTTCAGAGCCAGTGTTCGCATGTTCACGTCAATGCCCTATTCATCAATGAATCAGCTGAAGTATTCAGATATATTTCCTATGAAGATTTGGAATCTGGGATATTAGGAACATAGCAAGAGACCTTTTTGCCTAGTCAGTAAAGACTGAATCAAGTCAAGCTGGAACATCAGAAGCTCTCCAAGGTTTCAGGCAGGAATTTCTTTCTCTTCCTTGGCTTGACATATCAGGGATCAAGCCTGCTACCTTCTGCACATCTGACTCTCTGTCATCTTTTCTAGCCTCAACACTAATGTGAGTGTTTTTTTCCAGATTTCTCTGTTGTTCGATGACTGCCATGCACATTTTTTAGCATGCGCTGCAACTAATACAACAGGCAGTTGTGTTAGCAAGAGGCAGTTGCCTCTTCAACTGGCTGCCTCTGCCCTCACCCACAGCTGTGGTAGTAGCACAGCTGCTGCCTTGTGACTGCCCTGGGGCTGTGCGTGGGGCAGGTTTGCTGAAGTCTGATGAGCGACTGTCAGACCAGCAGTGACTGTCAGACCAACAACCAGCAACATTGTTTTCTGTGTAAACTACACATCAAGGCCAGTAGTGATAAGTATGTAGCACATTGACCCTGAGCATGAGGACATCCAGAACCATGATGTGTATGCGCAACCTCCTGATTTTAGAAATGGGTTATGTCAGAATGCCAGATGCAAGGGCACCAGGATGAGGTCTCTTGTTATCTGGTGTGCTCCCTGGGGCATTTGGTGGGCCGCTGTGAGATACAGGAAGCTGGACTAGATGGGCCGATGGCCTGATCCAGTGGGGCTGTTCTTATGTTCTTAAACTACAATTCCCAGGAGGCATTGCAGGTCTTGTTATCAGGTGTGCTCCCTGGGGCATTTGGTGGGCTGCTGTGAGATACAGGAAGCTGGACTAGATGGGCCTATGGCCTGATCCAGTGGGGCTGTTCTTATGTTCTTAAACTACAATTCCCAGGAGGCATTGCAGGTCTTGTTATCAGGTGTGCTCCCTGGGGCATTTGGTGGGCCGCTGTGAGATACAGGAAGCTGGACTAGATGGGCCTATGGCCTGATCCAGTGGGGCTGTTCTTATGTTCTTATGTAACCATACGTAATTCTAGCCAAAACTGAATTTAGAGCAAGTGTTAAAGAACTTCCAAAATGTGTCCACAGGTAGCATACACTGTGGGGGCCCAAAAGTGTCAGAGGAGATGAAGAACTATTCAACAATAATGTCTGAATTTTGGAAGAAATGTAAGGCAATACATAGGGCCAGTTTGAGACCTCTTGGTGCATGATGGTGCACTAAATCCTTCGGCCCTCCCTTACCCAGTAGTGTGGCAGCTGTCACCTCTACTGCTTCCCTCCTCTCTGAAAAAGGAAGAGGGGAACAAAACAGAGGAAGTATAGAGGAGAGACTGATGGGCTAGTCCATCTCTTCTCCTCCGCTCTTCCTCTTCCATTCTGTTCAACACTTCCTTTTCAAATTCAGGGAATGGCTGAAGGGAGAGGAGTGACCAAGATGGGCACTCTGGACCAATCACCTGCCTGAGGTCACTGCCTCAACAGGCGTCATGGAAGGGCCAGGTCTGGGTGTAAATTGCAGCTCCTTGAGCTTATCCTCTCCTTACTCCCCCCCCCCCCCAATTCAGTTTGGGCATTGACTTGTGTCTTTTTTTCTTCTAGGTAGAGCAGATCCTGTCAGAGTTCCGGCTACAGGAAGAGGATCTGAAGAAGGTCATGCGTCGGATGCAGAAGGAAATGGACCGAGGGCTGAAGCTAGAGACGCACGAGGAAGCGTCTGTGAAGATGCTGCCCACCTATGTACGCTCTACCCCCGAGGGCTCAGGTAACGCATTATCCAGTTGGAAGCTGGAGCACAGGACCGATTGTTTCCTGCTGCAACCCCCAGATGTGGTGGTGGTGCACATGTAGTTGCCTTGCGTGTTTGGGATGCTCTGGGTAGTCGCATCTGTTGCCTGGCATCCCAGAAGCCTGTGCAACAGGACCTCCAGGCAGATGTGACTGCCTAGAGCATCCCTGTGCCCAGATCTCCTTGGAAAACATACTTCACAGAGGCAGAGTGCAGGGCTTTCCCCAAACTCTGGATCCGGCCTGTGGACTGGGGGTTGGAAAACCCTGGTATATAGGACTGCACTTCAGATATCCTTTAATAAGTTAGGTAATCTTAAAACGACTCGATTCAACAGGATACAGTGGTTAGGGCAAAGGGTTTTTATACCTGCAGGCTACAAGTTCCAGTCCCATTTGTTTTTTCAAAGGCAAAACTGATGTGTCACTCTCTTGGCATTGCAGAGGTTGGAGATTTCCTGTCTTTGGATCTTGGGGGCACCAATTTCCGAGTGATGCTGGTAAAAGTGGGAGAAGGTGAAGGAGGGCAGTGGAATGTGAAGACTAAGCACCAAATGTATTCCATTCCAGAGGATGCCATGACGGGAACAGCTGAAATGGTGAGTCAGAGCATCATGTCAAATGAACTACTTAGGACGCAATCCTAACTAACTTTCCAGCACCGAGGTGAGGGCAGTGAAACTCCAAGGTAAGGGAACAAACATTCCCCTACCTTGAGGAGGCTGCTGAACATACCTGCAGCAGAAGCCCTCAAGCCAATTTTTTTCTGCTGTAAATATTTATTTCTTACTAATTCAAAAACATCCACTTCTGAATCAGCAAAACAAGAAAATGCAAAGCGTGTTAGCTGAGAACACCAAATGATAATATAACTAATTGTTCCCCTGCCCTGGCCACACTATATCAATGGAATAGACTCTGATTTCCAAAAAAGCACCCTAGCGTCATATGAGTTAATACCTGGCTACAGGGTAGAGTGCCATCTAGTGGGCGTAGCAGATGCATCAAGCATTTTGTTTAGATGGCTGGCAAGCAGGAAGGAAGGTAAAATGAAGCCCCCTACACCTCCACTTTCCTTACATTCCTGAGGATCTGTCTTTTACAGATAAAAGTCACTGCTGCACCTGCAAAAATATTTCTGTTTTCTTCCACAGCTCTTTGATTACATCTCTGAATGCATCTCCGATTTCCTAGACAAACACCAGATGAAACATAAAAAGCTACCTCTGGGCTTCACTTTTTCCTTCCCTGTTAGACACGAGGACCTTGACAAGGTGAGATTTTGGAAGAAGATTCCCCTCTTGCTCTGCTCTGTTCTGTTTTCCCTTCTGTTAGTAACTTGGCTGGGCTGTTGAACTCTTTAGAAGAGCAGCCCATAGTGTAGGAGAGTGTCCAGTTCTCTTTGCCACAGCAATACACTGGCTCAGGTGGGAGTAATGTGTCCCGTCCTGGGTGCTGCATTCTAAGAAAGACACAGGCAAATTGGAAGGGATACTGAGGAGAGTAATAAAGGTAGTCTGAAAAGAAAGTTATATGAAGAAAGTTGAAGGAGATGAGTACCTCTGGCCTGAAGACTGAGGTGGGGGATATGATTGCACTCTGTCTTCAGATCCCTGAAGGGTAGCTGTCACATAACTTCCTCCCTTTCAGATCTATGGAGGAGATAGAAGCTGGCACACTACTGGCAAAAGGGGAAGTGGCATTTGGAGTACCACCTGGGGCAAAGAGATCTTGGGTCAGACCCAACAATGGTCATTCACAGAAGCAGTAATTGATGATAACACAGTTGTCCTAGCGTTGCTAGCCACTGTCCTGGAAGAGATACCCTAAGTCTTGACAAAGTCTTAGATTAAATTAAGCCTTCAGATAAATTCTAGTTCTAGACTCTAGTTCTAGAGTTTCTTGTTAGTTCCCTTCTGGTTTTGATTTTTAATGCCAGATTTGTTGAGGCAGGTTTTACTGCTTTGAAAGCTTGACTTTCAGGGATTGTGCTAACTTGTCATGGAATTGTTTGTTCTATTTAAGCCCAAGTGCTTTTGCACATCCAAAATTGATCCATTTTGTCCCAAGAAATTACGCTTGTTCTGCTGTGTTTTGTCCTGATCCCTTTTGCCTCTTGTTCTATAGGGGATTCTGCTGAACTGGACGAAAGGCTTCAAAGCTTCGGGTGCTGAAGGGAACAATGTTGTGGGGCTTCTGAGAGATGCTATCAAACGGAGAGGGGTGAGATGAAAATAACTTGCTTTGTTCAAATGCATTACTTTTCTTTAATTGCTTCACAACTGACCGCTGCTTCCATCTGGCTTAGCACTGACTGGCAGTGGCTTCTCCAGGGTCTCAGACGGGCTCTCTCCCAGCCTTACTTGTCGATATCAAAGATTGTACTTGAGACCTTCCGCATGTGCTCTCCCACAAAGCTATGTCTAGTCACAGGGGGCAGATCTGGAGAGTGGGCAGTGAAGTGGCCTTCTTAAAATCCATTGTGAACCAAAATAGGTCAAATAACAGTTTTCATGATGCAGGAAGCTCCCTATTTTCTCTTCATTTATGCAAAGGCCTGCAAGAAAGAGTCAAAGAAGGCTCTAGGCATGTTCAGAGATGATGTGCACTCCATTTTGCATGCCATTTAACTAGAGCTTAGTCTCCTACCTTCAGCTCACCAAGAGCATTTGGCTGTCATAATCTGTGCAGTAATTGCTCTGTACCCATTGTACATCTGTTTCCCTTGACTTGGGCTTCATCCCTCTGTAGGACTTTGAGATGGATGTGGTCGCAATGGTCAATGACACGGTGGCCACCATGATCTCGTGCTACTATGAGGATCACCGATGTGAAGTCGGCATGATAGTGGGTAAGTAGTGTTCTCTGTCTTGGGCATAGCAGCTGCAAACAGCTATATTTTGGGGTTTCCTTCCAATGTTCTGGGTGTTATTATCAGTTTATCTATGGAGATTGAGTTGGTAACAGCTGAGAGGCTCACATCGGAAAGATACATTGCTCTATGCTAGCAGTTCCCAAAGTATTGGGACCTATGACACTCTACGTGCCGCGTGCACATTGTGCAACTCCCGGAAGTGACTGGAGATGATGTCCTCAACAGTCGCTTTCGGGTTTGGAGACATCGCACACCATTTCAAACAGCAGTAAGGAGGTCAGGGTGGGACGGAGCGATTTTCCCAGGTGCAGTTTTCACATGTTGGAGCTCTTCCTGCCACGCTGAGTTGACAGGGTAGCCATGATGGGGCAGCCTCCAGGGCAGTCATGATGCCCAGCAAGTGCCTCCCAAAGCCACAGACCATCTCGACACACAGTTTGGGAACCACTGCTCTATGCCAACATTTTTCAACCAGTGTGGTATGGCACATTGGGGTATGCTGCAAATGATCCACAGATGTGTCGCAGGAGTTTGGGGGAGGGTAATTTATTAGTATGGCCATTGGGAATGTGAGACACCCCCCCCCCCACCAACAGTGCAGTGTGCCTTGTAAAAATAAAAACTGATGGTTTGCCTTGACAATTTTAGCACCTTGTCAGGTGCGAGGTGAAAGAGGTTGAAAATTGCTATTCTATGTCAGTGTTTCTCAACTAGTGTTTTGGGTACTACCAGTGGTACTTGAAGTGATATCTGGTGGTACTCATGGGACCCCTGGATACCTGCCTCCTGGCAGCGGGACCAGGAACGTGACACAACAAACAGAGGTAGAAGACTTGGCTTGGAAGGTAGAGCTACTAAGCATGCTTTTCTGTGCTTGAAAAAGCCCTCCCATCCACTCTGAGCCTCCACTGGTGTTTGTCACATTGCATCTGGCCTCCTAACCCAGAAGCAACCACAATGATGTCATTGCCAGTAACTTCGGGTGGTACTTTGAATAGGTGAACCATATGAATTGGTATTGCTGTGGACAAATCCTACTCTATGTAATTATGCTTCCCAGGGGAATTCCTGCTGATTCATACTGCAGGTTCATGAGTACGCAGATTTAATGTCCACTGAAACATCAATGAGGCTTCTGTCGTTCTAGTTCAGATTAAGAAAGAACATCACAAAAACATTGTGTGCCAGGCTGTTTTGTAACCAGGAGGAGGAGGAAAGCTGTGTTGGCAGGTGTCGGAAATAAGGGCTCAGATACTCCGCGTACTTGCAGGGGAGCAATCTTATTTGCAATACTAGGGTAGTGGGTTGTCTAGAAAGATGATAAATTGCCTTACCACTTAATGTGGCCAGGCTGTTACCGGATAGTTCTGGGAATTCCTTTTATATCTCTGAACACTGTTTTGGTCAACATGAGCTTCGCAAATCCTGACATCACGTACTGCACGGGTAATTTTACATTGTAGGAGAAGCTAATTAAACCACACAAGACTGGAGAGAGAAAATTGTGCAGGGTTTATTAGAAACAGTGCTGGGCCAGCGTCTTGCCAGGAAGCAAGCAGATCTGACCCCGTAGGTGAGATTCAAACCTGTTCTCATGCCTTGCCAAAGAGGCACACAGAGAAAAAAAGGCTAGTCCATCAATCATCATAAAACTACAAACATTTCTTCATGGCTCCAATAGCATTCAGTGTCATGTCTGCATAATTTCAAAGCAGTTCTTCAGGAACTTAGAAACAAATGAGAAATGTAACACCATGACCTCCTTTGATAAGACATTTAGCATACATCTGCATTCCTAAGGCAGGGGTTTAAGATATTGCTTTCCTACTCACTCAGCCATAAGTCAGGGCTGGTCTATGTGAATGACTGGTCTATGTGAATGGCTACTATAGTTTCAGGCTGGATGCAGGAGCGCAAACTCTTAATATAGAAGAAAAGCCTTAGCATAGGGCAATTAATAGCTAAACAACAATATAATAAAGGCAAAAATCAACAGTTCTCTTTCAATATCCATCATAAATTTGTTTCAGGCTTGATGAAAACATATCAACGGTCCTGTTCTGTTGATTAAATACTTGGCAAAGGGATTTCCCACAAGAGATTAAAGCACTTTTTGTATTTCTACAATATAGCTGTAAAAACTACAACAGAATTAACTTCCATGTTTGCTCTTGCGTGGAAAATATTGACAATATTTAGTTCAAGAGCTAGTGTGGTTTAAGGGTTATAGTAGCAGGTTCCCAAATTTACTGGGGTCGTGGCACTCTTCTTTTGTGCCAGATCCAAGGTGGGAGAGCTGCGAAGATGGATGATGCCGTCTTGGCAACATCTTGGCAGGAGTTCTGGCTCAGTTGGTAGAGCTGCCGCCTTGTATGCCTGAAGATCTGAGGCTGCCAGTTCGAAACAACCAGAAGTACCCGAGAACTGACGAGCTGATGAGCTGACCCTTGGTGGCAGAGAGGAGTTGCCGTCAAGTGGAGCATGGGAGGCAAAGGGCCAGAGAGAGGCCAGACTGGGAAGGAATCCAGCTGGAACGAGAAGTTCTATGAAAGACTAGAACTATTCAATTGTAAAAATCCCTACGGGGGTTTAGAACAACCTGCCTATGTAAACCGCCTTGGATTAAAGTCTGAGGAGAAATCTGACGACCAAAGAAAGGTGGTATATAAATAGCTGTATAAATAAATAAATAAATCTTGGATCTTGCATGGTCCCACGTGATTCTTGTGTGATACCTGTGAGATCTCACACAATTCAAGATGGCAGCACCCAGGAGAGCAGGAAAAAGAGGCTGCTGAGGGCATTCTGCAGCGCCCCTGTGAGTTCACTGCAGCGCCATCAGGTGGTGTGGCATGGGTTGGGAACCGCTGGGTCATCAGGTTGGTCTTAGACTGCGAAAGACCTGGGTTCAGATCCCAGCTCAGCCAGCCATATGGGAAACCTTGAACCCATCATGCACTCTTAGTTTAACCTGCCTTGTGGGGCTGTTGTGAATAAAAGAATACACCACCTGGAACCCTTTGGAAGATGGATAGGATTATAAAAAAATGGAACAAAATAAAAGTACAACAGAGGTTCATTGAAAATACACATTGAAACTAGGCTGGCTCATCCTTACACTCAACTGAGGCAGTTGCCTCAGGTGGGAGATTGGTCAGGCCATCTCCCTGCACTGTTCCTCCCGCTCCCTGGTTTTGAAGGAAGAGGGGAACAGAGCAGAAGAGAAATTGTGGAGGAAAAGAGAGGTGTGTGTTTTGGAGGTGCTTTAGTCTTCCATACTTCTGTTCCTCTCTTCCTCTGCAAATCCACAGAGGAGGAACAACAGTGCAGGTGACTGGTGTAAAAGGAGCAGCGTTTGGTACTCTGCCTTAGGTGTGAAGAAGCCCAATTATCACGCTGGAAGAACCCAATTGTAAAGGGGGCTGGATAAACTGCTTCTGGGGGCCGCATCTGGCCCTACATTTACTGTGGCTCTGTGTTTATTATTTCGCTTTGGAATGCTGCCTAATGGTTTTGTAAATGGAATGCTTCATTGGGATGAACATGGAGCAAGCCACATCACATCCCTTTGCTACTGGGTACGGAGAGTCTCATTCTTCGTTTTCCATCCTGCCAGGCACAGGTTGCAACGCTTGCTACATGGAGGAGATGCAGAATGTGGAACTCGTAGAGGGAGACGAGGGACGGATGTGCGTCAATACCGAATGGGGAGCGTTTGGAGCCTCGGGAGAGCTGGATGAATTCCTCCTGGAGTATGATCGTGTGGTGGATGAGACCTCCCTTAACCCCGGTCAGCAGCTGTAAGGAATATGACAAAGTTAACATAACTGCTTATTGCTGTTTCTGGGCTTTATACTTCTCCCTGTCAGATGAATCTGAGTTGTTGTCATGAACACTTCAACCTATCCCCATCCTTAGCGGGGCACAGCTCATTAATCTTCTGAGAAAGGGTGTCTTCCCAGTAACTAGGAGAGTTAGGGCAAACAAAAGAAAATATTTCTTTACCCAGTGTGTAATTTAGTCTGTGGAACTCCTTGCCACAGGATGTGGTGATGGCATCTGGCCTGTATGCCTTTTAAAAGGGGTCTGGACAGATTTCTAGAGAAAAAGTCCATCATGGGTTACAAGCTGCGATGTGTTTGTGCAATCTCCTGATTTTAGAAGTAGGCTACCTCAGAATGCCAGGTGCAAGGGAGGGCACCAGGATACTGGTCCCTTGTTGTCTTGTGTGCTTCCCGGGGCATGTGGTGGGCCACTCTTGAGATACAGGAAGCTGTACTAGATGGACCTTTGGCCTGATCCAGCGGGCTCTTCTTATGTTCTGATGACGATGTTCATCTCTCTCTGGGCTCATTTTAAGAGTGGACAAGCAAATTGGTTGACAAGCATCACAGCTATTCCAAAGCTTTCAGCACCTGAAGTTAGGTCCGGCCTTAGGAACTCTAGGGCCCAATTTGAAATTATTTTTGCAGGGCCTCCATGTTCACAGCCAAGGTTCACAGCCAAGGTCAGCCAAGATTCTGTGTGCAGAATCTTAGAGACCATAAATAAAATTTATTGTAGGCTTTATATCTTTATGGTAGAATGGAAACCCATCAAAGGGTGAGCTTCAGAAGTGCATGTGAGCTAATGGAGCAAATGGTTCTAAGCTCTTTATAATGTAAAATTGCATACGTGTAAGCCTACATGTAAACAAACAAAATGTGTGGATTACTTTTGAAAAGTAAATAGTTACAAAACCACTTGTTTCAGTGACTGTGAAGTGATAGAGTAAAAATATTAATTTTGTGTTTAGAAAAAAATTCAAAATGTCAATTGCAACATACAAGACTGGATTACCCTAACACAGGGAGGGGACCCTTAAGTGCAGGGCCCAATTGGAAGCAATGGATCCAATTGGCTTAAAGCTGGCTCTGCCTGAAATGGTGTATACCCAATGAAACCTCCCTTACCTGCTTACTCCACTCTTCCTCCTCCTCTTCCTAGATTTGGGAAGGGGCAACTGAGCAGGACAGGAAGTGTGGAGGAGAGAAGAGTGGCAGGCTAGAAGATTCTGCAGCCCACCACTTTCTTCTCCTCATTGTGTTCTTGTCTATTCTATTCCCTTCAAATCCAGAGAGTGGAGAAGAAGGGGCTGTGGTGGCAAAGCCTGCCCACCAATCTATCCCCCCGCAGGCAACTATCTTAGTTGGCCTGGTTCAGGGCAGCCCTGAGAAGCATTTTAAACCTTGGAAAGAATCCCTCAAGCTGAGAACATGAATCCTGGGACAAAAGCCACTTTCTGACCCAGGAGATTTTTGTCCTAATGCAGTTTGTTGGGCAGGAACCAAGACTCAACCAAAAGTGGGCTGCCCATGATGTGGCTAAGAGGAGCATGCATTCTAGGTACCAAATGCTCCAAGAGGCAATTGACTGATCCTTTTCTGCACTTGTTTGCAGCTGAGAAAATGTGCAGAGTCCAGCAAAGAAGGGGAGTGGTTGTTTTTCCTGTGGCTTGGAGGAAAAAGCCTCTATAGTTGAGCAATCAATCTGGAATTGTGAAGGTTTTTGTTGAAACAGGGCACAATAATTTCATCTAATGAGCCCAGGATGACATGCGCATGCACCAGTGAAATCCTCTCTCCCTCTCTCTCTCTCTCTCTCTCTCTCTCTCTCTCTCTCTTTTTCTGGTTTACTTTCCTTTGTACGAGCACCCCACACACAAACACACACACCTCCTTATGCTACTAATAACTAAACCAACACCTCCTCTGTCTCAGGTACGAGAAGATTATAGGAGGGAAGTACATGGGAGAAATTGCCCGACTTGTGCTGCTAAAACTTGTCAATGAAAACTTGCTCTTCAATGGAGAGGCTTCAGAGAAGATGAAAACCAGAGGGGCCTTTGAAACTCGGTTTATCTCACAAATTGAAAGGTAAGATTGTATTCTTCTAATCCAGGGGTCTCCAAACCCTGGCCCAGGGGCCAGATGTGGCCCGCAGCTAGTCCCTTGTTCTCTGAAAGCCTCTGGCCCACTCGACTGAACATGACCAGAGCTGTGCTCTGATTGCCTCTGGAGGATGTTCTGAGGGCCAGAGAGGCTGAGTGAATAAGCCCACTCATTCATTTTTTCATTCATCTAAGTTCCATCTCTAATATATTTTTTTTAATTTTATATTTAAATTTTTTTCCGGCCCTCAGCACTGCGCCAGATATTTCATGCAGCCCTCTGGTCAAAAAGTTTGGAGACCCCTGTTCTAATCTAAGGTATTAGACTTTTCACTTCCTTTCCTGCTCTGATTACCTGCACAGTAGATTTTTCCCGGTTACGCAAAATGACCCTGTTTTTCCAGCGTTTTGCTTTTTTCTCAGAACAAAGGGCAGCAAAGGGTCATCCTGGGGCATTTTTAGACCACTGCTGGGACCCACCTCCTTATTACTTAGCTTCATTCCAGTACAGGAACGTATTGTGACATCACCAGTCCCAGTGACATCATCAGACATTTATTTCTAAGCCTGATGCAAGAAATAATCCATCTTGAATGGAACAGAGCATTGATTCAGGCCCAAATCCTAACCAACTTTCCAGCACTGGCATAGCTGTGCCAATGGAATGTGTGCTACATCCTGTAGTTGGGTGGCACTCATGGAGGCCTCCACAAAATAAGGGAATGTTTGTTCCCTTACCTAGGAGCTGCACTGCCCTTATGTCGGTGCTGGAGAGTGGGTTAGGATTGCTCCCTCAGTCACTGTGCTGTGAAATGCTGCGTCTGAACTTGCCTCTTATATATGCTTGTATAAGAATAGCAATAATTATAGAGCCAGCCCAAGATCTCCTGGTGTCTGATATCCACCCCTCCTTGGGGCAGCACATTGCCAAGCCAAATGCTGCCCCCTCTTACCCAGAAGCACATCAGCTGCTGCCTTTGCTGTTCCTTCTCCTCCTCCCACTCTCTGGATTGAAAAGAGAAGAATGACGTGGAAGAGGAAGTGGTCAGGAGAGTGGTGGGCTAGAGGGTCTGGAGGAAGCAGAGGAAAGTGTTGGGGCCAAGCATCCCATTGTGATCTGAGAACTGCCGTGCTTGTTGTTCTCAGTGACCCTGGTGATCGCAAGCAAATCTACAACATCCTGACTTCCTTTGGGCTCTTGCCCTCCGTAACGGACTGTGACATTGTTCGCATGGTATGCGAGAGTGTTTCTACACGTGCAGCACAGATGTGCTCCGCCGGGCTGGCTGGTGTCATTAATCGCATGCGGGACAGCAGGAGTGAGGAGACGCTGAAGATCACAGTGGGCGTCGACGGCTCAGTCTACAAGCTGCACCCCAGGTGAGGTTTGTGCATCCCTGATACCAAGTGGGGTATTTACAGAAAGCTAGATTCTCCTGAAGGGTGAATATTATATTGAACATTTATGTTGGCATCCTTTAGTCTCGGAAGACTATGGTATCGCGCTCTGAATGGTGGCTCTGGAACAGTGTCCTCTCCAGTACGCGAAGCCTGGGTAAAGTAGGTATGGAGGATAGGCTGTTACCCATGCAGCAAATCCCCCCTCTCCACGTCACTGAAATGGTCCAATGGAAAGGCAGAAGCCAATACGGTTGGTTCCAGCGGCATCGCAGGAGTTGCCAGAACGTGACTGTGTTCAGCCATGAACTGCCTCAGGGACTCCGGCTCCTGATTTTGCCTCGAGGTTGACTCCTGAAGCCTTTTCCTTAACTGGATGTAGCCACAAGGCAGTGGAGGTTTGGGATCAGAGTTTTCCTTCTCTCAGATGAGCTGCCTTCCCAGGCTGACGAGCCCCATCTACCCGGTGGCTGTTTAGTCGCCTCTTACGACAAGTACAGACAAACTGAGGGCCTATTCTTATCCCCAGCCCCCAGGGGATGAACATTTATATTGAACATTAAACATTTGGAATCATCTCCTTGGAACGGTTGCAGAGACAAAAGGGCTCTTCCCAGTGGGAAGTCCCAGTTTAGTCTGGGACTGTCACATGTCAGTGACTCACATTGTCAAGGGGTTCCTGTTAGAGCGTCATCCCTTTATTGTCACCTGATGGCCCCTTTACAACTGTGATTCTAAGGAGAAAGGGCAACATCCACTGGATAACATGTGGAACCGGTTCAGCTTTGGTGGTAGTTAACAATGGAAAAGCAGCGGGCAGGGAAAGAGTTAAGTGCACACTGGTGTGCTGTGATTAACTTGGCCCTTGTCCAGCCAGCTTGAAAGGAGCATCAGAGACACCTGCCCATGGTGTCTCTGGCAAGAGCTGGGGCAGAGAGATTTTGCCTGTGTTTTGATTGTGCCTCGTAGAATAGGGCCATCATTCATAAGGCCGTGGCAGCAACAAATTTCATGCTGCTAGACAGGAGATAGGAGACAATAGCTGGAAGAGGAAACTCCCCCAGGCTAAGGCTTCAGCGGGAGCTCGGAATCTAGGAATGGGGTTTTTGGACACCACGCAGGGCACGTCCGCATGGCAGCTTTCTGCGCTGTTCCTGACGGGTTGAATGGACTGAAAACCGGAAACGAGGAAAGAGTCCCTTAAAGACGGAGCAAAGTCTGGCTCCTTCTTTAGTCTGTGTTGCTCTTTAGTCTGTGTTGATGTATTATTTAATCAATGAATGTATTGATCAAGTAATGAAAAATGAATTTAAAAAGCGGCTCCTATTGAGCAGAATTTTTATTTATTTATTACTTGAAAATATGTACTACTAACTGCTGTACTACCACCTGCTATTGGGTGGTGCTGGTTTACAAGAGCCGGGATGGTATGGCATGGTATGGTGGTTAGAACAGTAGATTTGGGCCAGAAAGCTGGCCATGAAGCTTACTGGGTGACTTTGAGCCAGTAACCATCTCTCTCCCTAACCTACCTTGCAGGGTTATTTTAAAGGCCAAAGGAAAGGAGGATCCATGTACCCTGCTCTGAGCTCCTTAAGGGAAAGGCAGGACAGAAATCTGGAAAATAAATAAGAGGCATTCCCCTTCTCTGCATCTGGAGAGAGAGATTTAAAAACAAAGTTTGTTTTTTTTCCTCTAAAATTGTTTTCATTCATGTGTGATGCATGCAATTCATTAAGCATTTGAAACATTTATATACAGGTTGACCCTCAGTATCTGTGGGGCATCCATTCCTGGATTCCCTGAGGATACTGAATCTGCAGATATTGAGATCTATGGGGCGGGACAGACTCAAAGGACCTTCTGGTTTTGCAGAGGCAGAATGCAGTCACTGTGCTTTCACTTTTAGAGAACTGGGGGGCCCTGTGGAGGGTTGCACAGGGCTCCCTGCACCCCTGGGAGGCTGCAGCAGGGACTGGTGAGTATATGCCAGTCCCTGTGCCCCTGTTAGCACCTCTCCAGCCCCCGCCCCCGCAAGAACTTACTGCGGCTCAAACTCTCCTTGGGAGTTTGAGAACTGCTGCCCTAATGAAAAAGCAGCCACCATTTTGAAGCCTCAGTGCCAGGCCTTGATAGAAGGGGACACACAGAATAGCAACTAGATTTTTCTGCTACCTGCAAACAAAGCAGGGAGGAACAGTGCAAGCTTTTGCTCCCCGCTGAAGTGCTCCTGTCGGAAGACCAGGAAAAGTGATTTCCAGGCCTAAGCTGCGGTCACTCCACAACACAGGAGTCAAGTCACAGATGCACAAACGTCTCATCTTTCTTTTCTCTTTTCCAGCTTCAAAGACCGGTTCCACGCGACAGTCACACAGCTCACTCCCGGCTGCGACATCACCTTCTTGCAGTCAGAGGAAGGCAGCGGCCGGGGAGCGGCCCTCATCTCGGCAGTAGCATGCAAAATGGCCTGCATGATTGGCCACTGAGAAGGCGCTGGCAGAGAAGGACCTTTTTCAAAGGGAAGCCATCTCCCTGGGAAGCACCTCTAGCCGGTGCTGGGCTGAGAGTGTGCGGAGGAGCTGACATGGCAGCAAGAAGGTTTTTCCTGGGGCGGGAAAGGGGGGAGGATGGAGGGAGCGACTTCGGGTTCCTCCCAGCCTCTACGTGTAGACAGCACAATAACCACACAAACACACACACACACACAGCGCAGTTTCTCCTTTCTGTTCTTCAAACCTTCTCCACTACTGCAGGTCTGGGGTTTCAGTTCAAGAAGGAAAGCTCATGGAGGAGTTTTCGTATAGATTGGTGAGGGTGGGGCCGGGAGGGCTGGATGGCCGTAAAACGGGACTTTTCCAATTTCTCAAGAAGCAGAGATTGGGGCAGAGCGGCATCCAGTCATCACAAACAGTGGCAAAGGACTATTTTTCCCCTCTGAAGCGGTGCCTAGAGTTGGCCATTGGGCATTGTCCACACCAAGCTGAGGCCCTACCTGACCAAGTTGACCACTGAGCCCTCAGTACTGGTGGCCGTCGGTGAACAGGCAGGGACCCAGTGTGGGGGTTTGCTCCAGCCCCCGTAGCAAGCTAACGCCAGTCCTGTCTCAAGATATCGGGTGCAGTGGGATTAATTCAGTCCTATTTTTATCGACTGCCGGCAGCAGAAAGCTCAGCACTGGCGGGGAAGAAGGCCAAGTAAACCTGCTTTCTGCCATTTCCCTCCAGCTTCCAAGATGCTGGTGTTTGTCACCAGCTGTTTCTGAACACGTGTTCCTGTGTCAGCATCAGCCCAAATGAATGTCCCCTCCAGCAGAAGAGCCCAACTGATAAGCCTTTGTTCTGTTTTGCGTCCTCCGGTGCTTTCCAAACTTTGGTCTTGGCAATCACATATGACCGCAGGAGGCTGACAACTTGGTCTAAATCAGTGCTCTTCGACCTTTTTTGCTCCATGACCCCAACAAATAATGAGACCACTGATCCCACCCCCTCCCAGGACCTGATCCGCCCACCCCACCTCCTCCATCTCCGTTCCCCCTACCTCTTGCGTCTTCACAACAATCCTGGAAGTAGCAGCTTAAGCAGTTCAGCCTTAGGAGCTGCGGGGCAAGAGAGCAAGAAGAGGCTGTGCAGGTTGTGTTTGATTAAGAATTCAGTTTTGCTAAGGCAGTACCACGACTGGATTGGATCCAAGCCCTCTGTTGCACAGGCTGTGAAAGGCTGCTTGCAACCCCCCACCAAATGAGGCTTTGTGGCCCCATGGGGGACACGACCCACAGTTAAGGAACACTGGTTTAAATAACCAAGTGAAAGCTGCCAATTGCATATTGTCATATCAAGAATTTGTGGTCATGCCGAAAAAGCATGTGCGCCCAAGGAGCATTGGAGAACAGGCAAAGCACATGAAATGTTTCATAATCTAGGCTTAGATTTCTGGAACTCTCAGGGCCGCCCCTCTAAGGACCTGAGGCAACTACCCCCTTACTGGATGGCCCACCAGTCGCCTCCTCTGCCACTTCTTCCCCTCCCACTCCCTGCATTTGAAAGAAAGAGAGATAAATATAAGCTGAACTGTGGAGGAGTGAGATGGGCCAGAGTGCCAAGGTTCCCTCGTCCACCACTTTCTTTTCTTCCATTTTTCTTCTGCTATTTCATGCTTTGTTTTTAAATTCAAATAGCGGAGCCGGCCCATCCAGGAGGCCAACTGAAAGAGTCGCCTCAGGCAGCAGATTTGGTGAGAAGCACCATCTGTGTCTGCCTACTTGCCTCCACTGCTGTTGCTGCTGCTCCCATTTTCTGGTCTAGGACAGGAAGAGGGGGGCAGTCTGCCATTCTGCTTTCAGGCTGGTCATGGTTTTTTTTCCTCTGGTTTGTTCCACCGAGGGGCATTAAAATGAAATTTCTTCCCTGGCAGTCTGAAGAAGCACGGTCCATTATACTCTTTCACTCTGCTGCACGTTCAGAGGGTGCCACAACAGAACACAGTGATGTGCTAAGATCCGCACAGGCATCCCATAGGTGAGGATAAATACAGACACCTTTTCTCAGCAGGCTTAGAAAGATGGTAGAAATATGGGCTGGTACTAAGAGACGTGCGCTATGTGGTGTACATGACATCTGTGCAGAAAGAAGCTTGCGCAGTTCTGTTTGTGAAATCCCTTAGCTTGCACCTGTGGCACGCTCACCCTCTGAGCCTGATTCCAGGTCATATGGTATTGTGACCCAGACTTTCTTCCCGACTGCAATGAACTTGTTACTTCTCTCTTTCTCTGCAACTCCTGCTATCCTGCCCTTGGATCCGGGGGCACTTTTGTATTAAAAAGAATAAGAATTTAAAAAAATAAATAAATTTTTTTGTTTAAATCTGCCCCTAATGTGTCTGTTCTATTTCTGAAGCTGTGTCTGTGTTATGGTTGATTGTTCAGTATGCTGCAGAAACCACAGGGTAATCCAACTACTAAGATTTGTTTTTTAAAATGTTTGGAAAAATGCTGTAGAAACCAGTAAACTGAAGAATGGTGTTAGTGGTAAGGCTTATGCTGGCGATACTAAAGCAGTATTACCAATGGTGTGACGGTAAATTCTGAAGCGCAGGAGCTCATCCGGAGACAGCCCCAATACCATGCTCTGCTAAGATCATGAAACACACATGCAATCAACTTTAAATTTACTAAAGGGAGTGTTTTCTTGGCCTGCCACTTATTCCTACTTTGCAGTGGCATAGCTAAGGGGGTGCAGGGGATAGCAATTGCACCAGCCAACCAGCTTTAGGAAGGCAGCAACCTGAGCTTGACACTAGTGGCCAAATTGTGAAAATTCTTTGGTGTTTTTTAATAATGCAATCATGGCATGGCATATTCCATTCAATGGGGAGTTTAATGCAGAATGCAATGAAACAAACCATGTCAAAATATCTCTATTCTATCAAAAGTTATAGCCAAATAACCAGAAAATAAAAACACAACAGCAACATGTAACAAAAACTGGATTTTTTCAACTCAAAACTGACCAGTAAGTGATTGTTTCAAGAGCCAATTAGGTGTTATTGGTTTCCTGTTGTAGCATATAACAAGTTGTTAAAATGAGTCTGCTCTCATTTCCATGGATCATGATGCAGTTACCACTGTTAACTGGGTAAAGAGGCACTTTTTCAAATGGTGCTCCTCATATGTTTAGCAGACCCAACCTCTGCAAACCCAACAGCAGATCCCAAGGCTGGGATTTCTAAGGCCTGCTGGTATTTTCTAAGGTACTTCTGGTTTTAGTAGAAACCACAAGTGTCTTTGTAAGGTTTCCAGCAGACCTTCTGAGGCATTGGGAGCCCACACACAGCCTACTTTCACCTCAGACCACCTCCTGGACCCGACCCCCCCCCCCGGGAGTGTTCTGGGCATCTGGGCCCCAGGGGTGTTTATACCCCAGGGATTGTTAAAACTTTTTGTGCCCTTGGATGCCACATACCTGCACCACTGATCAGGGCTATGGGAGTAGGGGTGAAAATTACAGAAAAATAGTGTTCTAGCAAGTTATCCCTCTCTAGGTACAGGTGTAGTAAATATACTAGTAGTATTCACTTCTAGTAGTAAATGTGTAGTAAATATTCAGGAATGACTGTAGGAGTAGCAGCAAGGAAAAGCAAATTGAAAACTCATGTTACGGAAAGCTTGGCTCAGGAAAAGCTTCCTCCATTCGCAAAGCCTGGAATGCGCTGTTATCCAGGCCTTATCGCTGTCACGGTGTCTCAATTAGGACTGCCAAGTTTGGCTCTCCTCTGCTCCTCTCCACTGCCCTGCTCCTGATTTAGCTCACTAAGTGATAAGCCCTGGGATATAGTCTGAACCCACCAGGCTTGACGCCATCCAGACCATCTTTCTTATGCAGCACATCCAATATGGTGAGTAGCTTTTGCTTCTGCTTGGCAATTCCTCCTTATAATGGGCTTTTGGGTGTATACTGAATATGCAGAGCAAGGTACTTCTCATGCACAGGTGATGATTGGGAATTCTTAGCCAGGACAGCAGCACGCACATACCAAAACAGCCAGATTGATCACTAGTTTCTCGTTCTAGGGGCATATTGAAAGTTTCTGCTTTGCACGGGTGTTCCAAAGGTCTCTATTTAGCAGGCACCCAGTCCCATCGCAGGCTGGGTCACTTTTGCTTTTCCTGCCACTGAACTGAAAAATTTCAGAGCCGCTGAAAAACTGGCATCTTGTCGTCTTTCTTGCTACTGAAAAGGGCTTTCTAGGCTGGTCACACAAACCTTTTAAAAGGCTGATGTGGAAAACACTTTCCTACCTTCTCTTCCTTGGGCTCTGTTTTTTTCTGGCTAGGATCCCACCATCCAGGCTTTCCCTGCACCCCCTTTCCTCCCTTGTGGTTTTCATTGTGTTACTATATTGTAAGCCTTTTGGGGGCAGGGACCCATCTTTTCATTCTGGGTAAAACATCATGTACACAGAAGGTACAATATAAATGACAACCACCTCCCTTTGGTGTTTGTCTTCCTTCAGGCCAGCCGGAAAGCAGGGACGCGAAGCAAAGCAGCTACGAAACGGGCGCAGCGAGGCTCTTCCAATGTCTTCTCCATGTTTGAGCAGTCCCAGATCCAGGAGTTCAAGGAGGTGAGGGTTTCAGGGCCCTAAGGTGTGTGTTCCAGTTCGAGCAGGAATCCAAGCAAATTATTCCAAGCCCATGCCCAACCTACATCCAAGGAGAGCCTCTGATACTTGAGTCTCATTTTCTTACCTGGCAAAATGCCTCCTGTTGCCTTAATTCCACCTCTCACTCTCTGGATCTGAAGAGGAATAGAGAGGAAGTCTGGAAGATAAATCTCACATTTTCTAATCCTAATCCCATATGCAAAAGAGTACTTTCTTTCCTGCAGGTGACATGCCCCTTCCAGCCAATCAGGGATCATGTAGTCAGCATGGTGATGGTTCACAGCATTACATGGGGCCTATCACTATCATTTCACATAACCTACCTCATAAGGTGGTTGTGAAGATAAATGGAGGGGAAGAGAACACATGTGGTCTCCTAATCTCTTTGGCAAAAGTGTGGGATATAAATGAAGTGAAACATTTGGGCATATTATAGTCCCCCAAAGGAACTGTACTCCACAGAGATAATAGGCTTAAACTTTATTCTCCTCTTTCCAAGGCATTCAGCTGCATTGACCAGAATCGTGATGGCATTATCAGCAAATCAGACCTGAAAGAGACCTATGGACAACTTGGTGAGTGATTCCAGTTGTAATAGAAATGGAAAACTTGATGGCTTTCTCCTTATCAAACAACTAATCAGAGCTGAGACCAGCAGAGGCAGTTTGCCTGGGGCAGGGGCTGTTATCCACCTCTTCTACTCCTCTGCCTCCCACTCCCTGGATCCAAAAGGGAAAAGGGGAACAGAGCAGAAGAGGAAGTGTGGAGGAGAAGAAAGTGGTGAGCTAGAGTGTCTTCTCTCCCCCATTCTTCGTCTGCCACTCCATTGTCCTCCTCCTTGTCAAATCCAGGGAGTCCGAGGAGAAGGAGTGTTAGAGATGGCTGGCATGTCACTGGATAAGGTGGGGGTGATGGCAGCATTTGGTGGGCATCACTGGGAGGCCTTGGAGTAAAACCGCAAATCTCAGGTAAAAGGGAAAACAGTGCCAGGTTTTGTGCATGGGATCATTCTATTATGGGACATTTGACCAGCTTCTGCCATCTATCCTAATCCATCTGATGCAGCAAAGCTGGATACAATTAAAACATCCAAGTTGCTTTTGAGGTAACCCACATTGGGGGAAGACCCACAGCTCAGGAGTAGAACACATAATTTGCATGCCAAAGTTCTCAGGTTCAAACCTTAGCTTATTCAGGTAAGGCGGGGAGAAGACATCTACCTGAAACCCTAGAGCAGCCATTTTCAACCAGTGCGCCATGGCACACTGGTGTGCCGCGAGTGGTCCACAGGTGTGCCACAGGATTTTGGGGGAAGGTCATTTACTAATAGGGCCAATGCGAGATGTGAGCCCCCACTGGCAGCATGGTGTGCCTTGTCAATTGTCAAAAACCTGGTGGTGTGCCTTAACCATTTTAATGCCTTGTCAGTGTGCCATGAGATGGAAAAGGTCGAAAATCACTGCCCTAGAGAGTTGCTGCCAGTCTGTGACAGCAATATTGAGTGACATTGACCAATGGTCAGACTTGGCAGAAGGCAGCTTCATAGGTGAATCTAAACTGAGAAGAAGTGTAAACTCCAGTGAGATCTTTTGTATGGAAAATGACCCATACAAGGCCTTGAGATCTACGAGTGGAGTCCTGCTCTGCAAAGCTGCCATCTATCAGAAGCAAAATTCTCAGTGACTTTCCTGTCAGGAATGCAACAGCAGAAAATATCTTCTTATCTGTGGAGCCACAGCAGGTGACGTAGCAAGCATGTTATCTCTGGAGCCAGGAGCACTTCACTCTCTGGATTTACTGCCTGGCATCTCTTTCGATAAGTAGCTTGTCACTTGCAGGAGGGGGCGGTGAGGTTTGGATTCTTCACAAGCACAGCGAGTTGGTGCTCTGCACCTTTCTTGCGACACAGAAAGTGTAGCCTGCAAGCCCAGGAAACCAGTGACAAAGTAAGGAATGTGCATTCATCACTCAGTGAAGCCACAGAAGAACCCTGCTGGATCAGGACAACGGCCTGTTGAATCCAGCACCCTGTTTCTGACAGTGGCTAATCAACTGCCTCTGGGAAGGCCATAACCAGGAAATGAAGGTGCACCCCCTCCCATTATCACTCTCCTGCAACTGATACTAAACTGTGGAACTCCTTGCCACAGGGTGCGGTTATGGCACCTGGCCTAGATGCTCTAAAAAGGGGACTGGACAGATTTATGGAGGGAAAGTCTTATAGGTTACAAGTCACGACGGGTGAACCTCCTGGTTCTGGAAGTAGGTTACTTCAGAATGCTAGATCCAAGGGAGTGACAGGAGGATGCAGGACTCTTGTTGTCTTGTGTGCTCTCTGAGACACCTGGTGGGTCACTGTGAGATACAGGAAACTGGACTAGATGGACCTTTGGCCTGATCCAGCAGGACTATTCTTATATTGAAAGGCACCTTGCCTCTGAATTTGGAGGGTCTATATAGCTATCAGGACTAGTAACCACACATGCTAAGAATTGCTAGTGTCCACCAGAAAATCGCCCAAGGAACAGATTCTGCTGGTAGAGTTGTCCTCCATAATCTTGTCTGATTGCTTTCTATAGCCATCACCATATCCTGTGGCAGTGAATTCCACAGACTAATTCCACACTGCGTGAAGTCTTTCCTTTTCTCTGTCCTGGATCAACCACCAAAGATTTTCATTGGATGACCTAGGATTCTAATGTTGTGAGAGAGGGAGAAGCCCTTCTTTCTACCCACTTCCTCTCCACTGTGCATTATTTGTTTTGTTTTTTTTCTGCAGGGAAAATGAATGTGAAGGATGAAGAGCTGGAAGAGATGCTGAAGGAAGGAAAAGGACCCATAAACTTCACTGTCTTTTTAACGCTCTTTGGGGAGAAATTGAATGGTGAGTCAATAGCAAATGATCACCGGTCGGTTCTCAAACATCATCCCACAGTAATTGTGCTCAGGCAGTGAACCAGTTGCATTCATGGCAGAAATGGAACAGCTGGTTTTCCTCACTGGGGCATCTCTATGCCAAGGGGAGCTGCAGCTGCTATATGCCTACCCCTGAAGCAGTCCCACCAAAGAAAAGATCACAACTCTAATACTGTATATTTTAAATGCTCCACACTGTTAACAATAGCAGCATTAATTCTGGCATTCAGCACTAGTCCCAAATATTCAAGGTCATCAGAACCACCCCACAACCTCCTGGCACTTGAGGCAGTACAACAAATGCCCCTCCCCCATCCAGCAGTATGCCAGCTGGTTTTACTGCACTCTATTCCTCCTCCTGTTCTGTTGACTTTAAAAAGGAAGAGGGGAACAGAGCAGAAGAGAAAGTGTGAAAGAGAGGAATGTCTGACACTCTAGCCCACCTTTCCTCCTCCACACTTCCACCAAGTTCCTCTTTTTCTTTTCCGGATCAGGGAGGGGGGAGAAGGAAGAGCAATGGAAGCAGGAAGATCGAGAGAGATAACTATCTCTGCAACATTTACTGCAGGCTGGAGACGCCTTCATTGTTGGGATACCCCTGAAGACTTTGTCTTGTTGGCAACCTTCAGTCTCGAAAGACTCTGGTATCGCGCTCTGAAAGGTGGTTCTGGAACAGCGTCTAGTGTGGCTGAAAAGGCCAATTCGGGAGTGACAATCCCTTCCACACTGGGAGCAAGTGCAGTCTGTCCCTGGTCTGTCTCCCTGGCTATGGGCCTTCCTTCTTTGCCTCTTAGCCTCAGACTGTTGACCAAGTGTCTCTTCAAACTGGGAAAGGCCATGCTGCACAGCCTGCCTCCAAGTGGGCCACTCAGAGGCCAGGGTTTCCCACTTGTTGAGGTCCACTCCTAAGGCCTTCAGATCCCTCTTGCAGATGTCCTTGTATCGCAGCTGTGGTCTACCTGTAGGGCGCTTTCCTTGCACAAGTTCTCCATAGAGGAGATCCTTTGGGATCCGGCCATCATCCATTCTCACAACATGACCGAGCCAACGCAGGCGTCTCTGTTTCAGCAGTGCATACATGCTAGGGATTCCAGCACGTTCCAGGACTGTGTTGTTTGGAACTTTGTCCTGCCAGGTGATGCCGAGGATGCCTCGGAGGCAGCGCATGTGGAAAGCGTTCAGTTTCCTCTCCTGTTGTGAGCGAAGAGTCCATGACTTGCTGCAGTACAGAAGTGTACTCAGGACACACAAAGAATGTTCTTAACAATTACTTTGTATAATTAATCTGTGGAACCCCTTGCCATGGGATGTGTTGATGGCACTTGGCCTAGATGCCTTTAAAAAGGGATTGGACAGATCCCTGGAGGAAAAGTCCATCGCAAGCCATGAAGGGTATACACAACCTCCTTGTTTTAGAAGCAGGCTATCTCTGAAACACCAGGTGCAAAGGAGTGGCAACAGGATGCAGGTATCGTGTTATCTTGTGTGCTCCCTGGAGAATCTGGTGCACCACTGTGAGATACAGGAAGTTGGACTAGATCTGCCTTTGGCCTGATGCAGTGGGCCTCTTCTTATGCTCCTGTGAAACCACCCTTGGAAAATGTAGGGAAGTCCCTTGTTTTTTTTGTGGGGGAATTAACCTAGATGAGGTTTGATGAATATTGTATGCAGAACAGTCCTCTTCTTCTGTTTCTCAGGCACTGACCCAGAGGACTCCATCCTCAATGCCTTCAAGCTCTTTGATCCCAATGGAACTGGCCATGTGAACAAAGAGGAGTGAGTACAAAATGGAGACCTGCTTTAAGCCTACAGCCAGCTGGGCTCTGACTGTACTTCTCAACCCAGTCCCGCATGCCTAGGATCAGATGGCTGGGAGATGCGCCAGAACACTGAAACATTGTTCTTTCACTTGGTATCTAGGTTTAAACAGCTCCTGTTGACTCAGGCAGACAAGTTCACTCCTGAGGAGGTAAGCCAACCCTTCTTGGTATACCACTGGCCAGAATTAGGATTTCCCCCACACTCCCTTCCTAATTCTCCCTGAAAACAAATTCATGCTTCATAAGAATCTTCATACATGTGCAGCAAACCCATCTCCTTAGCCAATCCCTTTTATGGCATCTTTCATATTATGGAAAGTTTTGCAGATTGGGGTTTTCAGCAGCTGGTTGGGGGAGTAGCTCTAACCTGGTGGAGATGGTCTAGGAGAGCATTCCCTGCTGTACCACTTTGCATGGTCCACCTATTGGAGGAACCACCATGTCATTGTGGTGATGATGTCATTGTCAGTTACTTCCAGATTGGGAGGGCAGATGCAACATGGCAAACACCAGTAAGAGGTACAGGGCAGACGGGAGAGCATTTTTTTAGCACATGAAAAGCGCACACTGGAGCTCTGCCCACTGAGTCAGGCCTCCTACTGCTGCTTGTCAGGTTGCATTGCTGGTTTTGCCACCAGGTGGCGGGTCTGGGGGTCCTATGCATACCACTGGACACCACCTCAAGTACCACCAGTGGTATAGGTACTACTAGTTGAGAAATGCTGCTGTAGGTTGGCAACCTTCAGTCTCAAAAGACTATGGTATAAGCCTACAGCACCTGGTATTCCCACGCGGTCTCCCATCCAAGTACTAACCAGGCCTGACCCTGCTTAGCTTCCGAGATCAGATGCGATCAGGCATCTGCAGGGTAACAGTTGCTGCAGTAGGAGGATTTCCTTCTACAGGCAGGGGGTTAGACTAGATGACCTTGTGGGCAATCTTACGATTCTATGATTCAGTAAATGGGTCACAGTAGGTCAGGCCTGTGCAGTTTGAAGACTGACTAGGACTAAATAAGATAACTCTCACCAGAGACCTTGGTTTGAAGGGTTTGCTTTGACCAACCCCGCCTCCCAATTTTCAGCATGCCTTTCCATTTCACAACCACCTGCCTGGTGCCCCCGGAAGCAACACTCCCTCTGCTCTCCCCCTTGACGCACTTCCTTCCCTCCCCCCTTCCTTTCAAAACTGAGTGCACACTGTTGTCATGCCAACCTCTGTCTCCTGCTACTTCCAATTGGCCTGGAAGGAAAGAAGGGGCAGCATGACACATCATGTGGTGTAGGCTGATTGGCTACCACTGGGCAAGAAGAGAAGAGGAACCATGGCCACACATTGGCCCACCCCCCTCACCCAACTTGGCTTTTGAAGGCAGCTCCCATGTTGGGATTTGAGATGGGTCCCAGCTCTTGACAAGTTGAAAGCTGCTACTCTAGCCAACCACACTCTACTCCTTCACAATTCCTTTTCATCTTTGTTGCCTTTTCTTTCTTTAATTCAGAGAACAAGAGGAGGAGGATAGTGGCCAGCGCTTGGCCAGCTAAGAAGTTCTGCATTTGGTGTAGCACCTGAGGACCAGGCAGTCTTCAAAAGTCATGAGCCACTTTGGGGAGGACAATTTCAAATGCCTTTGGGGAGGACAATCTCTTTGGGAAGGACAATCTCAAATTACAAGGCTGGCAAGGTTGTCAGTTATGGTTCATAACACATTTATGACCCCTTCCCTGTCTGCCTTCTTCTCTAGGTGGAGCAAATGTTTGCTGTGGCTCCCATTGACGTAGCTGGAAATATTGACTACAAATCTTTGTGCTACATCATCACACATGGTGACGAGAAGGAAGACTGAAGAATGGTGGCAAGATTCACAGGGTGTGGTGTCCGCCTTACTCACTAATGCTTCTTCAATAAAAGGCTCTATCTATCTGAAAAGGAAAAGGTTCTGATTCAGATTGTGACCATCCAATAATCAGGGGTGAACATTAAAGCAGTACTGGGAGCATCTCCACTGCATTCAGTCTTAACATCTCTTTTTCCCCAGGTTGGATACTGGAAAAAATGGTTCTGTATATTTGCAGGAAAAGCCAGTTGTAGATAGCACTGATTGGCTAGTACCCAAGCTGTTGCCAAGAAGCCCAATCCCCTCCAAAGACGTTCCTGTTGAGAACCAATGGCTAGTTTGGGTGGGCGGAGTCACTCCAGACCTGGGAACCTGTTACTGCCTAAGGCAGTGATTTTCAACCTTTTTCATCACAGGGCACATTGACCAAGCATTAAAATTGTCAAGGCACACCATCAGGTTTTTGACAATTGACAAGGCACACCATGCTGCCAGTGGGGGCTCACGTCCCCCATTGGCCCTACTAATAAATGACCTTCCCTCAGATTCCTGTGGCACATCTGTGGACCACTCACGGCACACCAGTGTGTCATGGCACAGTGGTTGAAAATGGCTGGCCTAAGGTGATGTTTCAAGGCACATCACATGGAGCAGCTGAGCATAAAGCTGTGGATTTCCTATTCTAGTCTTGGGAGCACTTGTGTAGATTCTGGCTAGGGACACTGCAAGGTTGTGAGGTTGACAGTTCTGGAGCCAAGACCTTTTTGTCTTGGTATGTTTATCTCCCTTCCTTGTTACGCACAGACTGCACAGCAAGTCAATGATGCAATTGATCAATGCGCTTTAATTCCTGGGAATGCAAAAGGGCAGAGCTGGATCCAGTAAAGGGGAGTGGTTCAAGCTGAAGGGTCAGCGAAGCGCCTGCAGTAACCTATGCTCATCTCTAGGATCAAGGTGCTGCAGGAATTCCTGTAGAAAACAACAGCATAATTAGCATGAGCCTGGCTGACTGAGAAAGCTCCCCACTCGCTTACATTCATGCTGATTCCCTGACATAGAAATGCCAAATTCACTTAGGGGTGATAAGGACATAAACCCAAGTCCATCCACAAGAGACAGAAACCAATCAGCTCTTAAAGTTCTAGGGCTGTCACTTGATCAATGAAATCTTAGGAGCTTTAGTTAACTGATTAATTAGTATGTGGCAAAAAAAAACACAGTTCTCAAACTAGAAGCATACTTTGGTTTTAGATGCGGGTTTTCTACATACCATTAGCATTTGTGTGTGTAGGGGGGGTTTGGATTAGATTGACACCCCTCACAACAGCACCTGTCTCCCCCAGGAAGCGCCCAATTTTTTCTTCATAGTTATTAGCAGGTCAGGGGGGAATTTTAAAGGATTCCCCTCCATCCACCATTACAGAAGTTCTGAGCCAAATCTTCTACTCTCCACAAATATCTGGAAACCACTAATTTTATATCCAGCTTCAAATCCCCACTCATTCATGAAGTTTCCTGGGTGACCTTGGGCCAGTCACTCTCTTGCCTTCCTCACAGGATTGTTGTGAGGATAAAAGGAGGGAAGGAACCTATGTACACCACTCTGAGTTCCTTGGAAGAAGGGAGGTATAAAAATGTGAAAAAATAAAATCAATCAATGGAGTACAAGTGGGGACCTTGCTGAAGGATTGTCCATTTATTATGAGCTTTGTAAGCTGCCTTGGGCATTGGCTTTGGCACAGGAGAGGCAGGATACACATTTTTCAAATAAAGAGGTTTTGGCAAGTACCTATGGCCCAATGATACCGGCTCCTGAAGCTAGATCTGCATACAATCATGCTGGACATTGCTATGCAACAGTACATCCTTCTCTGGCACTCGCACAATATCTGCACAATAATTTCAACATCAGTGCCCAATGGAAAGTTAAATGGGCAGTCAAACTCCCAGAAACAGGTAGATATATAGACAATCCTACACTTAAGGTGCCAGGTTTTGACTTAACTTCGCCAGCACTGGAAAACTTTGAAAAGGATCAGTACCCTACATGGTGTTTGCCAGGATTCAATGTTTAAAGGGGGTTAATATCTACCCCACAGTGTGACTGCAGGTTTTCCTGCCAAACCATATACCACATTGTGTCTGGCTGCAAACTGAGGGCGTATACTGGCCCATGGTCTGACTTTTTCAATAAAGGTAACTCTGTCCTTGAATGGCTGGATGAACTGGACATTGATATTTGATCTAGTTTAATTGTTATATAAGTCCATGTATTATATCCCATATGCTAAATAAATAAAGTACATCCTTTACACAAAAACTCCAAGGCAGATGATCCTCAGTCCTCAAGGGAAAGAGGAAGCTACAAACCCATTCTCAGTGCGAGTCATGTGGCTGACACGGGGTAGCTACACACGCTGCTCTGACCTGGTGGAGGACCTTTGCACATTCCAACATCTACGCAGGCGCCTTGGGCATCCTCGTTATTCTGCAACGCAGTCACTATCTGATCCTTGAACTTCTTCATCACACTTCTGCAAAGCTTACTCAAGACTCTGCCGAAAGCCTTACATGAAGATTTCATTGCAGCATTAATTGTATCCTGAAACAAAAGCGAAGGTACAAAAATCAGAACCTGGTATAAATTTCCTTTAAGAGATTTGACTGGAACAAACAGAGATTTTAAATCAAGGGTGTCCAAAGTTTTTGGACAAAAAAAAAAAAAAAGCAAAGCTAAGATTACAGTAAAACGGCAGCAATCAAAGAGTAAAACCAACGAATAATAGATGAAATAAATGAAAACTTATTCACTAAAAGTAAAAGGGGGGGGACATCTGACAGACCTCCTAGGGCACCACTGCAGATACAGCCTTGTAAGCTGTTAATGCTGTTGAGCTAGTAGCTCTTCAGCTTCTCCTCTAGTCTAGAGCAGGGGTGTCCAAAGTTTTTGGCAGGAGGGCCACATTGTCTCTCTGACACTGTTGGGGGCCAAGGGAAAAAAAAGAATTAATTTACATTTAAAATTTGAATAAATTTACATAAGTTTACATAAATGAATATATTAAAGATGAATTTATATGAATGAATGAAGGTCTTGCCATAGCTCAAGGCCTATAAAAGGCCTTGCACAAAGCAAGGCTGGCCTTTCCTTTCTGCCGCTACTGCATCACAGACGTGAAACAGCAAGCAGTGGAGGAAGCCCTCATCCCACAGCTCATGTGAGAGGTCAAACAGTTGCCCTCACACTGAGAGCAGTTGCGTCGGGCCAGTGTGGTCTCCAAAAAAATCTCCGGAGGGCCAGAGGCTCATTGGAGACTAGGAACTCCCTGAGGGCCGCACTGAGAGGCCTTGAGGGCTGCAAGTGGCCCCAGGGCCGGGGTTTGGGCACCCCCGTGTTAAATGATGGGCATGGCCAAACCCAGCTGAGAAGACCAAGAGAATGAGCAAGACCATTCTCTGCTGGAGTCTCCACCTTAGGGCCCAATCCTAACCAACTTTCCAGCAACAATGCAGCTGCAATGCAGCCCCGAGGTAAGGGAACAAAAGTTCCCTTACCTAGAGGAGGCCTCCATGACTAACCCCCCCCTTTCACAGCAGGATACAGCGCATGTCCCATTGGCATGGCTGCATCAGCACTGAAAATTTGGATAGGGTTGGGCCCTGTTCTGGGCCCTAACTGTGGTTATGGACTGGAGGTTTGTTGGTATCCGAAGAAGAGGCAGGTTTAGTCTAAGGCTGTCATAAAGAAGCTTTATTTGTCTAAAATCTAAGAGCATCAACCTACAGGAGCACCTCCAGGCATAAGACTGACAGTCTTGGTATGCTATTCTTCCCATGGATGCTATCCTCTCTTTGTGTGCTCTTGTCCCCCTCCCCTATCTAAAATACCCTATAAAACCTGCATCATTGTAATTGTTTGGGGTCCTCCATGCGTGTGTGGGGAGGTCCCGTTTGCAAACGTTTACTTTTGTCAGAAGTCCTTTGAATTCTCCTGTCATCTGTTGTTTGCCTCTCCAAAAATCCAAAGAACCGTATGCGCATTCGGGATCACACCCCTCCTTGGGGCAGCACCTTGCCAAGCCAAATGCTGCCTTTTCTTACCCAGAAGCACATCAGCTGCTGCCTTTGCTGTTCCTTCTCCTCCTCCCACTCTCTGGATTTGAGGAACGAAGTGGAAGAGAAAGTGGAGAAGAGAGTGGAGGCCCTTGGAGCAAGTCAGTAGTTCTGCTTTCATTGCTCCAGCAAGCAAGCAGACACAACACCATGGCCAACTTACGTCATCCAAATCGTCCCCTACAAGATCCTTGAGCTTCTGCATAATCTTGATGCACATTAAGCATTTCTTCGGGAGGGCAAGAGCATGGTCCTCCTCCCCACTGTTTTCTTCCCACTGCAGCAAAAGAATACACCATCCATATCTCAAATTCCAAAATGATGCTTAGAGTCTAAGACTTAGAACAGTGTAAGGATAATATAAAACTGGCAATACTCTGCTTTCTCCATTGAGAAGAGCCCACGGACTCCTACAGTATTATTTTTCTACATAATAGTAGTGATGATCATAGAGTTATAGCGCATAGGATGTTATCTAAGGGGCCAGCCTCTGCGAAAGATGCATGACACTGTGTTCGGTTTCTTACCAAAGAAGCACTTTGGTGGGCCAAACAATATTCCTCCTTTTTGCATTCAGCGGCTGTCACCAAATCCTTGCACCAGACCTCAGGACCTTGCAGGCATGGCTCCGGAACCAGATCTGATCCATCCAAAACTGTCAAACCAAAGCACAAGTATTAAGAAGATTGATATGCTGCTTTTCAACCAGAAAAGTGGCCTACTCTTTCCAGGTAGCAATGAGCTAGAATTGACTCCATAGACTGGAGGAAAATCTTAATTTCCCCTCTCCTAGGACCTGTTAGGTTTCAAATTTCCCAACAACTGAAAGGATTCTGGGTTGAAGAATTGGTAGTATGGAGTGTGCATATACTCTGACCCCAATTTGCATAGGAAGCTACCTTGTTGAGTCAGACCACCTGTCCTTCCAACCCTCTATTGTCAACACTGACCAGCTTCAACTCTCTGGAACCAGACAGAAAATTTTCTCTGCTCTACCTGTCTATAACCCACTGAGTTATGGCCTGTCCTCTGATTGCTTTCCCATTGCGCCATAGACTGAATGGAAGCAAGGGGTTTGAGGTCCCCTTCAGCCTATAGGTTGCCCAGTTCCCTGAAGGATTGCACCCCCTTTCTGCCTTCTTGCTCTTTTAAAGTGAATCACCACTCACAGGTTTGAGGATCTCCCCTTCATTTTTTAAAAAGTACTATTCTTCCACTTCCCAAGGGTATTCCCTTAATCCTGCAAAAATCCTTCTTTTTGTCTTTGGTTGGTCTTGTTTTGCTGCCCCACTATTTAACATGGGGCCACCTCTATTACTAAAGGTGTTTGAAAATGGTGTTATTTACCTTACTCAGCCCATTGTGTTCAGTAAGACTTAGGCTATAATCCTATCTTACTCACTGGAAACAAACACCTCTACCTCTTACTACTAGAAGAGATGATGCTGAAAGGTCAATGAAAGATTATCACATATTTCTAGAAGCCATACAAACCCAGTTCTCAGCCTCTACTCCTCACCTGCACTGCCTACTACAGCCACACCCAGGTACAAGACGAGCAACACGGTCATTGTCATTCAACAGTCCGACTGAAAAAGCAGCACCTTCCAAGTGGTCTTTTGTAAGTGCCCTTTTGAGTCAAGCAGGTTGTATCTGAGCCAGTCAGAGAGCAGAAAAACCAACAGGAGAGCTTATAAGGGCATGTGGAGGAATTGTGGCTTTGCCCATCCTTTCTTGTGACTTCCAAACCCACACGTTCTGTGAAGATCTGCTTCACATCAAAGGTGTGAGAATATGAAACGTCACAACCGAGACATTTTTAGGTGTGGTTTGAACATTATAGTTATCATTTCAGAAATGGGAAACCAAAGTCCCAAGGCTAGTGTTTTTGTTGGGGTTTTTTTCAGAGCCCACTGACAAAATGTGAGATCTGGCTTCATCTAAAGAGACAAAGAAAGCAAGGTAGGGTGGGCAAAAATGAGCCAGCTGTGGTCCTGTCTCTTTGAACAACTATGAACTTTTTAGATTGTAAGCCCTTTGAGAACTGAGAACCACACCGATTTACTTTACTATGTAAACCGCTTTGTGAACTATTCCTGTCGAAAACAGTTATATTTTCATATATTCTTAATATATAATAAATATTCTTAATAATAATATGTATACAGTTGTTTTCAACTATGTATTTCAGGGATGTCAAACATAAGGCCCATTGGCTGGATGCGGCCCACAGGCACAATTTCTCCAGTTCCCATTATAATTGGGCTCTCCCAGAGTGATAATTGGGCTCTCTCATATCTTGAAATTATGAACAAGATTTGAACATTTTACCTTCTGTCATTTGCAGCTAATGAGTTTTTGTGTGAGGACAAAGTGTTGGTTTCTGACCATCATCTGCTTAATGATGTCACTTCCTGCTTAATGATGTCACTTCTGACCATTAGCAGGCACCATGAATGCTATTCAACCCAAGTTTGATACCCCTGATGCATTTAGATGTTACAGAGGCTACCACTATGTATGTAGATACTATGTATCTCCTGTGGATATTATTTAGTATATTTATATACCATTTTTTCCAACAACAACAAAATTAGTCAGAATGGCTTAGACTGCAAAATGGGAAGACTCATAGAACGTTAGATGTGGAAGGGACCATGGAGGTTATTTTATCCAACCCCTTGCTCAGTGCAGACAGCTGCTACAGCATCTTGACAGAAGACTTCTAGGTGTGGCATGGGAGTTTGGGGGAGCCCCCACCGGCAGTGTGATGTGCCTTGTTAGTTGTCAGAAACTCATTGCATGCCTTGACAATTTTAATGCCTTGTCAGTGTGCCATGCGATGAAAAAGGCTGAAAATTACTGCATTAGAGAGTAAACACTTTCAAGATGGATCTATGCCCAGTTAGCAGGGGTCAGTCTTTCATGTTCACTCCAGGTCCAAATCAACCCTACTTCTCCCCAAAACCAGCATGATAGAGTTACAGGCATTTCACTTTTTCCACTTATTGCCTTCAAAGAACTGGGCTCTAATCCTATACACACTCACCTGGGAGTCAGCTCCATTAAACTCAGTGGAATTTACTTCTGAACAACAGATGAGAGAAGATAAATGCTGTACAAAACGGTGGTTTTCCTGCTGGTGTCCCCACTGAAACTGGAAAGAGAACTCTGCAACATGCAAAGGATTGTGCTGTTACAAAATCAAGACATTAATTTTGGAGGAGTAGCTCCCGGGATCAGTACCAGTGTCCAGGTAACTTCTGGACGCAAACCTAGACATTTTAACTGGGCATCTAGGGATTCCCTACACGACTCGGGTTGGAAAAACACTTTCCAAGAACAGCTTCAGTCAGAAAGACATGAGATACGAGTTATAAGATATGAGAAGACATATGAGAAAGATTGAAAGCAGGATGTGGTGATATTCATCCTGACTGGCCCTGAAACCACTTAAGCATTCAAGATAACACCAGCTTGGTCAAAAAGCAAAGTGGTAACCTCTTGCAAATCATATGCTAATATGGTTTGCATAACCCCTGCTAATTGGGTAAGAGGCACTTTTTCAAGTGGGTGCTCCTCTTTTTTTTAGCAGGGGGAGAGTAACTGGCCCACCTCACCCCAGCACTGTCTGCTCTAGTGGCTGTCTGCTGGTATTCTTTTGCATCTTTTTAGATTGTGAGCCCTTTTGGGACAGGGAGCCATTTAGTTATTTGATTTTTCTCTGTAAACCGCTTTGTGAACTTTTAGTTGAAAAGTGGTATATAAATACTGTTAGAAGTTAGATATGGTTTTCACCTATTTGAACAGGGCTCGCTAGGGGGGAGCGCAGGGGGTAAATTGTACCCCAGCCCAGGGTCAAAAAGGGGGCCTAGGAGCCAAAGAAAGCCCCCCCCCATTTTCTGGGATCTTACATTTTCTGATCTCAGCAGAGCCCATGAATAGGGAGAGAGTGCAGGGGATACATTGCGCATGGGTGAAAAAGGAGACCAGAGAGTCAAAGGAGGGGAGCTGGAAATTTCCTGGTTAAAGGTTAAAGGCAATGGTTAAAGGTATTGGCATTCTGTCCCCCTTTGTATCTGGTAACACTAATTATATTCAATGTGCATAGAAAACTCATTTCCTAACAAGCTGTCCATATTTATTGCCTTTTGTGGCACACTGAAATAAAAGTAAAGCAATTGGAAACCATTCATGGACTTCCTGTGTGTGAAGGGGAAAGTTGGTCTAATGAATTTGGATTTGATGAGTAGATAATTGATACAGAGATAAAATCTTTTGATGAAAATAAAATAAAGGGTTAATAATTAAATAATTTGATAAGGAGATAAACAGAAAATTTTTTTAGAGCATTTTAAGAAAGTATCTTAGAAAGAATTAATAGACTGTTTAAGATATGTTAATATGTTTTATGATATTGCAGAAGAACAAAGTAATTTCAATTTAGGGTTCTGCACTTGCTGCATAACTTTCAATATCTGTTTTTATTATTTGTCTGTTTGTTTTATGTTCTAGGGTGCATAATGGTGATATTGTATGTTCAAGGTTTTCTGGCTTTGTGTCTTTTAATTTGAGTTGTCTTAATTAAAAACAACAAATTTTTAATTAAAGGTTGTCTTAATTAAAAGCAAGTTGTTTTAATGAAAAACAACAAAAAGAAATAAATAAAATTAAAGGGAGGCGGGTTTGTACCAAACAAAAGGACAACATAACTTTTTTTAAAACCCTCTTAAGTTTTTGTTTCAATCTAAATTATTCTTCCCTTTCATTCATATTAATTGGGATTTTAGCAATAATGAAAAAAGTCTTAAATGACTGAGTGCAAGTCCTGTCTTTAATTCTATAAGGGTTTTTTTTTGGGGGGGGGGGGCGAGATATTGGTGCCCATGAAAGCTCCCACAAAGGCCAGGGCTTCTCTCCTGCCTCTTTCAAGGACAGCTGTTGCTTTGATCCCCTAACAAGGCTGCAGACTGAGCCCAAAGTGATCAATGAGTTCTCCCCTTCTGGCAACAATGGAATCGTCAGTCTAGACTCTTCGTAAGTCTATGGCTGGGAAAGCCCAGCCTGGTGTACATCACATCCTGCAGGCGCTTTGGAGCTCCCATTTGGCGCCCTTTGCTCTACCTGCGCAGCCCAGGTGGGTGGGACGGTGCTGGGCTCCTCCTGGGAGAGGCAGCCAGAGGTGGTGGGTGGCTGTGGAGGTCTGGGCAGTGTGGGTCATCTTGGGGGGCTTCCCTTGTCTTTTTTCCTGGCAGAGCTCCTGTGCCTTTGAGAGATGCATGGCAGGCAGAAGTCACACAGGTGGTGCTTTGGTCCTCCCAGGAGATGCTTCCCCTGCCTTTAAGGGATGCATGGCAGGCAGAAGCCACACAGGTGAAGCTCACTGTGGTCCCCCCAGGAGATGCTTCCCTTGCTTTGAAGAAATGCATGGCAGGCAAGTGGGGCTTTGGCCCTCCCAGGAGATGCTTCCCCTGCCTTTAAGAGATGCTTGGCAGGCAGACAACATACAGATGAGGCTTTGGTCCTCCCAAGTGGTGCTTCCCCTGGCTGTAAGAGATGCATGGCAGACAGAAGTCACAATAGGTGAAGCTTTGCTCACTGTGGTCCTCCCAGAAGGTGCTTCCCCTTGTCTTTATGAGATGCATGGCAGGCAGAAGTCAAACCAGTGAAACTTTGCTCACTGTGGTTCTCCCAGGGCAGGGATAGCCAGCCTTTCAACTTTAGGGCTCCTGGACCTTTAACAATTGTGTAGAAGAAATAATTTCAGCAGGTGCTGCTTGTCATCTAACAGATAAGTTGCACATGGCAAGCTGCAGTTCTTTGCCTCAGACTGTTGGCCAAGAGTCTCTTCAAACTGGGAAAGGCCATGCTGCACAGCCTGCCTCCAAGCAGGCCGCTCAGAGGCCAGGGTTTCCCACCTATTGAGGTCAACTCCTAAGGCCTTCAGATCCCTCTTGCAGATGTCCTTGTATCACAGCTGTGGTCTACCTGTAGGGCACTTTCCTTGCACGAGTTCTCCATAGAGGAGATCCTTTGGGATCCGGCCATCATCCATTCTCACGATGCATTCTCAACACAGGCGGTGGCTAGGTCATAATATATACCACATTTAACCAAAAGTCATCACAATGCAGTTTACACAGCAAAATAAAAAAAATTGTATTAAATAAGTGTTAAGTACTTTTGAAAACTCAGAAAGTGCTATATAAATACTACTGCTGCTGACGATTGCATTCTTTTGGTCTAACCTACCTCAAAGGTTTGTTGTGAAGGGGAGACAATGAAATTACAGTACATGTATGCTTTCCTTAGAGAAAGATTGGGGTTTAAATATAACAAGGACCTGGAGAAAGTTCAGGTCTCCATTTTAATTTTCTTTGCCTTTCCCTTTCAGAAACCTGCTGACCAACCTGGTGACCCTCCCGTAGGCCATGTTCTCAGAACAGGCTGTCCAGTCTGCTGAGAGCCTCTTGACCTCCCCATCTGCTACAGTCTCAACCTTTGCCCGTGTGCCTGTTTCCACCTATACCAATTGTTCACAGAACTTCAGGCTCGGGGAGCGGACCTTCAACCGACAGTATGCCCACATTTATGCCACCCGGCTTATCCAGATGAGGCCATTATTGGTGGAGAGAGCCCGGCGCAAATGGGGTAAGTTTGGTCTGTAGGGTGAGTTCCTCATGTGACTATGTGATTTTTCAACCTTATTCACCACCCAATGCAGTAAAAGGCAGCCTACTAGAAGAGAGATTACTAGGCTATGATCCTGAGCATACTTAACCAAGAAGTAAATTTTTTCTGAATAAACAGATTGTGGCACTAATTGGTTTTAAGTCCCTATCCTTCAGTGTATCTGAGCTGTGAATCTCATCTCTCCAATTATTACTTGGTTCCTTTTGGGATAAATGGTTTGTTCCACCCAAGGGCTTGCAGTGCCCAGAACTCTAGCCGTGTAGGAAAACAGCGGAGGTTGCCAAGTCTGGGCTTGGAAAGATTCAGAAACAGTGGTAAAAAGTGAATTTCCATGAAGCAAGGTGCACTCAGGTGTATCAGATATCACATTTCCTGGGGCAAAGAAATAAAGATCAGTGACTCTTCCCAGCTTAGAAACTCTCTCTTTAATTTTTTTTTTAAGGCAGCGGTATCCATTCACTGCCACACACCCTACCCCTTCAACAGATCACTCCCTACCACCCAGGGAATCTGCAAGCTGCTGAAAAGCATCTGCAGAGCAGACAGACCTTTTGTGTTTTAGGCAAGTGAGCCAATTCCTTGTCCTTGTTTCAGTGAAACAATCTTGTCTGGTGGTAATCAGCAGGTGTTAAAAGGCAGTGAGTGATAATGGCCTGACTGTCTTGGTATAAACTAGAATTGATACAGCAAATGAGGGAGATGTATTCCTGCTTATTACCTGGGGGAGTTTTCAGGGACAGATCATTTGATACTTTGCACTTGTGAGGCTGAGTGAAGTGGTTACCTAGGGCAGTGAATTGATGGAGAGGGTCTCCTCCTCCATCTCAGTTGCTGTAGCCCACTGCTCTCCCCTGTGCTTCCTCTTCTGCTCCATTCCCCTCTCTGTTTTCAAATCCAGGGAGCAGGAGCTGTGGGGCCAGAGGGAGGGGGTGTCCTGTGACATGCTACTTTGGGCACTGAGAGGTTCAGAGGCTCACCAAGGCCCACTCAAGCATGTAATTGCAATTTGACCTGGTGGATTCATTTTGAGCCTGTGTGTAGTGAGAGTGTCTAGGATTGTGTCCTCCCCAGCCAGCTGCTGTGACAGGTCCTTCTCCACCATTACATTAAATATGGTCCCAGGTGTGTAGTTCTGATCTTGTCATCTTCACTCCAGGGGAGATTGTATGATTTGCTCCATGTTATATTCCTTGCTTGTTCCTAGTTGCCTTACTAACTAGGCAAAGAAGCACCTTCTTAAAGTGATGTCATCTTATATTTAGCAGGGGGAGAGCAACTGTCCCTCTCACCCCAAAATGGCATCTTTTCCAGTGGCTGTTGCTGGTGTCTCATCATTTATTTTTTTTTAGATTAAGAACATAGGAACAGCCCCACTGGATCAGGCCATAGGCCCATCTATGCTAATTGGGTAAGAGGCAGGTAACCCCTGTAATTGGGTAAGAGGCACTTTTTCAAGTGGGTGCTCCTTTTTTTTGGTTGGGGGAGAGTAACTGGTCCACCTCACCCCAGCACTGTCTGTTGCAGTGGCTGTCTGCTGGTGTTCTTTTGCATCTTTTTAGATTGTGAGCCCTTTTGGGACAGGGAGCCATTTAGTTATTTGCTTTTTCTCTGTAAACTGCTTTGTGAACTTTTAGTTGAAAAGCGGTATATAAATACTGTTAATAATAAATAATCTAGTCCAGCTTCCTGTATCTCACAGCGGCCCCACCAAATGCCCCAGAAGCACACCTGATAACAAGAGACCTGCATCCTGGTGCCCTCCCTTGCATCTGACATAGCCCATTTCTGAAATAAGGAGGTTGCACTTACACATCATGGCTTGTAACCCGTAATGGATTTTTCCTCCAGAAACTTGTCCAATCCCCTTTTAAAGGCATCCAGGCCAGATGCCGCCGTCACCACACCCTGCAGCAAGGAGTTCCACAGACCAACCACACGCTGAGTAAAGAAATATTTTCTTTTGTCTGTCCTAACTTGCCCAACACTCAATTTTAGTGGATGTCCCCTGGTTCTGGTGTTATGTGAGAGTGTAAAGAGCATCTCTCTATCCACTTTATCCTTCCCATGCATAATTTTCTATGTCTCAATCATGTCCGCGCTCAGGCGTCTCTTTTCTAGGCTGAAGAGGCCCAAACGCCGTAGCCTTTCCTCATAAGGAAAGTGCCCCAGCCCAATAATCATCTTAGTTGCTCTCTTTTGCACCTTTTCCATTTCCACTATATCCTTTTTGAGATGTGGCGACCAGAACTGAACACAATACTCCAGGTGTGGCCTTACCATACAACGGCATTATAATAGCTGTTTTGTTCTCAATACCTTTTCTAATGATTCCCAGCGTAGAATTGGCCTTCTTCACTGCCACCACACATTGAGTCAACACTTTCATTGACCTGTCCACCACCACCCCAAGATCTCTCTCCTGATCTGTCACAGACAGCTCAGAACCCATTAGCCTATATGTGAAGTTTTGATTTTTTTCCCCAATGTGCATGACTTTACACTTACTGACATTGAAACGCACCTGCCATTTTGCTGCCCCTTCTGCCAGTCTGGAGAGATCCTTTTGGAGCTCCTCACAATCACTTCTGGTCTTCACCACTCAGAAAAGTTTGGTGTCGTCTTCAAACTTAGCCACCTCACTGCTCACCCCTGTCTCCAGGTCATTTATGAAGAGGTTGAAGAGCACTGGTTCCAGGACAGATCCTTGGGGCACACCGCTTTTCACCTTTCTCCATTGTGAAAATTGCCCATTGACACCCACTCTCTGTTTCCTGGTCTATAACCAGGTCTCAATCCAGGAGAGGACCTGTCCTCTAATTCCCTGACTGTGGAGTTTTTTCAGTAGCCTTTGGTGAGGGACCGTGTCAAACGCCTTCTGAAAGTCCAGATATATAATGTCCACGGGTTCTCCTGCATCCACATGCCTGTTGACCTTTTCAAATAATTCTAAAAGGTTCGTGAGGCAAGACTTACCCTTACAGAAGCCATGCTGATTCTCCCTCGGCAAGGCTTGTTCGTCTATGTGTTTTGAGATTCTATCTTTGATGAGGCATTCCACCATCTTACCTGGTATAGATATTAGGCTGACCAGCCTGTAGTTTCCTGGGTCCCCCCTCTTTCCCTTTTTAAAGATCAGCATGACATTTGCTATCCTCCAATACTCTGGCACCGTGGTCATTTTAAGGGACAAGTTGCATATTTTAGTCAAGAGATCATCAACATCATTATTCAATTCCTTAATAACTCTAGGGTGGATGCCATCAGGGCCCGGTGACTTATTGATCTTTAATTTATCAATGAGGTCTGAAACATCTTCTCTTCTAACTCTATCTGACTTAAATCCTTGGTCAGGAGGGGCTGTTCGGGCAGCGGTATCTGCCTGAGGTCTTCTGCCGTGAAGACAGATGCAAAGAACTCATTTAATTTCTCTGCCATCTCTAAGTCTCCTTTTATCTCCCCTTTCCCTCCCTCACCATCCAGAGGGCCAACCGCTTCTCTGGCGGGTTTCCTGCTTCTAACATATTTGAAGAAGCTTTTATTATTCCCCTTAATGCTGCTGGCCATGTGTTCCTCATAGTCTCGCTTGGCCTCCAGTATCACCTTCTTACATTTCTTTTGCCACAGTTTATGTTCCTTTTTATTCTCCTCATTAGGGCAAGACTTCCATTTACAGAAGGAAGCTTCCTTGCCCTTCACGACCTCTCTAACTTGGCTGGTTAGCCATGTGGGCAACCTCCTGGACTTAGTTGAGCCCTTCTTTGCGGTATACACCTCTGCTGGGCCTCTATTACTGTTGATTTGAGCAGCCTCCATGTACTTTGTAGAGACTGGACTCTTTTTACTTTACCTTTCAACCTCCTTCTAACCAGCCTCCTCATTTGAGGGAAGTCCACTTGTCAGAAGTCAAGGGTTTTTGTGAGAGACTTGCCCGGTATTCTTCCCCCGACATGCATGTCGAAACGGATCGCAGCATGATAACTATTCCCCAATGGCTCAGTAACATTGACATCTTTAACCAGGTCCTGAGTACCGCACAATATTAAATCCAGAGTCACCTGTCCTCTGGTGGGCTCCATGACTAGCTGCTCTAAGGCACAGTCATTTAACATGTCAAGGAATCCTGTCTCCTTTTTGTGACCAGAACACAAATTGACCCAGTCAATATGAGGATAATTGAAGTCCCCCACGATTACAACCCTGTCCCTCCTTGTCACCTCCCTGATCTGTTTCCTCATTTCAAGGTCCCCTTCTGGGGACCTTTGTAAGCCCTTTGGGGCAAGGAACCATTTACTGATTTTTTTTTCCTATATAAACCACTTTGTGAACTACTTCTGTTGAAAAGTGGTATATAAATATTCTTAATAATAGTAATTATTATTATTGTGTGCATGGGCCCAATTTCAGTGTCATGTTCCAAAACATGCACAGCAGGCACATCAGGATAGTAGAGGATAGGAAAGGCTCCTAATCCACTGTTACATGTAGACTCTGCTGCTGAAGCCTTCAAGTGAGTTAAGAAGGATTGTCAGCTTCCGTGGGAGGAAACTGGAGGCCAGAATGTGATACCAGATCATAAAAGGATCCATCTGAAATGTTGTAGTTCTTGAAAGACAGAGCCTTTGTCAATTGTAAAAAATCCCTATAGGGATTTAGTATAGCCTGCCTGTGTAAACCGCCTTGAAATAAAATTTGAAATTTCTTGAATTTGAAACTTGAAATTTCTGAGGAGAAATCTGAAGACCATGAAAGGCGGTATATAAATACCTGTATTATTATTAATTTGTATAGACTGCCACCTGAACACCTACCTTGTGCTTCCTTGCTCACTTCCTTCATATCCCTTCTTAATACCCACAAAAACACATATACCTTCTTAAAACCCACAAAAGAGCATTTGACTCCATGCCTTGATCCCTATTCTCTACTGTCACCAAGTCTAAGTCTGAAATCCTTGAGAGAGGACACACTCTCAAATGTTGTGACATCTTCAAGAATTTTGTTCTCTCTATCTGTATGTTATCTTCATAGACTGAATGGAGAAGACTCTAGTCAATGAACCTTATTATATAATTAATAAATCTATATCTATATACCACCTTTGAACAAAAAATACAGGTGTACCCCCATATCCACAGGGGGTTCCATTCTGGAACCCTCCTGCAGTTAACTGAAACTGCAAAATACCAGGGAACATTCCCCCACACTCCAAACGTAAGAGGACCAGAGTTCTCCTTACCTCCAGAGGGGTTAATCTTTTTAAAAGCTGCAGTTCTAGCAGATCGAGTAATATTCGCCTTTCCTGCCAAAGAGCTGAAAAAGCCATTAAAGTTTGGATAGAATGTGATGTAGCTCTCACTGGCGGTCACTAGAGTGCAGCCGTCTCTTCTAAGATCAATGACACATTGCAATTTTTCACTAATCGGGCTGTACTAGGGTTGCCTCATCTGCGTGCGAGATGCAGTGGTTCTAGTTCAGGACCAAACTTAATGTTTGATCCAAATGTTGCCAGGGATGGTCCTCCTTATGACTTTACCATCCTGGAATGCAAGCGGAGAAGGGGAATCGCTTGTTTGAACAGATCAGTTAGTGGGCTAGGCTCAAAGCTGCCACCTTGGCATATAAGGTTTCCACAAAGGTTTTTAACATGGGGGTACTTTCACATGATTCATCTCGTGCATTCTGGAACACTGTGAATCCCAGAAGACGGCTGTACCGCCAACCATTTTGAAAATCTGAATCTGCTCTAATGCTTATGCAGGAATTCTTTCCCCATGAGTCCTTCCAGCTGGCACTCTCCAGTATTTCCAAACTCCCTAGAGACAATCATTGCCTGCTCCCAGACCCTGCAAGCAAAATTCCTGCACTGATCTTGCACATATCCTTGATCAATCTGTATTCTTTTAAGGGCATCTCAGGAGTCAATGTGGGTGATCTAGCTGGCATAGCAGCACAGCTGGGAAAATGGTGTGATAGTACAGAGGAATCTGAACTATTTTTTTTCCAGCTCTGATAACTTAAAAAAAAGTCAAATCAGTTTTCCTTGTTGTATGAGAAACACGAGAAATGAATTAGCTCCCCCCCCCCCCATTCTAGAGTGATTATGGGGGGCATGAGACTGTATAGAGACCTGATGGGTCAAATGGGTCTTATTACTAGGCTAACAGTTTGAAGGAAAATCTATTGGAATTGTCCTGGGAAACAGATGATAGAAGATTTAATAAGGCAGCATCATTAGAGTTCAGAGATTGAAAATATGGGTCTTTGCCCTGCAGCGCTTACAATCTAGATCAGTGATTTTCAACCTTTTTCATCTCATGGCACGCTGACAAGGCACTAAAATGGTCAAGGCACAAGACCAGGTTTTTGACAATTGACAAGGCACACCATACTGCCAGTGGGGGCTCACATCTCCCATTAGCCCTATTAATAAATGACCTTCCCCCAAATTCCTGTGGCACACCTATGAACCACTCACGGCACACCAGTGTGCCACAGCACAGTGGTTGAAAATGGCTAATCTAGTTCAGTGTTTCAGACTATAGGCTAGGAACCACTAGTTGGGTCATGAGCCAATTTCAGGTGGATCCCCATCCATTTCAATGTCTATTTTATTTTTTAATATATTAGACTTGATGGCACCATGGTCTGTGACTGCATTTGGAGAAATGTTACACACCTGTACTTTGAACAGGCTACTATGTATATGCTTTTAACAATGATAGTCAGTGGGGCTTACTTCCGGATAAGTGCATAGGATTGCAGCCTTTGGGATGTTTGGGGAATTTTTAAAAAACAGATCAGCAACTGCTTGTGAGGATTAGGAGGGTTCTTTATTTTAAATAAATATTTATACTTATTGTAAACTTTTAATATACTTAATTTGATTTTTCGTATTGGAGTGTTAAAAATTTTCCTGCTTGATGATGTCACTTCCAGCCATGACATCGCTTCCAGTGGGTCTCGACAGACTGTTGTTCTAAAAAGTGGGTTCCAGTGCTAAAAAGTTTGAGAAACACTGATCTCGATAGTGACATGAGGGAGATGGCAGAGGGAAGAGTGTCTGCAAGAGGGGTTTCTGCAAAAGATCTCTATTTCATGTTTGGTTATAAGTGTTTTTCCCTTTAGTGTTATAGCCTGATAAACACCCTAACAGAGCCGTTCAATGCATATCTACTCAGAGGCCAGTCCCTTTGTGTTCAATGGGGTTTACTACCAGGAACATGTGGGATTGCAGCCATAATCCCTGAAAGCTCCTGCCTATCTCTTGTCTTCCTTTTACAGGGAGCAACATTACAGTGAAGAAGCTATGCGAGTTGCAGATCGGGGAGAAGTGCTGCGTAGTGGGGACGCTCTTCAAGTCTATGCAGCTTCAGCCCTCCATCTTGCGGGAAATCAGTGAAGAGGTAACGGAAGGATGGGATTAAGGTGGTGTGAAGCCACTGCGTGCTGAGCCAGCCCCATGGCTTGTCTTTCCCAGTTCTGTCTTCTTTGTTGGCAGCATTCCTCTGGTTTCTCCCACACTTGTTACCTGAGATCCTTTAACTGGAGATTTCAGAGCTAGGATCTGGGTAAGGGGAGCTGTACTGGCAGATAAGAGGAACCGTCCACACACATCCTGTAGCTCTTCTGGACTGTGTTGCCTGTGTTTTGATTTTCTGACTTCCCTGTATGCCATTAGCACTGGCAAGAGCCGTGACGTGTTGCCTGTGTGGCGTGCGGCTGTCGATCTAGCTGAACTGGCATGCCTGAAGAACGCCCCATCTGGAAACCTCTTATCCCACTGGCAATCTGGCCTGCCCCTTTTAGCGAGCTGAGTTAACTTCGGAAGGATGAATGTTGAGTAATAAGTTTAACTCGCCCTGATAATGAACTCCATTCAAGCAGCGCTTTCGTGATTGTAAACACATGTGTTGGAGCCGACCCACCAGAGATTGGCTGCAAGAAGTCGTTGACCAGATGAGTAACATCATTTTTGGAAACCGTTCCCAAGGCTGTTGCTTGCCACAGCCCTGAATGCCAACAGCGCTTAGAAGGAAACAATTTATGAATTATGTCTTGCTTTTTATTTGGTTCTAGAAAGTCAGCTCCATTTGTCATAAGATGTCTCTCCCTTTGCTTTGTCTTAGTCTTCATGTTAAATGAAGCGCTAAGTTGTATTGGTTGGGAAAATAAGTTCACATGGCTCTTAAGAAATGTACAGCAAGTGTATTATTCTGGCACATGCGGTCTCCAGAACCAAAAGACCTCAGGAGCTTTAACCTGAGTTAGTTTCCTTGCCAGCAGGGCTGGCTCAAACCCCCACTGTGCCTGAGGTGCAAGTCACCATCCTCCACCCCAGTTGCTTACCTGTGTGTGCACCTCCCCATTTTCTGTGTCCTCCTCCTGCTTACTCCCCAATTTTAAAAAAGCCTGGCAGAGCCCAAGGAGTGGGAGAGGAAGTATGTGGATGATAGCAGAGTGCTGGCCTAGACTGTTTCCAGGAGACAATCTAGCCAACCTTACTGCTGCTTCCAAGGCTCTGCTGGCCCCTTTAAGAATCACAAAATAAGTGTGTAGTTTAGGAGAAGGTAGAACAGTTTTGTCCTGCTGGCGTGGGACCAGGGCTAAATGAACCAGGGGGAACTGGTTGTTGGCAGAGGTGGCAGGCAGGCTTGGGGTGAACGGTGAGAGGTTCCACACAGTCTGCCTCGTCTGACCTAGTTGTTGGCCCGGCCCTGTTTGCCAGTGTGTGATAGAGAAGATTATGAGACCAGTGTGGAGAAGAATTGCCATGGGAAAGAGTACCTCTTTTTCCAGAGTGCTTCAGTGTGGGTGCTTACTGTCTGCGGTGTGCATGTAGTCCTGACTGAGAAATCTGTGTGTGTAGCACAGGCACTGGGCAGGATTGTACATGGTATTTAGTAAGCAACTCTCAGAATTATGGGGAGGGACCATATCATATTGGAAGAGCGCATGCTTTGCATGTAGAAGATCCCGGATTCAGTTCCTGGCATTTCCAGGTAGGGCCCGAAACCTTGGAAGCCTCAGTATAGACACTTCTGAGCTCAATGGACCAATGGCCCAACACCCACAGAAGCATCTGTCTATGTTCTTAGATTTCCCATGCTCCTAAGATTCCCAAGTGGTGCGCTCTGCTAACCACACTACTAAGGTTTCCCAAGTGGTGGGGTTGTTAGTCCATGGACAGGGATCATGAAAAGGGCAAGTGCAGCAGAGAGTTCTTGACTGCCATGCATGCGTTCTCTCTCTCTCTCTTTTGCTCTTGCCTTCTTCACACCCCTGTGCACATGTTAGCTGGGGGGCAAGGAAATGTGTGTTTCTGAGTTGATAGATGGCTGATGAAGGCATAGGGTGAGAAGAATGGCTCGGTCTATACACATGGTTCCCCTTGATCTGTATTAGGTGGCTGACAACAGATCACTTGCTGGCCAGGATGGAAGCAAAAATAGGCCAAGCAAAGGAGGTGAGACTCTTCCCATCTCTGCCAGGACTGCTCAATGTGTTGCTAAGTTCTGAATTCTTGGCCACCCCTTGTTATCAATTGCTTTCTGACTCTTCCCATCAATCGATTTAACATGCAGCCAAAATGACTGCATGGAAGCTTTTTTGCAAATGCGGTTTCAAAAAAGCATTCTTAAGTAGTTTTACATTTTGGCTTGTGGGTTTTATTATACCAGCCTTAGTCTCCTCCTATGCAGTGCTGTGGCCAAACTCAGTAACTTTTTTTAAAATAGAAGAACCATAAATAGATGCTCAATAGATTGCCTGCCTCCTTCTAGAAGGAACAGCAGCACTTGGGATGTTAAATGCCATAATTCATATGAAGGGCCCTGGTTATATGCCAGAGCTTGCCACCCTCAGTGAGGGAAGCTGCAGAAGATGAAGTGATTGTTAATATTAAAAATTAAAAATTATTCTCATTCCACTTTTCCAAGTTCCAGGGTGCCTAACCAAAAACCAGAAAAAAAAATGAAATATATAAAGTGACCATCAGGTTATTAGAATATAGTATTAAAACACAGTGAAGAGAGACTATTAGATGAGAATTCTCAGCCATAAGCAGAGATGGGCACTCGATTCGAAATGACTTGACCCAAATCGCAAAAAACACAGTTTTTGGCAACTTGAATTGAGTCATGGACATCAGGTCCAGTGACTCAGATAAGAGTCATGACTCGAAGAAGCTCGAGTCCCTATTCTGAGTTCCATATGTATGTGTTCTTGCTCACTTTTTTGACGCTGTGGATGATCTGGGAGCCGATGGCAACAGCAGATGCGGTGGGAGGTAGGAAGGGAGGGTACATGGTTCCAGGAGGTGGGGGTTGATGGGAGGAAGAAGGCTAAGGGCGCAATCCTAACCCCTTATGTCAGTGCTTTCCAGCACTGGCATAGCGGTGCCAATGGGACGTGTGCTGCATCCTGCAGTTGGGTGTCACTCACGGAGGCCTCCTCAAAGTAAGGGAATGTTTGTTCCCTTACCTCAGAGCTGCATTGCCCTTATGCCAGTGCTGGAAAGCACTGACATAAGGAGTTAGGATTGCGCCCTTAAAGTTTGTTTGTTTTGATTTTTGACTTAAGGACTCGTTTCTCAAAATAACTCACGACTTCGCTCAAAATGACTCAAAATTTTCTGTGAGTTGAGTTGCGGCGACATACTCTATGACTTGCAAGTCGAATAATGGGGTCACTGACCTGTGAATCAACTTGGGCTCAGTGACTGGTGCACATTCCTGGCCACAAGCCTTCCAGAATCAAGCTGGCAGCCTCTAGAGGAGGCCTTGAGAAAGGAGCAATTTTGCAGTCGCCAGGGCAACTGCAGTAAAGGCCCTGCACTTTCTTGCTCATGTTATCTGCCAAAGGCAAGGTGCTTTGAGTGAGGACCAACTTGTTGCTGCTGCTAGTGGCTTTCTGCAGGATGAGGTGGTCTAAAAGATTGGTGGGCCTCAGGCTGTGAGAGGCTTTATGGACGAGGATCTTGGGCGATGCTGGGGTGGTGGGCAAAATGTCTCCTGTCTGGGACCAGGTTCAAAACTGTGTAGCCTCTGCTGCTTTTTCATGGGACGATGTTGCGTTGCCTTCATAGCACAACCTGCCACCGCAACCTCTCCGCACCAAGTACATCCACCCGTCGGACGAGCTGATCTTGGAGGATGAGCTGCAGCGGATCAAACTGGAGGGAGCTGTGCAAGTTGACAAGCTGGTGACTGGTAAGATGATGGGAGGTGGGCAGCAATAGGATCAGTGGCAAGGTGAGGTGTTCAGCCTAAGCTGCTCCTTTCAGTGCCCTGCCCAGCAAACTGATGCAGTGGCTTGCAGGATTCTGTGCTAGCCAACTCCATTCACCTTTTGCCTTCCAAGCATACCTTTAGCAGAGCTGCACATGTCGTTTAGGAAAAGCAGGGTTTCCCAGCCCATGTCATAAAATAAATGCATTGGAAGTGATGGGGAAAACACTTGTGGGTAGAATTGGAACGAGGGGGCAGGGGGGGAGAGTGATTTGTAGAGGAAGAATTAGAGGGCATGGGAGGGGTTAAGCAACCAATCTGTCTGCCCTGAGATTGTCTGTCTGAATCTATAAGATCCTAGTATGATAAAATGAGAGGATGTTTTTAGGGCTCCCATCCTCTCCCTTTGGAGAGGGGCAGTCACTGTTTGGCTCATAGAAAGCTGCTGTTTGCGGAGCCTGGCCACTGGTCCATTTAGTACAACATTGTCAGCACAGACTGGCAGCAGTGCTCCAGGGTTTGAGATACAGGTGTGTGTCTCTCTCTATCTTACCTGGTGATGCCGGTGTTTGAACCTGAACTTCTGCTTGCCCTAGCTATCTGATGATGGGCAGTCTTAGAAAGCTGTTGGAGATGGAAGAAGGAAATGGCTTTCCTGATCTGGGTTGGCAACCTTCAGTCTCGAAAGACTATGGTATCGCGCTCTGAAAGGTGGTTCTGGAACAGCGTCTAGTGTGGCTGAAAAGGCCGATTCGGAAGTGACAATCCCTTCCACACTGGGAGCAAGTGCAGTCTCTCCCTGGTCTGTCTCTCCGGCTATGGGCCTTCCTTCTTTGCCTCTTAGCCTCAGACTGTTGGCCAAGTGTCTCTTCAAAATGAGAAAGGCCATGCTGCACAGCCTGCCTCCAAGTGGGCTGCTCAGAGGCCAGGGTTTGCCACCTGTTGAGGTCCACTCCTAAGGCCTTCAGATCCCTCTTGCAGATGTCCTTGTATCGCAGCTGTGGTCTACCTGTAGGGCGCTTTCCTTGCACGAGTTCTCCATAGAGGAGATCCTTTGGGATCCGGCCATCATCCATTCTCACGACATGACCGAGCCAACGCAGGCGTCTCTGTTTCAGCAGTGTATACATGCTAGGGATTCCAGCTCGTTCCAGGACAGTGTTGTTTGGAACTTTGTCCTGCCAGGTGATGCCGATCACATTATCCTGATCACATTATTAGGATTGAAGCAAAACCCAGGCCTCTGTTGTAGGAGGACGAATGAATGAATGGTGAGAGAGATCTGAATGTGCCATTGGCAACACAAAGTGTATTGTGTCTCCCACCCGGCACAAATGCAGAACACTTGCTTAGTGCCCAGAAGGATTAGCTGTGCCCTGTTGTAACTCTGCCCCTTCCTGCTGCTTACCCAGGAACCATCCTGGCTGTTTACGGCTCAGAAAGGGATGACGGCAAGTTCCTTGTGGATGATCATTGCATTGCAGACATGCCAACCCAGTTGCCCATGATGGGACCCAGCACTGACAGGTGAGACCATACTTAGCTTCTCATAAGAAGAACAATAAGCGGGGCTTTACCTGGTTGCACTGAGGGGCCCGTCAAGCTTGGCATCCTAGAGTCAACCACAGCCATCATGGAACAAGGAACAGTGCCCCACATTCTCCCCATTTCTTTGTTCATTCCTGTGTACACAGTTTTGAGGAAAGGACTTTTTTTATCCTCTCTAAGGATCTTCTTGTGCTATTACAAAAGAATAGTCCTGCTGGGTCAAGTTAAAGGCCCATCTAGTCCAGCTTCCTGTTATCTCACAGCGGCCCACCAGATGCCCCAGGGAGCACACCAGATAACAAGAAGACCTGCAAGGCTTCCTGGGAATTGTAGTTAAGAACATAAGAACAGCCCCACTGGATCAGGCCATAGGCCCATCTAGTCCAGCTTCCTGGACTAGATGTGAGATATCACAGAGGCCCACCAGATGCCCCAAGGAGCACACAAGACAACAAGAGACCTGCATCCTGTTGCTGCTGTCCTGCATCTGGCATTCTGAAGTGCCATAGTTCAGAAACCAGGAGCTTGCACATACCCATCACACCTTGTAACCTGTGATGGATTTTTCATCTAGAAATCTGTCCAATTCCCTTTTCAAGGCATCTATTATTATTGTTATCAACAGTATTTATATACCGCTTTACAACTAAAAGTTCACAAAGCGGTTTACAGAGAAAAATCAAATAACTAAATGGCTCCCTGTCCCCAAAGGGACCCACAATCTAAAAAGATGCAAATGAATACCAGCAGACAGCCACTAGAACAGACACTGCTGGAGTGAGGTGGGCCAGTTAGGCCAGGTGCCATCACCACATCCTGGGACGAGGAGTTCCACAGATTAACTACAGGGCCAGAACACTCAGGCCACAGAAGGCACTGGTCAGTTCCTTTTTCTCGTGTTCTAGAGTAAACTCTGCTGCCTAGTCCCAAGGCCTTCTGTATCAGGAAGGTTGTCTAGAAAGAGCTCCTAACCTGGCCACTGGTTGGTTGGTTGGTTGGTTGGCAACCTTCAGTCTTGACAGACTATGGTATAAGCCTACAGCACCCGGTATTCCCAGGCAGTCTCCCATCCAAGTACTAACCAGGCCTGACCCTGCTTAGCTTCCAAGATCAGATGAGATCAGGCATGTGCAGGGTAACAATTGCTGCCCTGGCCACTGTAGCTAGAATAAATTAAGCCAGTGGTTCTTAAACATTTTAGCACTCAGAGTCGCTTTTTAGAATGACAATCTGTGGGGCCCCACCAGACTTGATGTCACTAACCTAGAAGTAATGTCAAGGCTGGAAGTGACATCATTAAGCAGGAAAACCTTAACACCCCCCATACGACCAGATCAAATCAATTAAATAAATTAGAAGTTTACAATAAATTCAAAAAATTATTTATAATAATCAAGTCTCCTAACCCTCCCACACAGTTGCTGATCTGTTTTAAAAAAAAAATTCCCCAAACATCGCAAAGGCTGTTCTGTCCACTTACCTGGGAGTAAGCCCCATTGACTATTATTGTCAAAAGCATATACGTAGTAGCCTGTTAAAAGTACAGATCTGAAACATTTCCCCAAATGCAGTCACATCCCATGATGGCATCAAGTCTTAATATAGTAAAAATACACATTGAAATGAATGGGAACCCACCTGCAATTGGCTCACAACCCACCTAGTGGGTCTTAACCCACAGTTTGAGAAGTGCTGAATTAAGCCCAATAAAGGAAATGGCCATGGTTTGCTCTGATTATACAGTTTTGTGTAGGAGAGATTTTTTTTTTTTTAGTGGGGGAGAATGTTGTTGGTCATGATGGGGATCTGAATTTGGAGATCAGGTAAAAGTGGGAGCTGTTTGATGTCGTACTGACTTGGAGGCATGTGAAAGAAACATGAGTCCACACCATCCTTTTTAAGGAGAGCATTCTTTTTTTGTTTTAAATCCCAATCTACATGTTACTTTTTCCCCCTGTTGCTTTTAAAATAGATGCATGGAATTTCCGGACTAATGTTCGTTGTGTTTCTTTTACTTTTGTCTTTGTGGCACTATAAGTTGTAAAATGGATTTTTTTTTAATGTAATACAAATTTTCATGCTTTCAATCTGTGGTTTGGAGGACTCTGAGCTGCTTCAAAGGCCATGTTTTGGCAGAGAAGCAGGATATAAATAGCAAGAAAGAATAATAAAATTGGGAAACAAAACAAGATCCCATGTTAGGATTAGGATAGCCTTTGTCAGTCAGGTTCTGGGCCTTAGATTGCCTGCTAGGGATAACATTTTCTGCCTTGTCAGTACCAGGGTTGTATTGGATACTGGTAACTCATTGGTCAGCCAGTTCACTTTACCCATGTCTGACTCTTGACTTATGGAAATATTTTTTTGCCCACATTTAAAATACAGCCCTTACTTCAAAGAGTTCAGGATGTGTACATAGTTCCTCTTTGACTTCACAACAACCTTGTGAGGTAGGTGAGGCTAAGAGAGCAACTAGCCCATGATTACCCAGGAAGCTTCATAACTGACTGGGGATTTGAACCTGGACCTTCCAGGTCTAACTCCCAAACCACTACACTGTCCTGGCTCTCCAAGAATCTCTCCTCTTTCTATGGGTGGTGTCAAGCAGGTCATCCACTAGTAGAAATGCTCTTGCAGAAGCAAAAGGATTGTTGCACAAGGTTTGCATGTGGAGTAAGTCACCTCTGTTCCAGAGTCCTTTGTACATCAGTGGCAAGCATTGTACATTGCGTTGCATTATCTCTTTCACAAGCAGTTCGTCTTCCATGAGCATTTGGACAACATTGAGTAATGCCCTCCCCCCAAAAAACCTCTTTCCTTAAGTGCCACTATGTGGTTACGACCTTACAGGGTCAGATTAAGCTATGCTGGGACATGACAAATCTCAGAAACCCCACATCGAACACTATTCCCCCCCCCCCCAAAAAAAACTGATCATTCTAACAGAAAGGAAAACAAATATAAATGTTTTATGTTTGTATATATTTATAGGTGAAGGTGCAATGATTCATTAAATCCTACAAATTAACTCATTAAACTCTACATATCTTGCACTAACCGTATTTACATGAGGAAGTATTTCCAGCTTAAAGAACTATCGTCCTTATGGTTTCTTAACTGGCATATATTTAAAAAAAATACTTTCATTTTTCAGCTGATTATTCAAAGCTTGAAACTTCTGTACTTGGAGGCCCTGAATAACATGAGGCCTTAAGTTGTAGCTTCCTTAGCTTATGCCTAAATCCAGCCCTGCGACCCTGAAAGTTTAGTAGACGCTGCCATACTTTCCCAAATCTTTCAAAAACCCTAAAAAACTTGATCATTTTGCCTGTCCTGTGCTGGGATGTTCCAGAAGCCCAATTTTGACTGTTCATGTCCTGACAATTGTTGTGCCAAGTGGTTAGACTCCCTGACCATAAAAATCAAGATAGCAAATTTTATTTATTTCAGGATTTATGTACTGTCTTTCTCTGTTGTTGAGACAGCATTCAAGGTGGTTTACATGGTCCGGCTAAGTCAACCACCATTTTTCAATGGGGTTTTTACGAATGTATTCTGTGAATCACAGAATCCTCAGTCACCAGGTGTTGCCTTCACAGTGTGGTCATCTCCTTTGGCTGCATGCCTTTGAACTTCAGTAGGCAAAGGTAAATCAAACCTGGACAGGTCCTCATGGTCGTTCTCAGTTCTTTGCTGGCTGGCCTACTCACACACTCCTCGCACTGTGTGGCTAATCAGGTCAGTGGCCACAACAGGTACTGCAACTTGTCATAGCCTGGCATTCTGTCTCCCATCCGAAAACACAACCATAGATTCGCTTGCTTAGCTCTTCAGGCAGTACCAGCAGCTCAACCATTAATCCACTCCTCCTGCCTGCCTATTCCATGGCATGAGCACTTGGCACCCATGGTTCGTGTCTTGTCCTCCAGGTTTGTCTTGCTGGTGTCGGGCTTGGGCCTCGGTGGCAAGAGCGGAGAGAGTCTCCTGAGCATGCAGCTCCTGGTGGATCTGGTGACAGGGCAACTGGGCGCCGAGGGGGAGCAGTGCAGCGCAGCTCTCATCTCCCGTGTCATCCTGGCTGGCAATCTACTCAGCCAGAATACCCAGAGCAGAGACACTATGAACAAGGTGAGGATCCCCAGACCTTTCTGTAAACTGAGCACATGCCTTTCCATTGCGGTGAACTTATGAGGCTCTCCTGCGTGGCCCACTGACAAACTGAGACGTGGTTTGCCAGAACATGCAAGAGGTCCTTCTCTGCCTGCGACACTCCCTGCCTTCCCCCTTTCTGATGGCTTTTCATTGTCTTGTGAAAAGGCTGACATTCGGCCTGCTGGCTTGGGGTGTTGGTGGTCTTATTCTTCAGCTTTTTGGCAACAACAGAAAATACTCTCAGTGTAGACTTAGCAAGGAAAAAATGGCTCCCTGTCCCAAAAGGGCTTGCAATTTGAAAAGAAACACAAGGAAAAAATGCTGTGCTGGGGCTGAATAGGGACAGTTGCTGTCCTCCTGCTAAATTCGAGAGAACCACCCTTGGAAAAGTGCCTCTTGACACAGCTAGAGCTTTTTAAGTCACTCACTCTCTGGGTTTCACTTTCGTTGTGGAATATATCTTGCCTCTTTGTCCCTTTTTAAATTGTGTTCTTGTCTTGATGGCCCTGTATTTAAAATGTGTTGGCATCCCTTAAATGGAAAGGCATGGTGGTATTTTAATAAGCAAACAGACTGGACTATCTTGAACTGGACTATCTTTCTTCCATCTTGAATCTCAGGGCATGGCCTTCCCAGAAGGTCTCACATCCATTCACTGACCAGCCCTGTTTGGCTTCAGTGAGGTTCTTGCATCATGTGTCTTTAGATCAGGCTCTGGACCCCTCCCCCGCACTATTAGATGGTTTCTAATTGGCCAGGTATGCAGTGATGCTTGATGCATTTCTTGTGGCAGGGAATAACCAGAATGAAACCTGTTATTGAGAAATGTGATGTGATCGGATACCTGCAAGATATCTGCTATGTACCTTTGGATGTATTCTTTTGGGTTTACCGGAAGATTCGGCACTTCAGAATTCAGGGTGTGTTTGAACTCTACCCTATCCCCAGACACCGGTCTCCCAGACAGTGGGAATTGTAGGACTGTAATTTTCGGAGCTGTCTGTTCAAACTGTGTCCACTGCTATGTCTAGTTCTCTGTCACGCCAGTCTCCCTCAACCTCCAGGGAAAGAGATGCTATAAAAACTCCCAAGGCAAATTATTATACTTCTTGTATTATTATTATACAAATAATTGTATACTTCTTGTATTATTATACAAATTATTATATGGTGTGTTTTGAATTCTGACACAAACCTGAACAAAAACCTTTATTAGAACTCCCCGGTGGTGTCAGATGGTTTTGGTATCAGCTCAAAAACGTCCTGGTTTTGTCTCCTCCTGGTGATTTAACCTGTTTCTTCCCAGCCCACAGGTATACACATCTGGTCCCTGTTGCATATATGCAACGTTGGGCAGAAATGGCTTAATGGGAGCAAACCACTTCCCCCAAATACCTTTTGCTCTCTATATGTGGGAGACATCCTTCTCCTGAGCTGGATGTTACCTATCTCCTTGCCTTCTCTTGAGGCAAGCATGTATCTTTTTGAAGCACAATATAGTATCATTCCTCTCTTCGCTTTGTTTGTTTGTCTGCCTGCCTACCTGCTGTAAGCAAAGCCTAGCCATCGATAGCTGAATTCTCAACCTGAATGTCATCTCTCGACGTCTCGATTATACCAGAGAAATCATGAAAGTTCCTTTCCTTTGGCCTTGATCTGCTTGCGTGCTTTCTTCCAGGCCAAGTATCTGACCAAGAAGACTCAGGCTGCCAGCGTGGAGGCTGTGAAGATGCTGGATGAGATTCTGCTCCAGCTGAGTGTGAGTGAATGTGCTTGAACCTTTTTTCTAGAGCCAAATTTTTCAAACCTTTTTCTTATGCTCAGTGTGCTTCGTTCCGGGGGGATTTGTTGCTAAGCGATCCTTTTGGACAAACTAGCTGTCTTTGAAGACCATGTGCACCCAAGAGGTGAGGCCATATCAACGTATCGGACAGTATGTTAGGGGCTCCCATAGACATCAAAGCAAACTGCGCACGCAGCTTTTGCCTCTAAATAGGAAATTTCTTGTTTCTCAGCACTGTTGGTCAATGCAAGTGGGGTTGGCAGCCAGCCCTCTGCCTTCTCCACTCTTAGGCCTTCCTGTTGCACAAGCACCAGGTTTGATGTTGGTTACAGATTTCTTCATCCTCAGAATGTGGACTCCCCTTTTTAGAACTCCCCTTTTCAGCGGAGGGCACCAGGAGGCAGGTTGTGTCTGTTGTCTGGTGTGCTCCCTGGGGCATTTGGTGGGCCACTGTGAGATTCAGGAAGCTGGACTAGATGGGCCTATGGCCTGATCCAGTAGGGCTGTTCTTACGTTCTCACGTAGAAGTAGTGCAGTGTTTCTCAAACTGTGGGTCGGGACCCACTAAGTGAATTGTGAGCCAATTTCAGGTGGGTCACATAGCACCTGGCTTGGCTGCCATTGAAGATAAAGAACTGAAAACACAGGGTACAGAGCTGCTGGGCAGGGGAGGACTCCCGGTGGGAGAGAGGCCTGGTGTTTTGCCCAGAATAGGTGGGAAGATGGGATGCTGGAAAGTGGGGGAGGGCTATGCGATTGGAGAAGGATCCAAGTCTGCATTCTGCTTTGACTTCTGAGCTGGAATGTTTGAATTCTGAGCTCTGCAAAATAACAGCATGAGCATGCTGTGGAATGGAACCTTTGGCTTAGGTTTGAAGCCTAAATTGATGATGTCACTGGTCATGACATCATTTCCAGGTTAATGACATCACTCCCGGTGGGTCAAACAAAGGGTCCTGGTGTGAAAAAGATTGAGAACCACTGAAGTAGTTCATTGCTGACTCTTCTGGTTGTGAAGGCAAGCCCCCAAACCAAGCAGAGCCCTTGTGTTGCATGCAGAAGGTCCCAGATTCAACCCCTGGCAACATCTCCAGTCATGACAGTGACAAGTTCCCCTGACTGAAACCTTGGAGAGCTGAGAGTGGAACAATCTCTACTGAATGAGTTGAGCTGTTCACTGCTTAAATTTCTCTCTTGCTGCTGCCTGTTCCCCTGCTGTTTTTGTCCAGTGAAGGGGACGCATCCTGGGGCTGATGGTTTGCCTGCTTTTCCCTTACAGATGTCTGTCCCTGTAGATGTGATGCCTGGTGAGTTTGACCCCACCAACTACACACTTCCTCAGCAGCCTCTGCACCACTGCATGTTCCCCCTGTCGGGTGCTTATTCCACACTACAGCTGGTCACCAACCCCTACCAAGCTAACATTGATGGTGTCAGGTAAAGGCAGTTTCCCCAGCTCCCTGGTGACTGTTCCAGAGGTGGTGGTGGTGCTGGTGGCCCTTTTTGGCTTGCAAAGTAGGGGGTGTATCTCTTGCACCTGTTGGGAAGCTGCACTCATGGACTCAAGAGGCGTAGATTCTATGTGGTTGTCCCTTTTGACTTGCTGAGTAAGATAGCAGGAGGACTGGTACAAACCTGCTAAGAGAGAACCAATGGTGATGTCATGGTTAGCTTGTTTGACTAAGAAATATGTTAGATGTTGTATCTGTGTTGCATCTACCATAGAAGTCATGGTTACTGACATGAATTGTCAGTGTGTTTTCCTTTCAATCTTAATAATCCATATTGATTTGTGGTGGCTTTTTTAGTGCCACATGTCATTCTGTTTTTTTAAACTCATTTTAAGATTGTATCCCATGCTGCATCAAAAAACTAGTAAAAATAAAAAGTTGTGAATATTAACCAGCCATCCTTGCCCTTCTTAAAAATGGCAGCTTTGCAGTGTGAAGCAAAATCATCTCTATGCCAATACTTTAATGGGCAACCATAGAGAGTTGGGTGCCCAGACAGCCTCTACGTTATTAACTTTTGCAACCTGATCTGGAGGAAAAATGGCACTCTCCCACATAATCACAATCCAATGCCAGATGCAAGGGAGGGCACAAGAATGCAGGTCTCTTGTTATCTTGTGTTCAATAGGTTTCATGCGTTAAAAATTGGTCACTGTGTTTAATAAAGAGCGCAAGTTAAATCCAATTGCAAAGTTATCGTGCACATGCCTGATCTCAGAAGCTAAGCATGGTCAGGCCTGGTTACTGCTTGGATGGGAGACCACCTGGGAATACCGGGTGCTGTAGGCTTATACCATAGTCTTTCGAGACTGAAGGTTGCCAACCATTGTGAGTGTAAATAGAATGCTAGATGCAGGGAGGTGGCAGTGTGGTGCAAGTATCTTACAGTCTTGTGTGTGCTTCCTGAGGCATCTGGTGGGCCACTGAGATCCAGGAAGCTGAACTAGATGGGCCTTTGGCCTGATCTAGCAGAGCTCTTCTTCTTACCAAAATCAAAGCACGTCAGGTCATCGCAGATGAGCTCAAGGTAGATCCCTGAGCTGGAACACCACACAGATCCACATGTGGCAACACTTCAGAAATAATGATTTTGAGTCATCAGTGAATCACAAAGTGAGCATCAAATTTAAGCTGGATCTAAGAACCCGTCATCTTACTGTGCAGTGTGAGGTGGTAGAATTCAGGACTGTCTCACTTCAGATTTCTGGTGTGGGAGTCATTCTGTTTGATTCTGCTTAAGGCAGGGGGTTGGCCTAGATGCCCTATTAGGCCCCTTCCAACTCTATGATTCCTGCTCCTTTGCAAAGAATATCTTGCATGTGATAAAAAAGCACATTGGAGGAAAGACTTAGCACAGACTTGTTCCTGATTTCCTTTTTTTGATGTTTTGAGGGAGGGAAGGATTCAAAGATACAGCTTCCATCCTGCAGTCCAGAACTCTCCCACCTCACTCTGCCTGATGTGTGCATTGGGCCTTAGACAGGAGAGATTCATGATCAAAGCTCTTATTGCCATAAAACTCACTAGGTGAACTTGAGCTAGCCGTTATCTCTCAGCCCAGCCTATATCTCAGGGTTGGTGAGGTTGGGGTACCACCCTATGCTCCCTGTAGAAGGGTGGAATAAATGCTAATTAAAGCAAATGCTAATAATGCTACAGAGTAGTGTTGCATTGCTGCACTGGGCTCTGGTCTTGGCCTTCAGCTATGAATCATTTTGGTTGCCTGCCTCTGTCCAGGTTTTTGGGAACATCTGGTCAGAACATCAGTGACATCTTCAAGTACAGCAGTATGTCCGACTACCTGGAAATTCTGGAGTGGACCCTGCGGATTGGACATATCAGCCCCACAGCCCCAGACACACTTGGTAATTTCACCATGGGAATCTCTTTTGGCACTGGAGGGGGAGGGGTGGCTGTCATGTAGCTGGATGGGCCAGGGCAGCTACATGAAATTGCTTCCTCGCAGGAAGATGGAGCCACTGGGTGTGTATTGGGGGCTGGGAAGGCTGGCCTGAATGACTTGGGGAGCCTTGTACATCTAATGCAGTATTTGTAGCTCTATTTTTTGTGGTTCTCTCTTTGTCTTAATACCACCATGCATTTATACAGTGCCTGAACATGTTGAGAACTTCACGTGTCTAATTTGATGTTGACCTTACAGTAACTCGGTAAGGTCAGTAGGTAGTATTCTCCCCATGTTGCAGCTAGAAAGGCTGAGGCTGAGAAATGAGTAGCTCACCTACAACCACTTAATGCAGGGCTTTTCAAACTGGGGTGTTGCGATGCCCCAGCCTGCGGGCCCTGGGCCCTGCCCCCTTAAGGGGCAGGGGCAGCCTGGAAGCAGGGAGGAGGCAGCGGAGTGATCCCCAGGATCGCACTGCTGCCTCTCCCCTCCTCTGCTGCCTCCCCCCTCCTGCCCATGCAAGAACTTAGTGGCTCTGAAACTTTCCCAGAGTTTGAGAACCACTGACTTAATGAGTTTGTGCCAGAGGTGAGCTTCAAACCAGGGAAGGCCCAGTTTTGTAGCTCAGTCTCCTAGCCACTACACCCCACCAGTTTTTTTTTCCCAGTAACACGATGCTTAATGTCTGCTCAACTTCCCTTCTTATAAGGTTGGGTATTCTGGGAGTAAGGAGGTCTTGCCATTGTGCAAACTCTTGATTTTTCACCTGTCATGTCCTCTCTTAACTCTGATTGTACCTGGCAGGTGGTGTCTTAAAAGCATTGCTTCCTTCTCCCGCAGGCTGCTATCCATTCTACAAGACTGACCCCTTCATCTTCACAGACTGCCCTCATGTCTATTTCTGTGGGAACTCGCCTTCCTTCAAATCCAAAGTAGCCAAAGGTAAGTTAATGAAATGAGTGGATCCTCTGCCAGCCAGCAGCTGGGGGTGAGGCAGATCACCTTTAGTGGCTTCTTCTGAGAAGCTTAAGGTCTGTTTCCTGATACCTGAAAGGCTTCACCTTTTACCTGGTGGTGCTGTAGCCCAGTGGTCTTCAACCTTTTTCATTCCCATATTCCTACAACGAAGGCTTTGAGACTCCATTAGGATCCCGACCCCAAGGCTGAAGAACACAGGTTTAGTGTGTCAGTGTGGGAAAGTAGTTGCTTCCAGCCTCGGTCAAAAGGTGGGTGAGTGGGGGTATGTGTGTATGTATTTTATAGCTGACGCTGTTGGCCACACAATCATCAAATGGAAGTGACATTAGCAGGGATATCTCCTTGTCTGCTTTATGTGCATGCCTTTTATCTATTAAATGGCTCTAGCTCTGTTTTAATAGCAATGGTCTTTCATCTTATGCAAGGGGTTAGATGAATTACGTCAGGCCATTCCCACTCCTGTTTTCTTTTCTGCTGTGCAGGTGAGGATGGTCAGAAAGTCCTGCTGGTAACCCTCCCTGATTTCAGCACCACACAGACCGCTTGCTTGATCAACCTGCGCGACCTCACTTGCCAGCCAATCAATTTCTGTGCTTTTGGTGCCAATGACGAAGAGGAAGAAGGAGCCATGGAAACTGGCCCCTGAGAGACAGGTAGCATCTCACCCTCTTCTTGAAGGACATTCATTCAGAATGCACCACTCTGAGCCATACCCTGTTGTTCAGTATACTTGAAACTCAGGCTCATACCACGGACTATAATAAAATGTACCATTCCCTTTCTCTTGCTGTGGTTTTGCCTCTTTGGTGAAATTTGGATCTGGATAAATTAGAAGCAGAATGGAAGGAGCAGCTTTTACAACTCATTTTATTGATATAACAGTTAGAAGATCAAAAGGCCCCATGATGGCAGTGGACCTACCCCCTCCTGGGCTCTGAATCTCCCAGCACTGAACTTGGCAAATTCAATTCCACCCCCTTTAGGCTTACTAGAATGACCTTTCATGGCTGAAATACAATTGTGCATGTAGCTGTACTAAGAAGGGCTTCTACACCCCTTATGTGAAGAATCCAGTTCCTCCTGTGAAATCCTGGCTTGACAAGAGAGCAAGGACTTGCCCTGATGACTATGGGGTAAAAATAATGGAAAAAATAGGATAACTTATGATAAACTTTTGGAAATTTAAAACTAGTGTGGCTGATGCATCTTGTCGTCAGTAACTTGATGGTGCTTTGCTCAGTATGGGGTTTGCCTGCTTCCTAAGCCCTCCAACTTGTACATCAGTTGCCATTCTTTGTTCAAATATTTTTAGACTGTTTTCAGTCCATATTAAAACAGAACAAAACATCGAAATTTTGCTTCTGTGAGCACGGCCTTTTGCAAAAATAAGGGCTGCCTCCCTGCACAGAGTTCAGTATGCATTTAAATCCTGTTGCTTCCTGATTGTCACCAAGTTGCGTTTTTTAACTCTGTAATCAATTCCAGCTGAAATGGATAAATTTGATTCTGAGTAGAGTTGCTTTTGATGTGCTTCATTCATCCCAATGAACAATTTGAAATGCAGAGGTCCAGAACCCTGAACCAAAGCCAGCTTTGGAGTCCCTTCCTCAAAATCCTGTGCAATATTGTAAAGACTCCTGCAAGCTGGGGGTACGCAAGAGGGAGGATAGGCGGAGAAGAGAACTTATCTGTGCTTCACGCAGCCAGCCGTAGGAGAGTAATTACATTCTTACCCTGTCTTCTGTTCCAGGACCAAGCTCATGGGCAAGGGAGGGCCTCCCCCTCCACAGCCCCCTGGAAAGACACCAGGTTGTAAGATTGGCACAAGCCTCTCAAGAAAGCTGAGGCTTTATGCCCAAGGCAGAGATGTGAGAGAGGCACTATAAGGTGCTATGGCTGTTACAGCCTACTCAAAGCAGTGGATGTTCCTGGTAATTCTATAAAGCAAAACGGTGGTACCTCTGTACTGTGATGAATTGGTATAGCCATTGCTGAAGGGGTGGGAAGGTGGGGTGCAGCTTTGGGAATGTCACAAGTGTTCCTAGGCCACAATTGTAGCAGATTGACGGGCTGCCGCTAGTCACCGAAGTTCACTGTGTAAGTCTCTGCTGTGGTCATGGGGAAGGCGGTGCCTGTGGTCTCCTCCCCAATGTCCACCTCCATGAGTGCATCATCAGTGACCCACTCAGTCACGGTCTCTGTGTAGACCTCGGTCTCCCAGGTGGTGGGCTGTTCTCTGGTCCAGGGCGAGACTGTGGTGCTGCTGAAGGTGAATGCTGTGGTTGGAGGAGGAGTGGTGGGAACAGTTGTGGGTGCAGAGGTCACATTGCGCAGGCGTTTGCGCATCTGCTGGCGCAGACGAGCTCTCTGGCGCATTCTCATCCGCCAACGCATACGCTCCCTGGGCGTCATGGGCCGGCCGTTTGAGAACCGGCCGTTCAGGGGTCTGTTCCCGTTCATGGCCATGATCTCTCGAATGCGTTTCCAGTTGGAGCGGGAGAGGATGAAATTGCACTGCGTGGCTCCGATGTCATAAAAGACGTTGCAGGTTTTTACGCTGGGATTGTAGCCCTCGGCCTTGGCTGTGACGCGGTATTCTCCGGGGTTCAGAATGCGCCAGTAGTCCCCACCGCTTGCTGAAAAAGACAAAGAAGAGCAACATTTAATCACGCTGTTCTGTTTAATAAAGGACAGTTCCAACGTAAGGAGGAGGGGATTACGGCATGTTTGCGACACTCAGTGCTGATCAGTGCCTTAATCCCTTACAGTGGTTTTCAAACTTTTACCACCAGGACAAATTTTAGACTGAGAATCTGTCAGGACCCACCAAAAGTGATGTCATCACCAGAAGTGACATCATCAAGCAGGAAGAGTTTTAACAATCCTAGGCCGCAATCCTACCTGCACATAACCAGGAGTAAGTCCCATTTACTATCATTGTTAAAAGCATATACATAGTAGCCTATTCAAAGTACAGATCTGTAACATTTCCCCAAATGCAGTCACAACCCATGACGGTGTCAAGTCTAATATATTAAAAACACTGAAATGAATAGGGACCCACCTGAAATTGACTCACAACTCACCTAGTGAGTCAGGATGGTGTAGTGGTTTGGGAGATGGACTTAGACCTAGAAGATCCAGGTTCAAATCCCCCCTCAGCCACGAAGCTTCCTGGGTGACCTTGGGCCAGTCACTTTCAGCCTCACCTACCTCACAGGGTTATTGTGAGGACAACAGGAGTACACCACCCTGAGCTCTTTGGAGGAAGGGCAGTATAAAAATGTAAAAAATAAATAGTGAGTCCTGAAACACTGCCTTGTAAACATACAGGATTGCAGCCCTAGTTATATCCAATGAGCTATATGCTGGGCTGATTAGAAGAGAGAGAGAGAGAGACAGGTGTGAATTTTTCAGGGTTTTTCTGGCAGATTTCGTTTTGACAAGAAGTGCAGAAAGTGGTGTTATGTGTGTTTATTCCAAGGGCGCATCTTTTATTATAATTAAAATGGCTTTTAAAGTGTACTACGTGGGTGATATAGTGTCAGCAGATGCAGCCACAGTCATGACCTAAGCCCCCAACCCAAGCAGCCTACATGTTAGAAGTGTTAGAAAATGGTTTCATTTTTCCAAGATCTCAGGTTTTGTTTTTTTTACAAAAATTAGAAGTACAGAAAATGATGTTATGCGTTTATTTTGTTATCACTGAAAAGTCACAGGTGAGGGGCACTAAGGGAGAGAGGTGTGATTTAGCACAAAGTGAACCAGGGCAGAAAATTGTTTGAATTTGCTATTATTGAGAGTAAGAAATGCTTGCAGTCCACCTGTAAACCCAAACGTACCTGCTCCTGGCTGAAGCGCAGAAGCCCCTGTGATGAGAGACATAGGCAGGGACCAGCATCTGCTATGACCCCAACCATCCCACACGTACCTGTCTTAACATCGTGGTTCACCCCCACGACAGAGATGGAGGCATTTGCAATGGCGTCTCCCTGCTCATCCGTCACCACCCCCTTGATGCCCCGATGAACCTGAAAGAGGGCGGCAGCAGGTAAGCAACATTTTTTATTCTGTGTGGTTAAGCACTTAATTAGTTTATTTAAAAGATTTCTAAACTGCTTTTCTTATGCTCAAAGCTTGAACAAAAACAGACAATGAAAATGACACCCGAACAGTTCAAAGATGTAAAAACAGCAACAACGTAAAAGCAGCTTCAGGACACCTATAGGTACTAGTTAAAAGAGGTCCCTAGAAGGTTCCTCCCTCTTCAAATGCTAAGCAGAATAAATGTGTTTAAACCCAACTGGAAACCATGTAAAGGGGGGACTGTCCTAGAATTTTCACAATTTAGATACTATCTTTTCAAAATGTGCTGGAACCCCTAGCATGTATGCACTGCTGAAACAGAGACGCCTGCGTTGGCTCGGTCATGTCGTGAGAATGGATGATGGCCAGATCCCAAAGGATCTCCTCTATGGACTTTGTGCAAGGAAAGCGCCCTACAGGTAGACCACAGCTGTGATACAAGGACATCTGCAAGAGGGATCTGAAGGCCTTAGGAGTGGACCTCAACAAGTGGGAAACCCTGGCCTCTGAGCGCCCGCTTGGAGGCAGGCTGTGCAGCATGGCCTTTCCCAATTTGAAGAGACACTTGGCCAACAGTCTGAGGCTAAGAGGCAAAGAAGGAAGGCCCATAGCCAGGGAGACCAGAACAGGGACAGACTGCACTTGCTCCCAGCGTGGAAGGGATTGTCACTCCCAAATCGGCCTTTTCAGCCACACTAGACGCTGTTCCAGAACCACCTTTCAGAGCGCGATACCATAGTCTTTCGAGACTGAAGGTTGCCAACATGCATTTCAAAATTTTAAAAAATAAAATCAGTAGCCCATTAAACCCTTCTTGCTCTGTAGGATACAATGCGAGGCAAAAGGCTGCAATATATATATATATATATATATATATATATATATATATATATATATAATCAGTTTTTTTAATATCTTGCTTCTCTATCAATGTGAAAACTCAAGGCAGCTTGAGATGGTCTCCCATCTAAGGCCCTGACCGCAGCAGGTCCTGCAGAGCTAGTCCAGCAAGATGGGTATGTCACATGCCTTAGGGAAGTGTCTCCCAATCTTACCTGGGTCACAACGCCCCCTCTGCCTCTTCTTCCAAGCTCAGCCAGGTGCCACCATCTTTGATCTCATAGGATTTCATGACACCCAAGATGGCAGCACCCAAACCTCATGAGATCTGGGTGCAACTATCTTGGATTTTATGAAATTTTGCTAATTTCAAGATGGCGGTGGTCAGGGGAACGTAGGAGGGACCATAAGAACATAAGAACAGCCCCACTGGATCAGGCCATAGGCCCATCTAGTCCAGCTTCCTGTATCTCACAGCGGCCCACCAAATGCCCCAGTGGTTCTCAAACATTTAGCACTGGGACCCACTTTTTAGAATGAAAATCTGTCTGGTCACACTGACAGTGATGTCATGACCAGAAGTGACATCATCAAGCAGGAAAATTTTTTAACAATCCTAGGCTGCAATCCTACCCACACTTATCCAGGAGTCCCATTTACTATCATTGTTAAAAGGATATACATAGTAACCTGTTAAAAGGTTACTGTTAAAAGTATAGGTCTGTAACATGTCCCCAGATGCAGTCACACACCATAGGAGCATCAAGTCTAATATATTAAAAATAAAATATTGAAATGAATGGGGACCCACCTGAAATTGGCTTGCGACCCATCTAGTGGGTCCTGATTCACCAATTGAGAAAACACTGCCCTGTTAAGACACACTCTTTGGGAACCTTTGCCTAAGGGAAGATTTGCAGCCTATGGTAGCTTAAACCAGCTCCCAAGAGCTCTCCATAAATCCTTCCCATGTTTTTAAAAAAATCAGCTTTAGTTATCCTGAGTGGCTTCGTCCCTTGCCACAATTGCACCCTAGTTACTATCTCACAATTAAGCCTACTTCACAGGGTTGTTGCAAGCAAGGCTAATGCATGCACTGAGCTCTTGGGATGGGATAACAAATACCTGTTCCATGAACGTCAACAAGGACTCCTTATTGTTCTCCCATTCCTGGGGCAATTCACTTTCATGGGGAAACTTATCGCAGCCCGGGTAGATGGAGAGCTCCAGGCAATTGGTGTGGAGGTAGCTGAAATCATTCATACCTGAAATAGCAGAGGGAAAAGAATATTATCGTGCTCAGTCCAGGGCTAGTCATGCTGGGGCCTTAAAAGACATCAAGCCTAAGAGATCCCATAACATTTTTTTAAGTGCTAAACAGAAAGGACAAAGAAAATAGAAATATTAATGGTTTACAACAGGGGTGTCCAAAGTTTTTGGCAGGAGGGCCACATCATCTCTCTGACACTGCGTCGGAGGCCGGGGAAAAAAAGAATTAATTTACATTTAAAATTTGAATAAATTTACATAAGTTTACATAAATGAATATATTAAAGATGAACTTATATGAATGAATGAAGGTCTTGCAATAGCTCAAGGCCTATAAAAGGCCTTGCACAAAGCAAGCCTTTCCTTTTCTTTGCTGCCACTACTGTATCACAGACATGAAACAGCAAGCAGAGGAGGGAGCCTTCATCCACATGAGGTCAAACAGTTGCCCTCATGCTGAGAGCAGTTGCGTCGGGCCAGTGTGGACTCCAACAAATCTCCGGAGGGCCAGAGGCTCATTGGAGACTGGGGGCTCCCTGAGGGCCGCATTGAGAGGCCTCAACGGCCGCAAGTGGCCCCAGGTCCAGGGTTTGGGCACCCCTAGTTTGGGCACCCCTAGTTTACACTTGCATGGATGAAAGGAAAGGTGTAGCAAAAAATTCATTAAAGAAATAGCTTGCACTAAGCCTTATTAAGTACTGTTCAACACATCATGTAAAGCTTGAAATATCAGTATTTAGAGGCCCCTCGTTGCAAGGTGCTAAGGTGTTACTTTGCTTGTGCATAAATCCAGCCCTGCCCTCGGTCACATAATGTGGAATTCACTGCCACAAGATTGTCAATGGGCCACTAGCTTAGACAGACTTCAAATAGAGGGGGATAACAGGTTGGCCTTCAGTATCCACAGGAGATCCATTTCCAGACCCCCCCCCCCCACTGAATCCCTGGGTTGGGGCCATCCCTGGCATCCAGAAAGTGGTCTGAGACATGGCCTCCCTGGGTCTCAGAAGGCCTACTGTGGGCCTTAGAAACGCACTTCTGGTTGGGTTCAGGAGGTACAGACTAACCCTCTTGATGTGGATTGGGACCCATGTTGGGTCAAATCCATGGGTTCTGAACCAGTGGAAAAGGAGAACTGACCTGTACTCCACTTCTTGAAGGAGAGATGCATCAGAACCTAATAGCCATTATAGCTTGCTAGATTCCTTGAGCAGAGGCAGTATTCCTTTTTCCTAACCTCTTCTGTGACTGGGCCATGGCTAAATTCTCTTGTTTAATACATCTTAGCTAGGAAGGAATTGGAAACTTTTCAGGGAGCTCAGTACAACTATGTCTAAAATGGGGGATCAGGCACTTGGTGTGCAAGGCTTGACTTCCGACGGGCGGACTTCCGACGGGCGGACTTCCCTCAAATGAGGAGGCTGGTTAGAAGGAGGTTGAAAGGGAGGGTAAAAAGAGTCCAGTCTCTCCAGAGTGCATGGAGGCTGCTTAAAACAACAGTAATAGAGGCCCAGCAGAGGTGTACAACAGTAATAGAGGCCCAATAGAGGCTTCATGGCAGAAGACCTCGGGCAGATACCGCTGCCCGAACGGCCCCTCCTAACCGAGGAGTTAAGTCAGAGGTTAAAAGAGAAGATGTTTCAGACCTCATTGATAAATTAAAGATCAATAAGTCACCGGGCCCTGATGGCATACACCCAAGGGTTATTAAGGAATTGAAGAATGAAGTTGCAGATCTCTTGACTAAGGTATGCAACTTGTCCCTCAAAACGGCCACGGTACCAGAAGATTGGAGGATAGCAAATGTCACGCCTATTTTTAAAAAGGGAAAGAGGGGGGACCCGGGAAACTATAGGCCGGTCAGCCTAACATCCATACCAGGTAAGATGGTGGAATGCCTCATCAAAGATAGGATCTCAAAACACATAGACGAACAGGCCTTGCTGAGGGAGAGTCAGCATGGCTTCTGTAAGGGTAGGTCTTGCCTCACAAACCTTATAGAATTCTTTGAAAAGGTCAACAGGCATGTGGATGCGGGAGAACCCGTGGACATTATATATCTGGACTTTCAGAAGGCGTTTGACACGGTCCCTCACCAAAGGCTACTGAAAAAACTCCACAGTCAGGGAATTAGAGGACAGGTCCTCTCGTGGATTGAGAACTGGTTGGAGGCCAGGAAGCAGAGAGTGGGTGTCAATGGGCAATTTTCACAATGGAGAGAGGTGAAAAGCGGTGTGCCCCAAGGATCTGTCCTGGGACCGGTACTTTTCAACCTCTTCATAAATGACCTGGAGACAGGGTTGAGCAGTGAAGTGGCTAAGTTTGCAGACGACACCAAACTTTTCCGAGTGGTAAAGACCAGAAGTGATTGTGAGGAGCTCCAGAAGGATCTCTCCAGACTGGCAGAATGGGCAGCAAAATGGCAGATGCGCTTCAATGTCAGTAAGTGTAAAGTCATGCACATTGGGGCAAAAAATCAAAACTTTAGATATAGGCTGATGGGTTCTGAGCTGTCTGTGACAGATCAGGAGAGAGATCTTGGGGTGGTGGTGGACAGGTCGATGAAAGTGTCAACCCAATGTGCGGCGGCAGTGAAGAAGGCCAATTCTATGCTTGGGATCATTAGGAAGGGTATTGAGAACAAAACGGCTAATATTATAATGCCGTTGTACAAATCGATGGTAAGGCCACACCTGGAGTATTGTGTCCAGTTCTGGTCGCCGCATCTCAAAAAAGACATAGTGGAAATGGAAAAGGTGCAAAAGAGAGCGACTAAGCTGATTACGGGGCTGGGGCACCTTCCTTATGAGGAAAGGCTACGGTGTTTGGGCCTCTTCAGCCTAGAAAAGAGACGCTTGAGGGGGGACATGATTGAGACATACAAAATTATGCAGGGGATGGACAGAGTGGATAGGGAGATGCTCTTTACACTCTCACATAATACCAGAACCAGGGGACATCCACTAAAATTGAGTGTTGGGCGGGTTAGGACAGACAAAAGAAAATATTTCTTTACTCAGCGCGTGGTCAGTCTGTGGAACTCCTTGCCACAGGATGTGGTGCTGGCGTCTAGCCTAGACGCCTTTAAAAGGGGATTGGACGAGTTTCTGGAGGAAAAATCCATTATGGGGTACAAGCCATGATGTGTATGCGCAACCTCCTGATTTTAGGAATGGGTTAAGTCAGAATGCCAGATGTAGGGGAGAGCACCAGGACGAGGTCTCTTGTTATCTGGTGTGCTCCCTGGGGCATTTGGTGGGCCGCTGTGAGATACAGGAAGCTGGACTAGATGGGCCTATGGCCTGATCCAGTGGGGCTGTTCTTATGTTCTTATGTTCTTAAGAACAACAGCTGGGAAGTCTCGACACAAACTTCCATCACAAGGCTCTGGGCTGATCTCGTGTTTTGCCATCATTCCCAATGGCTCCCACATCAGGTCGGTCAGTTTGCTCTGTTGGTTTCCTCTTCAGCTTCCATCTCAATACTTACTGCCCGCTCGTGGGTTCCACTTGGCCCCGCTGACAATTCCCATTCCATCGGTCATGTCCTGAGCATGGCAACTTCCCCGGAAGGTCTCCGTCATGGTGAGGTGGGCCGAGGCGTAGGAAATGGCCAGCCAGCGGAAGATGGCATGATCTGGAGTCTCTTTGAGTTCTGGGTTCTCCTCCCCATAGTCATCCAGTACCGGAGGGGCCACTTCATTCTCATTGACTGGGCGAGCCATGTCAAAGGGGTAAGAGACCAGCTTCTCCCCTCCCTGAAAGTTGGCCCCAAGAACAAAGGGGATTTTTTCCATCCAGGCCATGATTGCTCGGACCTCCACTGCCAGCTGGTGGGGAGAGAAGAGGCAGAAGTCAGACTTTAAAAAAAAAGTTTCCATTTTACGAGAAAAGGGGCACAATCCTAACCAGGTCTACTCTTCTGAGTAAGTCCTACTTTGTTCAATGGGGCTCACTCTCAGGAAAGTGTGGTTGGGATTGCAGCCAAGGACATTGACACAATGCAAACAGAACCAAGAAGCATGGCTAGCATACTCGCATTACCTACATAACAGCATAGTCCATTTTATAGCAACTGAAGAATTAAGAGGAATCTTGTTCACTTAAACACATTTTCTAACCTGCTATGTTGGGCAGAAGCTCAACAGAATAACTTAAAACAGAATAGCTTGTTTAAAAAAATAACACGCGCGCACGCGCGCGTGCACACCAACCAGCAATATTAAAAACAAACCTTTTGGATGCTAACAATTCACAAAATTCAAATATATTCAGACACTTAGGCTTGACAACAGAGTTGCACGATTTCCTGTTGTGGAAATCATGGGTTTTCTATCCAGTTCTTTGAAGTCTTGCCTGGAAACATCATAACTTCATAGAATGTCATGAGTTGGAAGGGCCTTAGAGATCAGCTTAACCCCTGCTAACTGGGTAAGAGGCACCCTTTCAAGTGGATGCTTCTCTTTATAGCAGGGGGAGAGTAACTAGCCCACCTCACCCCAGCAGTGTCTTTTCTAGTGACTGTCTGCTGGTGTTCTTTTGCATCTTTTTAGATTGTGAGCCCTTTTGGGACAGGGAGCCACTAGTTGTTTTTCTCTGTAAACCGCTTGTGAACTTTTAGTTGAAAAGCGGTATATAAATACTGTTAATAATAATAATAATAATAATAAATAACTCTCTGCTCAGTACAGGCAACTGCTAGAGCACTCTGAACTATGGCAGTTCATCTAGCATGGAAGGCCGGCTACAGCTCTGCAGTCAGGGCCTACAAAGGATACCCTGTAGTTTTCTAGTATTCGGATCTTCAGACTGGGATTGCTTCGTCCCTACACATTCTGTTGGCACTGTAGCATCAGAGAGTTGTTTAACCTGTTTGAGAAACTTCCGCTGCAATCCTAACCACACTTTCCTGAGAGTAAGCCCCATTGAACAAACTAGGACTTACTTCTGAGTAGACCTGGTTAGGACTGTGCCCTTCTTTATACCCACAGACTATATCTTACTTCCGTCCTGCAGGATCTCTGGGGCTGAGAGGAAGAGAACCCCAGTACAGCACCCCACCTCTAATGACAGGAAAATGGAGAAAAATTGGGTTTACATTGCATTTTGAAATGCATGTTGGCAACCTTCAGTCTTGAAAGACTATGGTATCGCGCTCTGAAAGGTGGTTCTGGAACAGCGTCTAGTGTGGCTGAAAAGGCCGATTCGGGAGTGACAATCCCTTCCACACCGGGAGCAAGTGCAGTCTGTCCCTGGTCTGTCTCCCTGGCTATGGGCCAGGCTTCTTTGCCTCTTAGCCTCAGACTATTGGCCAAGTGTCTCTTCAAACTGGGAAAGGCCATGTTGCACAGCCTGCCTCCAAGCGGGCGCTCAGAGGCCAGGGTTTCCCACTTGTTGAGGTCCACTCCTAAGGCCTTCAGATCCCTCTTGCAGATGTCCTTGTATCACAGCTGTGGTCTACCTGTAGGGTGCTTTCCTTGCACGAGTTCTCCATAGAGGAGATCCTTTGGGATCCGGCCATCATCCATTCTCACGACATGACCGAGCCAACGCAGGCGTCTCTGTTTCAGCAGTGCATACACGCTGGGAATTGCAGCTCGTTCCAGGACTGTGTTGTTTGGAACTTTTGTCCTGCCAGGTGATACTGAGGATGCATCAGAGGCAGCGCATGTGGAAAGCGTTCAGTTTCCTCTCCTGTTGTGAGCGGAGAGTCCATGACTCGCTGCAGTACAGAAGTGTACTCAGGACGCAAGCTCTGTAGACCTGGATCTTGGTATGTTCCGTCAGCTTCTTGTTGGACCAGACTCTCTTTGTGAGTCTGGAAAACGTGGTAGCTGCTTTGGGTTTACATATACACCAGCTTTAAAAGATCTCAGTGCAGCTCCGTGCTTTAAAAGATCTCAGTATCATAGTTGCAAAGGAGCCGGGGATACTTACTGTGGCATCCTCCGCAAGGTAGTGGTCAGGAATAGAGATGTGATGGTTAGGGACTTTGTGTGGGACCAGTTTCCTCTCTTCTGCAGTCCAGAGGATGCTGTTGAGATCAGGGAAGTTCTCAAAGAGATCGTAGCCTTCTTCACTCCAGTGCCCCAGGCCCCAATTTCCAAGCTCAGAACCCTGCAAAGAGAGAGAGAGAGTGAGTCAGGGGGATGTAGCTAGCCATCCTGGTAACAAAGCATTTATTTCCAAAATGCACAGGGCTTCTAAGGGAGGAAAAACACTCTACTACAGCAATGCTTTGACTTCCAATGCTAATCTTTCAGCCTTTTTCAGTTTATAACCACATTTCAAATTTCATTCATGTGCTTTCCTCTTTCATCCAATTTCACCCTTCTACAATGTTCATCAACATTATGTTTTTTCTTTTATTTCTGTTTCTTTAGATTTTGCTGGCATTATATAGTTGACATTTTTTGTTGGTCAAAAAAAAAAAAAAAAGCTATGCTTTGGCATGCATCCATTGACTTTCATCCATGCTCTGTTTCCTAGCCAGGTGAAAGTGCAAAGTATTACTGTAGTTGCTTTCATTTCTTGAATGGATGGTTGTTTTTTTTTTATTAGACGCCAACCCATCTGGCTGTTTTAACTTCCCCACCCCTCTCAGTGCAACCTCAACCTGCTCCACAAAGCATCTTCCCATCTCACCCCTTCCCATCTCACCATTTGGCTGGCAATCTCATAGCCGTCAGGGTTGAGAGAGGGGACAAGGTGAATGCGGGTGTCGGTCACCAGGTTCCTCACACGGGGGTTCCCATCCTTATACTCCTTGCAGAGAAACTGCATCAACATGAGTAGCAGCTCACGGCCCAAAACTTCATTGCCGTGGATTCCTGCGGTATAGCGGAAATCAGGCTCCCCTGCGACAAAATAAAAAATTCAGGTAGGTGTGTCGCTCCATTACAAAAAACATGGTCTTATGTGAGTGAAGGTGCTCCTTGCGCTTCACTACCAAATCAGGACTTGCCATTCTCCAATTGATTTGAGGATTTATATCCCATTTTTTCCACCTGTAGAGGGGTTCTCAAAGCAGTACACTACATTGCAAAGACAGTCCTGTAAGATCAGTAGTATTATCCCCATACTGCAGTTGGAAAGACTGAGGTTGAAAGGGGGAGTGGCTTGCCTAAGGCTACCTTGTAAGGTCATGGCAGAGATTACCTTCCAACTAATTTACAGCACAGTCATGCTCTACATCAGCTCTCAGTGTAACAAAATCAATGCAGTACCTCTAAAAACAAAGACCAAATAACTAATGAGCAAGTAAGATTACAAAAGCAATCAAATCAACTCAGGGCTATAAATTCAACTCAATTCCTGCCTGCACAAAACAATTTGGACCAGGTAATGAAAACTGAAACTGTGAAAGGGCAAATCAAATCCTAAGGGAGAGGTAATTACATAGGCTGGGGGCTGTGCCTGAAAAATCTGGTTTATTATTATTATTAATAGTATTTATATACCGCTTTTCAACTAAAAGTTCACAAATCGGTTTACAGAGAAAAATCAAATAACTAAATGGCTTGCGAGTGACTCTCTGTTTTTTTTAAGCAGATAAGCCAGTTGGTAACACTGCCAATTCACCCATTATGTGGGGGTATACACATAATATAAACAGATGAATTACTGATGAACTATGCCTTAACTACCATATAATTAGTCTCTTCCTTTTTCTAGCAAAGGTGAATGAAAGGGAGGGATTTTATTTCTCTTGTTCTTTAATTTTTTTCCCCATAGAGCAAAACAGAACTATTTCATAACAAAGCAAAGAACAAACACTGAGAGGAAACCAGCAATTAAAGACACCAGTGCCACCCTGATAGAAAAAAAGAACTAATTTTAGAGCAATGGAAAATAAATTCATTAGCACCACCAGGGCTATGCTGGACTGGGCACAATTAAAAGCAAGAGCTTCAAGGAAGATGCTTCTAATTAAAGTCACATGGGCCCTTTGCTGAATGGGACTTACTTCTGAGTAAACATCAGAGGAACTTGGTTGTGCAGTTCAGCATAATACCATATTATCCGGCAGTGTTAAGTTCCACACAGAACTGCCATTTTAATTCCAGTTGGAGGAAAACTTTAAAGGGCCACAATGTGGAAACTAGATCTGTACGGCTTTTGGCTAGTTTTCAAATCAGTTCAGCTAACTGTTTTTGGTGTTCAAAGCCCTAAGTGTCTCCCATGTGAACCTGCTTGTACACTGAGCTCATCAATTGAGACCCTGATCTGAGATCTCACACCTTTGGAGGACAGATGAGTGGGAATTAGCTCATGCTGAAGTCCTCCAGACCAAGATGTCTTTAGCTGGGCAACATCATCCCCTACTAACAATCCCCTTTTCAAGGCACCCCAGTGTTGTCTGCACTTGAGAGAGGGTTGCAGATTTTGGCTTCTGCTTGAGCCCATCTTGCACTACGGGAATATTTCCTGTTTATAATGGCTGTCAGTCAAAAATGTTGACTGACATCCCAAGAAGCCAGGCGACTGCAAGTCCTCTGTGACAGTTATTTTGCAACTCTCAAACAATATTAAGAGAACTGGATGAAGAGATCAGACAATCAAGGATCTGATTTAGATAAATCCTGAAACACCACAGATAAATCCTAGCAGGCTGCTTTTTTCCACCAATATTGACCAGAGGCCAGCAGAATGGGTGTCAGTAAACCTAGCCTTTGGAGTGTAACATCAATTCCAGATACCTTCATGGAAATGTTGACACAGGTGGAAGTGAAGCAAGTAACTAGAAGCAGCTAACATAACTCATGCATGCCAGTTGGATTGGGTGGAGAACAGATCTTAGCCAAGGAACGGTCTCTAGTTTTTGGAAGAAGCAGGAGACTTGGTCCATAAAGGAACTAGGACGGTTAACATAATATGCTTACATGGTTCAGTCCGTAGACTGATGCCAGCAAACCAATGCTTGGAAAAGAGGCAGTCAGCAGCTTTGGGATGTCCACAGGATAACAACCCTTACTGTGAACTATGTGAAAGTCTTCCTTTCTGTTTATAGTTTAAAACTATTTCATATGGTATAAAACTTTCCTATGGTTTATAATGAACAAAGAAAGAGACAAATGTGCTAAAAGTGTAATTAACACAGCAGTTCCCAAACTTTTTAGGGCCGTGACCCACCTCATCCTCCATGGTGGGTCGCAACCCGATGCTCCCTATCATGCTGTAATGCCTTTTGGGGAGTTTCCAGATCATGCTGGACCCATACCTAATCCACTGGCCTCTGCAGTCCCCAGAATGCCCAGCAGAAGTTACTGGAAACTACTTCCGCTCAAACTGGAAGTTGCTTCCATAGGGTATTCTGGGGCCCACGGAGGCCAATGGAGTGTGTTGTGGGCCCGACCTGATGTGGAAGCAGCCTCCAGGGGTTCCCAAGAAGGCACTGTGGTGCTACAGAAAGCATTGCACATGGATTTGCAATGCATCCCACATCGGGGTCGTGACCCACTAGTTTGAAATCACAGAACGAACAAATCCAAAGCTGTCAATGATCACTGAAATCCATGTCTCTGGGCCTGGCCTTGTGTGTGGGAGGTGGGGGGAGCACTCACCTAATTCATGCTCTCCTGGGTTGTCAGAGATTTCCATGGCATAGATCTTCAGTCCTCGGGAGCTCTTGCCAATGTTGTAGATGCGGGTGATGGTGGGACATTCTTCATTCACCACCTTCATAAGCTGGAGGGAGATAGAGCATCAGAATTAGCCAAGGAAAGGTATTCTGCAGAATTAAAAGGATGAAAATTGAGGATGGAACTAAATGAGAGAGGAGGGAAAGCCTGGTCAACCCAAGTGGCCAATGGAGGCAGTCACTGCAGATAGTGAATTGGCAGGGACACTTTTGTCCTGCTCCCTGGATTCCAAAGGGAAAATGGAATGGGGAAGACAGGTGGCCTAGCATGAGACACTAGCTCAGGGCTGTCAAACCCATTTCATGCAGTGAGCCAAACAGCATTCATGATGCCTGCTGAGGTCTGGCAGTGATGTCATTAAGCAGAAAGTGATGTCATTAATCAGGTCACGACCAGAAATAAACACATTTTCCTCATTTAGCAATTACTTCACTGCAAACGACAAGATGCAAAGTTTGATTATCTTTTCAAGATATGGAAGAGCCCAATTATGTGGGCTGCCCTTTCAGCAGTGACACCTCAACACAGCTCAGCAGCTCATGGTGGTGTTTCCTAGGGCTGGAAAAAGAGCTCCCACAAGTTCCCAAGAGCTCACAAGGCCTTGTGCTTGACACCCCTGCTCTAGCGCATCACTCTCTTCCCCTCCAGACATTTTCTTCTGCTTTGTTTCCCTCTTCCCTTTCAAACCCAGGAAGTGGGGGAGGGTAGAGGTGCCACCAGTCCAGAGGCAACAGGCTGTGGGAGGGGGAGGCACCGGAAGGTTCCACTCCCCTCCCTTGCAATGTCAAAAATCACTCCTCTCCCTGCTTTATTTATGCATTAATTTAAACCATTTATATCTTGGGCAGGAGGTCTGGCTCAGTTGGTAGAGCTGCTGCCTTGTACGCCTGAAGATCTGAGGCTGCCTGTTCGAAACAACTGGAAGTACCCGAGAACTGACAACACGCTGAGATACTGATGGGCTGACCCTCGGTGGCAGAGAGGAGTTGCCGTCAAGTGGAGTGTGGGGGGGCGAAGGGCAAGAGAGAGACCAGACCGGGAAGGCATCCAGCTGGAAGGAAGAGTTCTATGAAAGACTAGAACTATTCAATTGTAAAAATCTCTACGGGAGTTTAGAACAGCCTGCCTATGTAAACCGCCTTGGATTAAAGTCTGAGGAGAAATCTGATGACCAAAGAAAGGCGGTAAATAAATACCTGTATAAATAAATAAATAAAATAAAATAAATATCTTGCTTTCCCCTCCACATAAATGGAGAGCCAAAGGCAGCAGACAACATAGAAGGGGGGAAAACCAGTTTAACCCATTTCTGCCCAGCCCACAGGTGTACACATTTGTGCATATGCAGCGTTGGGCAGAAATGGCTTAATGCCAAAATAAGAGCAAAATAAACGATCAAAAATCAGAATAGCACACTAGAAAACCAAAACAAAATGCAGCTACAAAACCCCAAAGCAGCTAATTAAGAGGGGGGAAATGTGTTTATCCATTTCAATGTAAACAGGGCAGACATGTGAATAAACAAATGCGGCTGCTCCATGTCACCATGGCTCTTCCTGCCCCGCCCCCTCCCGCCACACACAGCAGGTCCTCATTAACAGGCAAAACTGGAACAAGGAGCCAGGATGGGAAAAAGCAAGATCGACATGCACATCTGTCGTCGTGTCCCGTCCCACCCCCCCCCAACCCCACCCACACACGTTTTCTGAGGAAATTGTTAACAAGAGAGTCTGGAAACCAGATCCAGTGTTGTGTGGGAATCTGGTTGCACAATCCCTTTTTAGAAGTGGGAAAACAGAATCCTCCTGAAATGGATGATGATGATGGGGGTGGAGGGAGGTAGAGGATGTTCTCCTCACATCAAAGAGAGGATAACATCCACAGGCAGTCTGGAGGGTCTCTTCTTTCATTAGCAGACTGGTTCCGGGCACAGTATTCATCTCAAACTGGGAAACACTTCAGCCACTGGGAATGGCTCAGAGATCGGGAAACTGACCAGGGGTTTCTCTCTCTCTCTGGTCTCTTCGTCATCAAAGGCTTTGGAAAGCAACAACTGCAAAGACTAAGGTCATCCCCTGGCCTGCTCACTCACCTGTCTCATGTCCTTGTAGCTATGATGGCGGAAGTCCAGGTTGTCCACTGACGTCATCACTTCATTCTGCAGGCTGTAATAGCTGTGGATGCCTGAAAAAAGGGGATGAAGGCCATCAAAGCCAGTATCGTAGAAGAGCACCACGTCTGAGAAAAAGAGTCGCTTGGGGGACAATCTGCTACTTTAGGGAGGCCATTTTTGGCAGGAAAAAGTGCAAGGGAAGACATTTAACTTCCCCTTCCTGCATGTCATGCTCCCAGCCCCTCTCCCTGCAACTTTTCTTAAAGACAGAGACTGCCAGTGCAAAGCCAAGACTTCTTATCCCATTCGTTTGTAGGGACATTTAATTTGACCCTTAGGGGCAAGGCATCATTGCCTCCGCTCTACAGCCCACAATTCAGGGAGAACAGCATTGGTCTACCTTATAGGGTTATTGTACAGGAATATTAAAATGCATTCTTGAAATGCACTAGATAAGGCCAAAATATTTTCAATTATCAGTGGCTATCTTGGCAATGGGTGTCATTGGCATTCTACTCCTGGGCTGAGCAATATTTTGCAGCTCAGCCAAAGGGCTAGACATAGTGCAGGGTAATAAAGAGAGGATGTTCAGGTCATTTGACCCACTGGAGCTCTGTCCCCACCTCCCTGCCCCAAACCCACACACGTTCACCAACTCTTACTGGAGAGAGGGCAGCCCAGCACCTCCAACCTCATGCAAAGGCTTCCATTCCAGGTCAGTGGGTAGATACGAATGAAGCGGGCAACCTTGGGCTCTGGGAACTCGGTCATCACCGGTGTGTCCTTGTCGACATTCCCATAGAAAAGCTACAAAACAGCATTGGGAAACTGCATTAGTTGGGGGTCTAGGTCTAGACCCTTGTCGCCTGGGGGCTGGGGATAAGAATAGGCCCTCAGTTTGGCTGTACTTGTCGTAAGAGGCAACTAAACAGCCACCGGGTAGATGGGACTCGTCAGCCTGGGAAGGCAGCTCATCTGAGAGAAGGAAAACTCTGATCCCAAACCTCCACTGCCTTGTGGCTACATCCAGTTATGGAAAAGGCTTCAGGAGTCCACCTCGAGGCAAAATCTGGAGCCGGAGTCCCTGAGGCAGTTCATGGGTGAACACAGTCACTGGCAACTTTGGCAAGTTCTGGCAACTCCTGCCGCTGGAACCAACCGTATTGGCCTCGGCCTTTCCATTGGACCATTTCAGTGACGTGGAGAGGGGGGATTTGCTGCATGGGTAACAGCCTATCCTCCATACCTACTTTACCCAGGCTTCGCGCACTGGAGAGGACACTCTGTTCCAGAACCACCATTCAGAGCGTGACACCATAGTCTTCTGAGACTGAAGGATGCCAACTATAGGTCTAGACCCAGACAAATGTCTCTTACGTGGCCTGTCACCCCAAAAGGCTCCGTGCCCCAATCTCCAGGGTAAGCAGCTGCCCAGCACAAGGTTTGTGCAAATATTGGCTTTGAAAACTGGAGACTGTGGTACAGAATGATAAGGCTTTGCCCACGCTGCATCCAGAAGGCTAATCTGGCCCGTGGGTGGGGTTGGAGGCCCCTGCCCCAGAGGAAGTTCTCATCTCCTATTAAAAAACGAACTCTAGCACAGCAGGTGCGATGGGGACACAAGCAGGTACATACCATTTCCTCATAGCCGTTGCTGTACATGACCCAATTCTGGCTGTCGTTGCTGAAGCCCACATAGAAAGTGGTGACAAAGTCGTCACTGCAGGGAAACAAAAGGAGAGGGACAGTGGGACCCAGGGGACATCACAGACCTGGCAGGTATAACATTCCGAGTCCTGATCTTTCTTCTTTTCTAATGCATCATTATAGTTTTATTATTGCATTTTATGAACACTTGGTTGGGCATTTGTTTTGGCAAGGGAAAGGCAAGGTATAAATTCTTTAAATACATACACTGGGACATCCTTATGGGCTTGGCATCTGCAGATTTGAACAGTGGATGCTGAGTCCGCAGATATGGAGGGCCTCAGAGGACTGCTGGATGCGACCCAAAGTGCCTTCCTGTCGCATCCAGGTGGTCTTTTGAGGTGCAGGTCTGCCAGTTCTGTTCTGGGCCCAACTCAAGGTGCTAGTTTGGACTTTTAAAGCCCTTTACGGCTCGGGTCCGGGGTATTTTAGGGACCACCTCCTTCCTTACAATCCTGCCCGGGCTCTTAGATCATCTGGGGGGGGGGCTTTTAACTGTGCCGCCACCAAGAGAGGTGAGAGGGGCGGCGGCCAGGAAGAGGGCCTTCTCGGTGGTGGCCCCCGAACTTTGGAATACCCTCCCCTTAGGATTGAGAACTGCCCCCTCTTTGCTAACATTTCGGCGTGGACTGAAGACCTTTTTATTTCAAAAAGCTTTTAATTGTTGACAGGCTGGCTGGCGTTCTTGCTTTTTATATGAGGATCCACGGGGTTTGTTGTTTAGATTTTTAATTATTGCTAAATTGTTTTAATTGTTGTTTTTAATGTTGTATTTTTAATTGCTGTAAGCCGCCTTGTGTGCCCTTTGGGCATAAAGGCGGGATATAAATTAATAAAATAAAATAAAATAAAATAATAATAATAATAATAATAATAATACATGTGACCTCTCCTCAGGTCTCCTGGACTTCCGGTTTGCTCCCCCCCCCCCCCCGTGAATTACATTATCTGCAGAGTGTCCTGGAACGGATCCTCCGCAGATACTGAGGGCCCATTGTAACTGACTAAATAAACCCTCCCCTTTAAGCCTGTGAAAATACCGTCAAAGAAAACGGGTGCAAGAACTCAGGACAGAATGCTGCCAGAGATCTTAAAGAGGGGATCCTGGTCCACTTGAATATTCCCTTCCCAGAATAAAAGCAGGAGGATAATCATGCAAGACAGCAGCTTAACTGGTACCCTCCACCCAGCTTCCAGACTCCCCACAGAATCAACACAGTCCTCTCTATTCCCCTTCACAGCTCCCCCTTCTCCCTGTTGTGCTGCTCTCGGCGCAACCCACACGTACTGGATGAGAGAATCCCGGCCCTGGATGATGACTCCTGTGAACTTGGTGGTCCTTCTGGTGTCCACCTGGATCCACTGAATGCGGCTGTCATCTTCTGCGCACCAAGCCCCATCAAAGAAATCGTCCTCATTGGACCCTGCCTGGGAAAGAGAACATAGAGGGAAAGGGAAGGTGGACACGTCTGCAGATCTCCATAGCAATGCAAAGCGCTGGGTATACCTTCTAAAGGGCATCTATAAGGACTAGGACTGAGATTTGGGGTTGACATCAAACACTGCCAGAGTCCCTGGCCCTACCGCCGTTCTTCAGTCATTGCCACTTGCTTACCCCAGGCTGCCTGCTTCTGCTCCTCTTACCTGCATGTTAAGGCGCCCACGCTGGGCTCCCAGTCCATGCCGCAACATGGAGGAAGCTAAGATCTGATCGTCCTCAATGCGATGGGATTCCATTCCAATGGGAGGGCACTCTGAAAGGCAGAAGAGGCAACCCAGTTCACACAGGCGATGGCATTATGTGAAGACTTCCATATGGGAAAAGGGCACCACAGATTGCTCAACACAATGCAATATTTTTTAGTAGCAGCAGGGAAGGGGCAGCCTGTTCTTTCAACTGAGAATCATCAGGTGTTGAGGGCATCATACCTGCCAACATTACAGACACAATCACAGGAATCTTATGTACCTATCACCACCCAAGGTTTACTGCACGAGCACACAATACTCTCTCTCCCTCCCTCTCCCTCTCACGTATACACCCCCTCAGACATTACACTTGCCTTGTCCCTTGCCATTGCTGTTGCCAATCCATCTGAATTCCACCTGCTTGCAGAGAGTGTATCTACCTCTCTGCTCTTCCTCCTACTCCCTGGATTCAAAAAGGAAGAGGGAACTGGAGAGGAACAGGAAGTGTGAAGGAGGAGAGACCCATGGGCTAGAGCAGGGGTGTCCAAAGTTTTTGGCAGGAGGGCCACCTCAGCTCTCTGACACTGTGTCAGGGGCCAGGGAAAAAAGAATTAATTTACATTTAAAATTTGAATAAATTTACATAAGTTTACATAAATGAATATATTAAAAATGAACTTATATGAATGAATGAAGGTCTTGCAATAGCTCAAGGCCTATAAAAGGCCTTCCACAAAGCAAGGCTGGCCTTTCCTTTGCTGCTGCTACTGCATCACAGATGTGAAACAGCAAGCAGTGGAGGAAGCCCTCATCCCACAGCTCACCGAGAGGTCAAACAGTTGCGTCGGGCCAGTGAGGGCTCCAACAAATCTCCAGAGAGCCAGAGGCTCATTAGAGACTGGGGACTCCCTGAGGGCCGCATTGAGAGGCCTCGAGGGCCGCAAGTGGCCCCAGGGCCGGGGTTTAGGCACCCCTGGGCTAGAGCATCAGAGACTTTCTCCACCTCTCCTCCACACTTCCTCTTTCACTTTGTTCTCCTCTTCCTTTCTGAAACCGAGGAGTGGGAGGAGGAATGGCGGCAGCTGGTGTGCTCCCAGGTGAGGAGCGCACCATTTAACACACCATCTCAGGTGTCAAGAGGCCTTGGATCAAACAAACTCTCTTCACCACTCACTTATTTTCTCTTCTGGGCTCCACTCATCTTCATCTGTCTCCCACTTTTTCCCTCCTGTTTTCTTTGGCTTTCCTGCACACAAAGACAAGGAGTACAAAGTTTAGGGAGCAAACTTTTGGGAGCAGAAAAAAAAAGGACAACTTAAGTTAGCATATGTGAAAGGTGTATGAAATTGGGCATGGTGTGGAGAAAACAAAAAGAATAAAACGTTTCCTCCATCTATTACAATACTGGAAGTCAGGGTCACCCAATGAAATTGATGGGCAGTGGATACAGAAAGGAAAAAGTACTGCAGTTGAAAAAGGACAAAAGAAAGAACTTCTACCGAAAACCATGTAATTAACTTATGGAACTCACCACCACAAGATGTGGTGATGCCCAGAGGTGTTTATTTACCTTACTCAGACCATCGTGTTCAGTAAGACTTCAGTTGTAATCCTAACTTGCCAGAAACAAACCTCAAAGCAGTAGTTTAGATGGCTTTACAAGGGGATGAAAAAAATTCATGGAGAGCTGTTGATAGACAGCTACAGGCCATGAGACCTCCAGCTCAGGTGGGAAAAGTGTTGCATGCCCCCTCCCTGTGCCATAGTCTTGATCCTGACCAAGACCTCAAACCCCCCTCCCCACAATGACAGAAATTGGGTAATGTTTTTGATATCATGTCCTGACTTCAGTTTGATGTGTGTGTTTACAGAAAGGGGGGGGAGGAGAAGCTATGGAGGTGTGCAGCCAGGCAAGGGCCTTCCACCAATTTTCTACAGAGGCATCTACCACAGCTAGCTTCATAGATGGTCCGGCCCTGTACATCACCTGCAGAAGCTTTCCTCCAATATACTCCCCCATGAATTGGTGCAGCTCTGGATTGTTTCTGGATCTCAAGACTACCCACCTTTGCGCTCCTTGCCTTTCTCACCAGTCCATTTGTCTTCATCTGGGTCACCATCCTCTTCCTCCTTGCTGCTGCCAACTCCCTTCTTGGGCTTCTCTGATCCAGAGCAAAGAGGAGCAGTGTTATATCAGGGCAAAACCATTATATCGTTCTGAATAGTGCAGGTTCAGTTTTTTTGCAAGCAGGTACGTGGACTTCAGCTCCCAGGTGTGCTCCAGTGGCCACAGTGCCAGGTAAGCTTGGGGAAGTGCAGAAATCATGTGTATGCTTTGAAGGGGAGGTGGGAGTGGGGATCATGCAGGTGTTTGATAGCATGGAGCAATTCAGTGGACTACCCTGACTTAAGGCTGACTGAGCTGGTTGCCTCTGGTGGCAGAGAGGGAGAGTTGTGCTGTCATCCTTTTCTCCTGCTTCCTGGACTCAAAAAGGATGGGGTATGTTGCACATGCCCAACATGGCATTTACTCAGCCTGTGGTTGGTCTGTGGAACTCCTTGCCACAGGATGTGGTGATGGCGTCTGGCCTGGATGCCTTTAAAAGGGGATTGGACAAGTTTCTGGAGGAAAAATCCATTACGGGTTACAAGCCATGATGTGCATGTGAAACCTCCTGATTTTAGAAATGGGCTATGTCAGAATGCCAGATGCAAGGGAGGGCACCAGGATGAGGTCTCTAGTTATCTGGTGTGCTCCCTGGGGCATTTGGTGGGCCGCTGTGAGATACAGGAAGCTGGACTAGATGGGCCTATGGCCTGATCCAGTGGGGCTGTTCTTATGTTCTTAACTACAATTCCCAGAAAGCCTTGCAGGTCTCTTGTTATCTGGTGTGCTCCCTGGGGCATTTGGTGGGCCACTGTGAGATACAGGAAGCTGGACTAGATGGGCCTATGGCCTGATCCAGTGGGGCTGTTCTTATGTTCTTATGGCTTGTAACCTGTGATGGACTTTTCCTCCATAAATCTACCCAACCCCCTTTTAAAGGCATCTCAGCCAAGTGCCTATCACCACATCCTGTGAAGGAATTCCACAAATTAATTACATGCTGGGTAAAGAAATATTTTCTTTTGTCTGTTCTAAGCACATAAGGGGAACTGTGTTTGGGATGCCATCTCAGACCCAAGAGGATTTGGGGCCATCCCTGCCGACTTGGCTCTGGGGGACAAGCACTGGATCTGCCACCTCCTTGGAAGCAACCAGCCTTTTCCACTTCTGTCATCTCTAAAATAAAAACCCCATGCCTGTAGGCCCAGTTCCTCTTCCCCATTGCATCCTCCTCACTTGGGCTCTGTTCCTCTTCATTGGTCTCCATCTCACCTTCTTCCTCCTTTTTGGTGGGGAATTCTTCAGGCTTTGGGGGAAGAAGACCATAGTCCACTGCAGAGAAAAGGGGGATAGGTGAAGAGGCAGCTGATATCCCACTGTCAGCTTCTCCCCAACCCCACCACCCTTCACAACCGAGGTCCCCTAACATAAAGATGATCATATCCACAGTATTTGCGTCCCAGAGCATGACTTCAAAGTTCATGGCACAACAACCTCCCTGAAGCTAACACAACACACACCCCTATTCATACAGCACCTGTAAGTGGCTTGGTGGTGATGGGATGACACCATCACATGCACCACCAAATTGCTTCTAGGACAGCCATTTCTGGCCGCGTGGAGCCTGATGGTGCAGGAGAGCCCATCCACTGCCAAATGTGTCACAAAACTCCACTCAGCGGGGGCTCAGATGGCACACTATAACTTCCCAGGATGCATCACCCGGGGGTGAAAAATTATTCCCTTACTTCTAGCCAGCACCCACCTTGCGCTAGATAGATCACAGGCCACTCAGCCTGCCTGTTCCAGAGCATGTTAGGATCGGCTTGCCCATCTTGGAAGTGTGCAACAGGCTGCCCAGCCTGTCTCAGCAGGTTCTAACCTTGCTTGACTTTTCCAGAAAATGTGAGATAATACTTACCGTCTCCATAGTCATAATGGCTCTCAAAGGGTGGGGTAGGCGGCACCTCAGGTTTCTCTGCAGCGCAAAACACAATTACATATAAGACTCTCAATGATATATTAACCCAGTTAAAGGCCCACAGTCAGCCCAAGTTTCCAGCTACTGCCCCATGTTTGTGACCAACAGTCCCTGTGGTTCAATGTTCAGATTCAAACAGGTGTCAAGTAGGTGGGCATAAGAGACAGGGTCTTGTCCGCAGTGGCACCCCAACAATGGTCAATACTCCCAGGGGCGTTCAGCCTGACGACCACAACATGATGGAATTGAACACTTATTTATTTCCTTGTTGACTGACTGGGCGATATAAAATTTGATCAGTGTTTGCTTTGTTGCATTCTTGGTACGTTTTGCCAAGATTAAAAATTCTGTGTAGTGTGAACTGGACAAGAGCAATCAAAGAGGGCCATCCTAGGCATGTACTCAGAAGTAAGCCCCTCTGGGTTTCACTGGACCTAATCCAGCATATATAAGATGGCAGCCGACAGTAACCTCTGCTCCTGAATTACATCTTCACTGAAAATTGTTGTCACCATAAAATCCTTTTATGGGTCTGGAATTTTGAAATTGTAAAGAAGTTACCGGCCAGTCATTCTGCACCTTTATAAAAATCTCAACCTACACTAAATCCTCTACATACTGGTTCCATTTTGGGAGTCTGTCCAGAAGTCAGAACATACACAGCTGGTTCTTCCTGGTCCAGCCGTATTGCGCATGCACAAAACCACCACAATGGATGTACAGTGTCTATGTGAACGTGCTGATGCAGCCACCCGTAATTCAGACATCCGTAACTCAAGGAGCCAGTGTATGTCTCTCAAAGGGTTTTTCAGGACTTAGTCTGGATGTAAAACTAGATCCTAAGCCTGAGAAATAAGCTATCAAGGGCTTAAAGCACTAGTGCAATGTAGGGCTAAGAGACAGTGCTGCAAATCACATCTCTGGACATGATTTCAGTGGGTGGCCTCAGGCCAACACCTGCTTCATCTGAAGCCTCGGCACCTGCTTTCCAATTACTTCCATGTGCCTAAATAACCTGCCCATCACAAACAGGAGCAGACTGTTAACACTCTTAACTGGGCAGGGGATGTTAAAATAAAATGCTGTCTGCTCCCCATTTTCTATAAGCTTCATTCTCCGTAAAAGATGTTATGCTGGCATGTGAAAAGCAGGAAGACCTTTGCCAGAATGAAGCTGGGGCAGCGAAGAAGAAACAGCCGACTTCTGCTTTAGTTTGAGCCGTGGTATAGAGAAGGTTGAAGGTGTCCTGGGCCAGTTCGCTGGCGTTCTGGGTCAGTCTGACTTTTTAGCCGACTGGATTTTTTCCCCTCTTTGCTGACTTCACTGAATTGTTGGCTTCTACTATTTGTTTTTGGCCTTGCCTTTTCCAATGTGTATTCAGAGAGGCAATGAATTTCAGTCTTTGCTCTCCCTCCTGTGCATGGGCCTCGTTACCCATTAACGGAACCCCCACAGCTACCAAATTCTGCAGATAATGAGATCCGTGGGGAGGGCACTGGAATTACCTCCAAAGGTTGTGTGTGCTCCTCGGAAGGCTCCCAGATGCGACTGGAAGGCATATTCCGGAAGCCATCCAGCCGCAGGCTGGGCACCCATTCAGATCTGCGGGTGCCAAGCCCCACAGGTAAAGAGGACCCACTGTATATCAGACACAAAACCTATAACCTTACGCATTGGAAACAGTTGATAGTTTGTTTTTTTTCTTTTTTTCATCAGGATACTAAGGACTCTAGGCCCATAAAGCTTCCAAAACTGGGCAAGACTTATGAGTTATTCCTGTCCCCACCAGAAAGCATGTCTAGCAGAAGGCTAGCACCAAATGCAAAACACCAAGACACAGGAGGCTATTAGTCAGCAAGCCCAAGGAGGAAGGTGTTTCCCAGCCTGAAACTGCATATCATTTAGGCTACAGTCCTAGGCACACATACCTGGGAGCAGGTCCCATTGAACTCGATGGGACTACTCAAAATTAGATGTGCGTAGGCTCAGGCTGTTGGCCTCCTTTCTGCCTTGGCTATCTTGAGGATAGCCTTTCCATTCCTTTTCCCCTCCTTGGTTGCCACCCTCCCCTTCCCCACCACTTAATCTCCGTCTATTTTCCAACATCCAGCAGCGACTGAAAGGAAACAAGCTGCGTACTTGGCTTCTCCTCCGTCTCCTCCAGCGGCGGCCTCTCAGGTTTCCTTCTGCTCGGCCTGCTGGGTTTGTTCCGGCGTCTGATGTACTCAACTGTGGGGGGAGAAGGAAGAGGATTGTGTCACTTGGGAGAGTCTCGGTGCATGTGCAGAGGGAGACAGGATGGAGGGAAGGGACTTCTCATAAGCAACGGTCATTTCCAGAAACTTCTCTTGTCGTGCCAGCCAGTCTGCTTGCAGTCACACACAGAAATGAAATGGTCCTTCCACAGCACAGGAGATATAGCATGGTTCCTGGACAAAGCACACTAATCCTCCTCCTTCTACCCTCCTATTCCTGTTGTGGTCTGTGGAACCCAGGCATGCACCCTTTAAGTCGAGGCAATTTACGTCTGGGGGAAAAAATTCAGGGAACAGGAAATGGATGGCAAAGTCATGTGAGTCCATCATAAACAGTAAGGGAACAAAGTATGACAATCTCAGCCTGAGCACCCCACCTGGATGTGCTTGAGAAGAATGGTGGGAGGTGAGTCACTCTATGGACCTCTAGGACAGAAGGTGCAAACAATTTGGGATGCACAACTGGCAACAGATTTAATTTGGCGGTTTCAGAGGATATCACCAAGCTTGGGTCAACATTCCTACTGGAATTGCTGAAAAAGGAGGAGTGACTGCTGGAGGTCAAGTGCCCTCCTATCCCCTTCCCCCCCCCCGACTTAAATTGTCACATGAACATAAGAACAGCTCCACTGGATCAGGCCATAGGCGCATCTAGTCCAGCTTCCTGTATCTCACAGCGGCCCACCAAATGCCCCAGGGAGCACACCAGATAACAAGAGACCTGCAAGGCTTCCTGGGAATTGTAGTTAAGAACATAAGAACAGCCCCACTGGATCAGGCCATAGGCGCATCTAGTCCAGCTTCCTGTATCTCACAGCGGCCCACCAAATGCCCCAGGGAGCACACCAGATAACAAGAAGACCTGCAAGGCTTCCTGGGAATTGTAGTTAAGAACATAAGAACAGCCCCACTGGATCAGGCCATAGGCGCATCTAGTCCAGCTTCCTGTATCTCACAGCGGCCCACCAAATGCCCCAGGGAGCACACCAGATAACAAGAGACCTGCAAGGCTTCCTGGGAATTGTAGTTAAGAACTTAAGAACAGCCCCACTGGATCAGGCCATAGGCCCATCTAGTCCAGCTTCCTGTATCTCACAGCGGCCCACCAAATGCCCCAGGGAGCATACCAGATAACAAGAGACCTCATCCTGGTGCCCTCCCTTGCATCTGGCCTTCTGACATAGCCCATTTCTAAAATCAGGAGGTTGCACATACACATCATGGCTTGTAACCTGTAATGGATTTTTCCTCCAGAAACTTGTCCAATCCCCTTTTAAAGGCATCCAGGCCAGATGCCATCACTACATCTTGTGGCAAGGAGTTTCACAGATCAACCACACGCTGAGGTGGACCAACCTCACGCTGCATTGACATGCATCAATGCAGAAAAAAAACCTTGTTTCAGTGGTGCAATAATCACATGTGCAGATCATTGTTAGTTAGTATTCCGTCCTTTCTGAAAGGTACATACCTGGATTGAAACAGACCACAACAGGAATTGGTGGGGTAGTAGGAGGAGGGTTAGTGTGCTGGTGCAAGGAATGGGGTGTGGGAGCCAGAAAAAGGAGAATTGGTGCAGGGCGGTAGAAATTAGTTAGGAGCACTCAGTAATATGGGATCACGTGTGGCAGGGAAAGCAGGGCATGTACAGAAAAAAGTAACACAGAGGGTTAGGGCTGCCAAATCAGATGGATCCCAGAAACTGAGATATCTGGCATTGGTAACTGCCAACCTTTGAAAAATGGGGAGGGGGGATCTGATAAAGCAGACCTGGAGTAGAGTTCAGCGGTGGCCCAAAAGTGACCTGAGATTGAAACTTTGTCACCTGAGAAACAAGAACAAACTAGAGGGACAGAGTTGCTTGAGGGAGTTGGCAAGTAGGGTGTTTCATAGAAGGACGAGATCCTTAGATTCTATCTAGCACAACTGTTACACTTTGGACCTTGCTATGGAATCCGTGCTTTTTTAAATTTTCTTTTTTTAACTGGCCTTCTACCAGTTCACATGTTGGGAATCACCTGGAGAGACTGGGAGAGGTGCGCTCCCCTGCCCTTACACATACACACACACGGGGGGGGGGGGGGAGAAAAGGTTAAAAGCAAGAAAACATAAAGTCCCAATTGTCTAGCGTTTTAGAAAACAATCCAGATTCCTGCAGCCAGCCTGACCCAATAGGTGAACCAGGAAAAATGACCACCCGGCCAAGTCTTGATTTGGGGTCCCAGCTCAGGGCAGTTCTATTTGCTTTGGCAAAATCCCCCACCCCCATCTGCCAAACACTGTTCAGGAAAGAGCAGGGCACGGCACTTTCCACTCACATGGGCCAAAAAAGCCAGGACATGTGCAAGGGAAATGGGGAGGGGGAGGGATGGACGTCTGGGCTGCTGAGCTGTTTCCTCCATGAATGTCTGCACAAATTCAAAGCAGCTTGAGGAGTGGAATGAGAAAAACGTGCACCCTCTGCAAACATAGGAAGCTACTTTTTACAAAATCTGACCATTGGTCCAGCTAGGTGAGTATTGCTTACACTGCCTGGCAGCAACTCTCGAGGGCAATGTTTCTCCAACTGGGGATCGAGACCCACTAGGGGGTCTTGAGCCAATTTCAGGTGGGTCGCATAGCACCTAGCTCAGGTGCCATTGAAAATACAGGGCTGAAAATACAGAGCTGCTGGGCAAGATGGGCTCTCAGTGGGAGGGAGGCCTGGTGCTTTGCCTTGAATAGGTGGGGAGACGGGACCCTGGAAAGGGGGGAGGGCTGTGTGGTTGGAGAAAGATCCAAGTCTGAAATCTGTTTTGACTACCGAGCTTGAATGTCTGAATTCTGAGCTGTGCAAATAACAGCACAAGCATGATGTGCAATGGGACCTTTGGCTGATCGCGGCTGAGCTTTGAAGCCTAAATTGATGTCACTTCCATCCATGACATCACTTCCAGGTTAATGACATCACTTCTGTTGGGTCCTGACAGATTGTGGTTCTAAAAAGCAGGTCCCGTTGCTAAAAAGTTTGAGAACCAACTGGTCTAGGGAATCTCACTCTGCCCTACCTGGAGTTTGAATGTGGGGCCTAGCACCCAAGACACTAGTCTTGGAGCTTTGCAAAGAGAACATTCCCACCGCAAAGGCCAGACGTGACATTGCATCATGGGTCATAAAAGGGCTGCCCCAAAGAGCTGGACCAGGCTGCCTCTCTGCCCACTGTTATGGACCACGGTCACCCCCTAAACACAGGAACAGTTACTAAATGGAGGCAGGACGACGCAGCAGCACCTACAATCCTCATAGTCCTCGCGCTCCAGCTGCTCGTTGTAATCCAGCGTCGGTGGCTCTTCAGGAGGATCTAGAAAAAAGAAGCAGCAGCATCAATTCCCAAATCTGGAGGTCACCCAGGATGTAAGGGTTGGAGGGCAAAGGTTGAACAGCAACTCACAGCACGCTTGAGTCGCCCTCTCACTGCTGACCCCCAACCTCTGATGATGATCTCAATAAACTACTGCCAGGAGCCACCAGGTGTGCCACGGGATTTTGGGGAGGGTCATATAAGAGTAGGGAAATTGGGGTATTTGAGCCCCCTACCAGCAGCATGGTGTGCCTTGCCAGTGATCAAAAAACAGATGATGTGTTTTAGCACCTTGTCAGTATGCCATGAGATTTAAAAAAAAGCTGAAAATCGCTGCTATACACACTCACCTGAAATTAAGTCCCACTGAAGGGACTTCTGAATAAACATACTAGCTGTCTATGATCCACTAAGTTCGCTGGAACTAAACACAAGACACGGAGTTCCAATGAAAGCTTGTGTGGTGTGCGGTAGATGGAACAGTGGATGGCAACAGCTCAAACTCCTCTGAAATACTCAGAAGTTTATAGCATCCTTTTTTCCCCACAGGTGCTAGACGGCAGGGGCTACATTCCCATCTGCAGGAAAATTCAGACCAGTGAAGGTCTGGCCAACAAGGAGCAGAACAATGTCTACTGCACCAGAGCAGAAAAGCCTAACGGTGGCTGAGATACTGGGGAGTGATCCTACTGAGAGTGCCTGAGTTTCCCTGCACTAAGATGCTGTCTGTCTATATGTGTTATACTTAGTTGTTGGCAACCTTCAGTCTCGAAAGACTATGGTATCGCGCTCTGAATGGTGGTTCTGGAACATATGTGTTATACAGATCAGCTATTGCTGGAATATTGCTCATCATGGGGTGCCCATATTGACTCATCTCCCCTTGCTTGTCTAGACTGGGCTGTGATGGAAGGCGGGCAAGAGACCTGGGCATACAGCCAGCCACAGATACAAGTGCCTGCCTGCTTACCTGTCTGTCTTTCATGGTCCCAGCCTTCTCCTCTGGGCTCTTCGGGTTCCACTGGGGGTTCATATAAATCAGCTAAGGAGTTAAAAACAAAATAAAATCAATAGGGGTACTACTGGCTTTGTCTTGCCCTACTGAGGAATGGGACTGTAGTTCAATGGTAGACCACCCCAACCACGAGGGCCCCACTATGCCCACATGCCCCCCCCCACAGGTCTTACTGTGATGCCTCTTTGGATCCAGTTCCTCACCCCACTGCGGTTCCGTTTGTTCCTCTGGGATTCGAGCTGCAGGACAGACAGCTAGAGTCAGAGATGAGGTAGCAAAGACTAAGGGGTAGGGGGAGGACAGGGCTTCAGGGATGAGCAAAGATGGCCAAAAAGCAGTGGCGTAGCTAGGAGGATGGGGGTCAATTGCCCTATGTAGCATTCCTTGGGGGGGCATCAGGGAGATACCTTTCTGAGGCCCAGGGAGGCTGTGTGTGGCCTCCCCAAGCCTCAGGAGGCTTCAGAAACTTGCTAAAACTGGAAGTGCCTTTCTAAGGCCTTCTAAGCCTTGGTGAGACCATGAACAGCTTTAGAAAGGCACTTCGGTTTTTGCCAAAAACTGGAAGTACCTTTCAAAGGCCTTCGGGGAGCGGGTGTTTATGCCCCCCGGGTGCCAGATGGTGTAGCAACCCCACTGCCAGAAAGCTCCTCTCAACCTTGGGAGTCAGGAGTAACTCAGAAGCCTCCTTCCATGCAAAACACAGGGAGTGGGGCCTACCACAGAAGACCCCAAGGACACGGCATTTAGCCTCTAGTACAGTGATTTTCAACAACCATTGGTGTGCCGTGAATGATCTGTAGGTGTGCCTTGGGAGTTTGGGGGAGGGTTATATATTTGTAGGGCCATTTGGGGATGTGAGCCTCTGGTCAACAGCGCGTGTGCCATGTCAGTTGTCAACAAAATTAATGGCCTGCCTTGACAATTTCAGTGCCTTCTCAGTGTGCCGTGAGATGGAAAAGATTGAAAATCACTGCTCTAAAAGAAAGTTCCTAACCCTCAAGAAATGCAGAAGCCTGACACTACCTAGCAGACCAGAGAGTCAGGACATAATTAATGCTGAGGAACAAACAATTGGCAAAGAGCAAAGATTTTGTTCACATCGATAATATTTTCATTTTTAAAGCTGAACTTTCCAATGGAAGGGGGGGGGAGAGAGAGAGATCCAAGGATTGGAGAAAGTCACCGGCAACTTATAGCACTTCCTTCTGGTAGACAAGAGCCAGGGAATCCATAGGAAAGAGGGAAGATAGCCACTTGCCTGCATCACCCAAAAAACACACCTTCATCCTGCGCCTATTTCAACATGACAGTCCCCCTGCATCCCTCCATGGACCTCCTTTCTCCAAAATTTGGCAACAGAGAAGGATCTGGAGGATCCTTACATGGAGGATGGAAGAAAGAGCAGCCACTTACATTCTCCCCCTTCTTCATTCACCCGGGACAGCTCATCTTCCCTTCCATAGGGCAAATGGGATGAATCGGGCACCCCATAGTCATCCTCCTGCCTGCCTGCGGGTGGGATCAACGGCCCTTCAGGAAAACGGTAGCTCTCTTCTTCCCCGTACGATTGGGTGGTTGGAGGCTGCTCTGTTTTCTTTCCCCCTGGCTTTTTGGTGGCCTTGGGAGTCTTGGGTTTCTTGGTGGACTTCGGGCGCTTCTCCTTGGGCTTTTTAGTGGGCTTCGGAGGCTTCTCCTTCTTGGAGCCTTTGGGCGGTCTCTCTCTGGGCTTCTTGGTTGGCTTGGGTGGCTTCTCCTTCTTCCCCTTCTTGGGCTTCTCCTTAACTTTCCCCGGGGTTCCTGTGAGACAAGAAACACGGTCAGTCCCTTGTAGGTCTCCAAGCTAACAGTACCATAATAGGCGTGCTGTGTCCCACTGGATGAGCAGATGCCAAATGTCTCATGGCTGTGTCCCACTGTCAAGCAGTGGCATCACTAGAGGGGTGCTGGGGTTGTGAACCTCACTGGGTGACACCCTCAAGGGGGTGACACCAATACTGACCAAAATTGTGACAATCTTGAGATTTATGAATAATACCTATGTGCATTCAGTTCAATGTCTGCATGGCATATACATCAGTAGGACTCTTTCCCTACATCTGTCAAAGGTACTCTACATGCATGCATGTGTCTAAATAATGTGTCTAAAATAAAAAATAAAGGTTTTGACCTTTAAAGCCCTATACTGCTCTGGGCCAGGGTATCTTAGAGACCGCCTACTCCTGTACAATCCAGCTCGTCCTCTTAGGTCATCAGAGAAGGCCTTTTTACAAGTGCCGCCGCCTAAGGAGGTACGTGGGGCAGCGGCAAGAAACAGGGCCTTCTCAGTAGTGGCACCAACGCTATGGAACTCCCTTCCCCTTGTCTTGAGAATGGCTCCCTCTCTTGAGACTTTTCGGCGAGGCCTGAAGACCCTGCTGTTTAAACAAGCCTTCTGACTTCATGGCCTTTTTAACATCTTTTATACATCTTTTAGTTGTTTTTTTACAGGCCTGATTCCTCTATGAACTGCTGTTTTATGCTCTTTTTATTCTGACTTTTATCTGACTACTGTTTTTATGGTTTCTGTTAATGTGTTTTTAATATGTTTTTTATCTGTTTCTTAAATTATGTTTTAATCTGTTTTTAATATGTTGTAAGCCGCCCTGGGTCCCTTTAGGGAGAAGGGCGGGATAGAAATAAAGTTTATTATTATTATTATTATTATTATTATTATTATTATTATTATTATTATTATTATTATTTTACCACCCTTCCTCCAAGGAGCTCAAGTTTCTCCCCTCCTTTGGTCCTCACAACAGCCCTGTGAGGTTGGTGAGGCTGATAGACAGTGACTAGCCCAAGGTCACCCAGGAAACTTCATGCCTGAGTGGGGATCTGAACCTGGTTCTTCCAAGTCTAAGTCCGACTGCCAAACCACTACACCATCCTGGCTCTCCATGATTTTAGGCAAAGGTCTCTTCCAAGCCCTACCTGGAGTCACCAGGGAAGGACTCCAGGACCTTCCACATGGAAAGCAGCTGCCCTGCCACTGACCTACAGCCCCATCTCCATGTCTGACATTCATAGACTTCACATCTTCAAATGCATGTGGTGTGATCTTCAATGGGCAAATGACAGACAAACATGAGTACAAAGTAAGCATAACAATGGGGTCAAAAGCAGGATCAATTTAACAGTCTGAGAGCTTACTTCTGAGTAAGTCTACACCTTTTCCCCCTGTAAACACATACAGGATCAGGCTTGCACAAGTGATTCACTTTATAACAATCATGAGAGTCAAGGCACTATAATTCAACTGTCAAGAAATGGAGCCCGAAGCATAGAGATCTGTTGAATTTCACTTCTGAGGGTGCTGCCCCTGGTCTATCTAATCCCATCTAGGTCCCACCCAGGTCCCAAACAGGTCCCATCCCATCCAGGGACCTAACAGAGTCAGGTCCCTGGTCCACCTAATTCAGGATTGCCAACACTGGCTGGCAACAGTTTCTGGCAAGGAATCTCTCTCATTTCCTACTTGGAAATGTTGCTGGAACCTATGAACTGGGAACCTTCCACATGGGGGAAACCAAGTGCCCCACTCTAGTAAGCAACAGACTGACCCCTAATGTCAGTTGACTTCTTCATCAACTCTGCAGTCACTGGACCATATGAACTGCTCAGCACCAGCCATAAAGGAGTAAACCTCTATTTTATTTTTTTTGCACCCTTCGGATTGAATAACCACCTCAGAGATAAGCCTGTCACTTTGAAACTCAGGCATGTACAGGGCCAGCTTTAGGAGCTGCGGGGCCCAACTGGAAATATATTTTTGCAGGGCCCCCAGTTCACAGCCAAGATGTAAATAAAATTTATAGACTTTATATCTCTGTGATTTAAAGCAACCATTTTCAACCACTGTGCAGTGGCACACTGGAGTGCCGCCAATGGTCACCAGGTGTGCCGCGGGAGTTTGGTGGGGGGTCATTTATTAATAGGACCATTGGGGGATATGCACCCCCCACTAACAGCATGGTGTGCCTTGTTAATTGTCCAAAAACTGATGGCGTGCCTTGACAATTTTAGTGCCTTTTCAGTGTGCCATGATTTAAAGAGTGGAAAGCAATCAAAACGTGCACTTAAAGTACACATGAGTTAACGGATCAAATGGCTCTAAGCGCATTTCAATTTAAAATTGCCTGCATGTAAGCCTCCAAGTAAACAAACAAAATGTGTGGATTACGTTTGAAAAGTAAATAAGTAAATAGTTACCTTTGAAACGTAAAACTACTTGTTTTAGTGACTGAAATGTCGTAAAGATATTAATTTCATTTTTAATTTTTACCTTAGCACAGGGCCTCCTTAGGCAACAGGTCCAATTGGCTTAAAGCTGGCTCTGCATGTAGAACAAGCCAAGGTCCATTGTTGGAAAAAGCATCTGGAAGTTTTGCCTGCTACGGTCGGGAGGTGCAGTGTGGATTTTTTTTAGAATGATGATTAGTCCAGGACTCCATTGTGACTTTCCAAGCATTCCCCCATCCGCCACCGCCTCTTTTTGCTGAAGCCCAAGAATCCTGGCCTGGCCAAGGCCTTGCTCGGTGAGTCAGAGGCCCCATCTCCAAAAGACAGAGGCTTGTGATGAGTAAGGGCTCCGTCACAGCCAGCCACAACCTCATTCCAAACTTCTGAGCAGTGGCGTGGTCTGTGGGAGTCTTAGAGCCGGGCTCCAGTCTGCGCTTGGGACTGACAGTCCCGATACCCTCTGGGCAATGGGCTGCAAACCAACCTAGCTCTGTCATGCCAAGAACAATGTTTTGTTTTTTTTGTTTTTTCCCAAATTTGGGGCTGTCTCTTATTCCTGGAAAGGAGCAAACTGGGGGGGACAACACATGTCAAGTTTGTGCGTCTCCCTTCTCCCACATCCTCGGAGGTCAGGCACATCTCTGATCCTGCAGTTTCCTCCACACGCAGCAGTCTGAAGCTGGAAAGAGGGAGTAATGATGCCATTCTTTCTCCACTCATCACTACAAACTACCCCCCATAGCGGTTGAGCTGGAAGCCAAGTCTTTCTTTTCCTTCCCATCTGCTGTCCCCTTCCCTCCTTCTGGGCCCTCTTCCAGCTGCAGCAGAAGCTCAAAGGCATGGGAATATGTAGGACACACACATATGGGACAGAGGTTCCCAGGATCCCACCCTGAGAGTCCCACAAAAGAAAAAAAATACCGAGCTCAGTTGTAAATTATACTCAAGCTTGTTAACACAGACCTATTTCCCTATATCTGCTATGCATTCAAGCTTCCACAAAGCCAGTTTGCCAAGAGCCAGCAGTCCCAGGTCTTTGGAGAGGGCACCCCACACCCCGCAAATCCAGCAATTAAGGCCAGCTTTAAGCCTATTGGAACAATGGTTTCCAACCGGGCCCCACACCTAAGTGGGTGAGGATCCACTAGGGTCTTGTCAAATGCACACATTGCAGTTTATTAATACTAAGTGATTTTTTTAGAAATCTAAAGAAGATTATTTGTTCCCAAAAAGGCAGTTCACTTACATTTTGAATTTTTTTTAGACAAAAAATAAATAATTCATATTTTTACTCATCATTTCACAGTCACTAGAAACAAGTGGTTTTGTGACTGTTTACTCTTCAAAGGTAATCTACACATTTTGTTTTGTTTACTTGTAAGTTTACATGTAGGCAATTTTATATTCAAATATGCTTCGATCCATTTGCTCCATTAACTAACAAGCACTTTTTAAGCACACGTTTTGATTGCTTTTCATTCTACCCTAGAGATATAAAGTCTATCATAAATTTTATTGATACCTCTAAGATTCCACAGACCTTGGCTGTGAACTGGGGGCCCTGCAAAAAAAATGTTTCCAATTGGAACCTGCGAAAAATGTTTCCAATTCGGCCCTGCAGCTCCTGGGCCAGCCCTGCCTGCAAGGCCGTTCTAAAAGAAATCTATCGCTCATGGGTCTTCTCAGGGTAGAAAGATGCACCGTCCTCACCTACTATGGAAAGGGCAGGTACTAACAGTAGAAGAGAACAAGGAAAAGCGCTTCAAACTCTTCAGACAGCCAAGCCACAAGGCAGGGAAAGCTCATTGGAGTTTGAAGCAGGAGCCAAACCACATTCTGAAGGATGTTGGACAGAAATGTTGATGGAATGGCCGAGTGCCATGGGGGACCAACCCTAATTTTAAAATTCGTTGTACAAAGGGCTGCATTCATTCAGCAGCAACATTAGGCAGCACAGACCCATTTGCAGATGTGCCTCTGTTTCACTCAAGGCAGAATCTTACACACCCACTAGCACAATTCTAGCTGTTATTTTTCAGTGTTACTCTCCCTGCCAATCACTGAACTCGTTCACAGACTCCAGCAAAGCAGGCAGTGCTTGATGTCTCCTTCAGCCGCATGATCGATGTGCGGATAAAACCATGAGCTGAGCAATGGATTGGGAAGAAGGAACTGGGAAGGCAACTATCCTGTGAACACATCCAGATAGGCCCATTTTCAGGCACTGAGAGAGACTCGATGTGATTTTGTATGGGTGGATTTGTCCTCATGCACTTCTCGTGTTCGTAGTTGAGAAGATCACTGCATAAGGAAAAAACTCTGCACTGCTTTAGAAAAATGGTGCTAAGTGCCTGTTTTGCTGTCAGCACACTGCTGAAAGGAAATAAGCTTGAGAAAAAGGTGTGCTCAGTGACAGAGCGCATGCTTTGCATGTTGAAGGTCCCAGCTTCAGTCCTTTGCATCACCAGGTACGGCTGGGACAAGAGCCCTGTCTGCAAACCTGGACCACTGTTGACAATGCTGATTTACACAGACCTGTAGCATTAGTTTCATAACTCAAATATCATGCGCACCTCTTGCTGGGCCCTGGAAGATTTAGGATTCCATGGCGTTAAGACAAGTCATTTAATTCAGCCCATCTACAGAGCGGTCCTGATCACAGGCTAATTTTAAAGTGCAGGAGCTTGTGATGACCACCCCCCCCCCCATACTACAGCCATGCCCCAATAAAATTATAATGGGGGGAAAAACACAAAACCGTTCTTCATTAGAATGTATCTTCTTCTGCCAATTACTTCTGTTTTGAAACTTTACACTTCCTTTAAAGAACCAGCTCATCTCATGCCAAACTCTTGGAGTGGGTTGCAATAGTTTTAAAGCAAATGACTAAAGATGAAAAAAGATTTTTAAAAAATATATCCTAAGTAAACACAAAAGGTATAGTAGAGCACTAGCCTCAGCATGTCTACTCAGAAGTAAGTCCCACAGAAATAAGTCCCAGAAGTACTATCAAGAGTATTTGCATAGCATTACAGACTCTCGTAATTACATGCCACCTCTCAGTATGCTCTTGTGAAGGCTGATGACCTATTCCAACATTTGTCAAACTGTGGGTCAGGACCCACCAGGTGGGTCATGAGCCAATTTCAGGTGGGTCCCACACAGTGGTGTCACTAGGGTTCATGTCACCCGGTACAGGATGCCAGCGCATCACCCCCCATGCAGTGGGCGGGGCAACACCCCAGGTAGTGGGCGTGGTGATATACCATCACTCTGCCCCCACTGGTTTTTTGGCTATACCTTTTGATAGAACAAAGATAGAACACATTCTGCATGAAATTACGCTTTGATTGATATATAACATGATGAAATTATTCCTCCAAACTGTGATTTTAGTGACTTTAGTCACTAGCAGTGTCACATGCACACACACCCAGATGTCAACTTACTAACAACTTAGTGCAGAAGTTCTCAAACTTTTAGCACTGGGACCACTTTTTAGAATGACAATCTGTCCAAGACCCACCAGAAGTGATGTTATGGTGGAAGTGACATCATCAGGCAAATTAAAATAAATAAGTATAAATAATTAAAGTAAAACAAATAAATAAGCAGAAGCCAGCCCTGTTCCACCAAGTGAATTTCCTCTGTAGCCTGCCTGCAATAACACCCCCCTCCAAAACCAGTAAGGTTTTCAGCCCTACCCAGTGCCCAGTTCAATTTAAGAACTTCTGTTTAAACCAGATCACTGTCAGGATCCACCTGGCTTTGCAAGTCTCAAAAAAGTTCACCTTATCAGCTGAAGCCTCTGTTTTGATCCTTTCTAGTGTGGGGGGGTGAGGCTGCCTTCTGGAGCACTTGTTTAGCTCCAGGTGCATAAGATCAGGACCATTCTGGTAGCCTTGCACTCTCCTTCACCTGATCTTCCAAGGCATGTTTGCTTACTCGTGAGTAAACATGACCGTGAGGCTTAGTTTTGCTTTCCATAGGGCTCAATACATTCATCTGCTTGGAGGGAGGGACTTCCTTCTCAGGTGTTTTTGGAAGCTGCATTAATTGGATCAGGACCATTCTGCTGTCATTGGATTCCTCTCAGCCTGCCCTTTCTGAAGGCCTAAGGCAAGTTTGCCTACTCACGAGTAAACACGCAATACGGCTCACTTTCAGTTTCTATAGGGCTCCATGCATTTTTTTGTTCTCCAGTTTTTTGGCCATAACTTTTGATAGAAAGGAGATATTTCACTCTGGTTTTTTCCATTGCTTTCCACTTGAAATTCCACATCCAATGGTATATAATATGATGGGGTTATTCCTAACCACCGCAATTTTAGCACGTCACCCCCCCAGTGCGTGTCATCCCCCCAGTGCACGTCACCCCCCCCCAGTGCACGTCACGTGGTGCGGCCTGCACCCCCTAGCAATGCCACTGGTCCCACAGCACCTAGCTCAGCTACCATTGAAAAGACAGAGCTGAAAACACAGGGTACAGAGCTACTGGGCAGGGTGGGCTCCTGGTGGGGGAGAGGCCTGGTGCTTTGCCCTGAATAGGTGGGAAGATGGGATGCTGGAAAGGGGGGCAGGCTATGTGGCTGAAGAAGGAGCCAAGTCCGCGTTCGGCTTTGAATTCCAAGCTGGAATATTTGAATTCCAAGCTGTGCAAAATAACAGCGTGAGTGCATTGTGTAATTGAACCTTCAGCTGATCACAACTTAGGTTTGAAGCCTAAATTGATGATGTCACTTCTGGCCATGACATCACTTCCAGTGGGTCCCAACAGTCATTCTAAAAATGACTGGGTCCCAGTGCTAAAAAGTTTGAGAACCACTGACCTAGACACCAACACATGCCCCAGGCACATTTCTCAGTCTGTCTCCTGAAGGGCCTGATAATCCTTTTCAACAAAGATCCTTAGGGGAAAAAATTCAAAGGCAACAACTGAGAGCTCCTGCTGCAAGAGACATCTTGGAGCTCCACTTCCTTTGCTCCCCTGGACCCCCTCAACTCTACACCCTTGGTCCTGATCCCATTATAGTTGCCCAAAGCAATATCACAACTAGCAAGTCAGGATAAAGATGTGGATGACTCTCACATCAGGCACATGAAGCCAATGGAGGAGCAAGGAGCATTTCAATGCAGATGCCACTTGGATCCAGATGTACATTTGCAACCACAAAAGCCTGTTTATATGTGCAGATCTGCCTTGCTAATTTGGGACACGGAGCCTCACACCTATTTTTCTGGCTCAACTATGCATGATATACCCCTCTCAGGACACTGCCTGGTAGCAAATGGATGCAGTGATGTTTCTGACCTCAAGCAGGTGCCTGGATGGGAGAACACCTGTGAGCTCTCATCCAGGCTTCATCATGGATACATACTGAGCCAGAGCATTGGTTTATCTACCTCTGTCTTGCATACACAGACTGGCAGCAGCTCTCTAAGGTTTCCCAAACAACTGGGAGAAAGCATGGACCTCCTGCAGGCACTCTATGACTGAGCTACAGCCCATCTCCAGGTCAAATGCAAACCCAGGTCAGCTCACACCCATGCTTTCTCAGGTTCAGCCCATCACTCATCATTCATTAAGTTCAATAATATTTCACACATTTGGACATGAAAATGACAGACCTATTCATGAAGAGCTACCTGCCCCCTGCTGGGAATCAGCATTAGTGCAAGTGAATGATTTTGTGCACAGAGGATTCCATAATCCACACACCCTCTCCTGCCTCCCTTGCCAACTGCAGGCCAAAAAACATCACCTGTAGGACAGGTGATCACTAGTTAGGACAGCCCTAGTTCCACTGCACTGCTGCTTTCAAAAAACAAGAATCACATCTCAGGTTATACAGGTACCGCATCCCAGGTTATATAGGTACCTATAGGTTATATATGCTGTAACACTGAGTTTTATTACCTTTCACATACCCGATCTTGTCTGATCTTGGAAGCTAAGCAAGGTCAGGCCTGGTTAGTACTTGGATGGGAGACCGCCTGGGAGTACTGGGTACTGTAGGCTTATACCATAGTCTTTTGAGACTGAAGGTTGGCAACCAACCATGCGTTGCTAAAAGGTTCTGTGTGTGTGTGTGTGTGTGTGTGTGTGTGTGTGTGTGTGTGTGTGATGCTTAACTTTAGGTTAATGTTTCTGACTCTTTAGATTTTATACCAGGGCTCTATCCACTCTACAACCTCACATTCCTACAATGAACAACACAGGCCAGCACACATTTTACTGTCTCAAAAGTAAGACCCACTCCTGGTTATCTTTGGGGTGCTGATTTCAAAAATGGCATCAGTTTTGCCCACTCACATCTAGCTCCGAAGATACGCCATAGCCTCTTTGGTAAATGGTTTAGGCAGCTTCCTTGTGAGGAAGCCTATGCAATTGCTTCCTCACGAGGAAGCTGCTTGAACCATTCAAAAGCATTCTTGGAATCAATACCCCAAATTCATATAAAACCAGCATAAATTTTGAAGAAGAAGAAAAAAAAGTTTTTTCTGACCCTCAATTTTGCAGAGCTGTGTAATTTAATTAGAGGGGTGGGGTGCAGTGCTGGTCCATCCATGAGGCCAACTGAGGAGGCTGCATCAGGGAGTGGACTGGCAGGGATGCCCACCTCCACCCACCCACTCAACTCCACTGTTACTGCCACTCTTCTTCCCACTCCCTGGATGGGAAAAGGAAGAGGGAAATGGAGCAGGAGGGATGGGTTAAAGCATTGGAGACATGCTGAAAATATGCTTCTTGGATCAGTTAGTTGACAACTTCTTCTGCTGGGATGGGGCTGTAGGTTTCTAGAAGGGCAGTGACTTTGCCTGCAGGAAGTTCCAGATTCAATCCTTGCTATCTCCAGGCCTGCCCAAAAGTCCTGGGGAGGCACTGCCAGTCAGTGTAAACATTACTGAACTAAACTGACCAAAGATGATAATAATAATACAGGTATTTCTATACCGCCTTTCTTGGTCCTCAGATTTCTCCTTAGACTTTATTCAAGGTGGTTTACATAGGCAGGCAATTTAAATCCCCATAGGGATTTTTACAATTTGAAAGAAGGTTTCTATCTTTCAAGAAACCACAACATTCAGATGTTGCTTTCTTGATCTGGTCACACATTCTGGCCTCCATCCTCCCACGCTCAGAGCAGATGCCATAGCTGGGCTCAGTTTGTCAGCTGCTTCAAGGTCATGCATTGGCGACCTTCAGATGTTATCTTCAGGCAAATGGAGGCTCAACCCTCTAGACCAGACCTCCTGCCAGATCTGACAGCAGAAGGCAACTATGGTATATGTTGAATTCTGTGCCTTGAGCAGTTACATGACGGAAATTCAACAGGTGAAGCTTTACCCCAGCATGCAGATTCAGTGGGAAGAGGAGCCTGTCAATTCCATATTGTCCCAAATTTTGGAAAACTGCTAGGTAAACACAAATGGCTAATTAGCAAAACTATTTAAAGTCAGAAATTTCCAGAATGCCACCACAGGAAAATCTGCAACAGGACTAGTATGGCTACCAGAGGTACACCCTGCGTGGCCACCAACGGCAGAGGATGGAAGCAAACAGGCACATCCACCTCTCTCCCAACAGACTATGTGTGCAGTCAACCTGTGAGAGCCTCCATTCCTCATGGAACTCAGTCTTGGGAAGGGGGGGTGTCCAACATGGGGTTGGCTCAACTGTATCTTGCTTGTGGAGGAGTGCCTTGCAGATCCATCTCAGTGGGGGAGAAACTCATTTTTTTTTTTTAAATCTGCAACAAGGAATGCCAGTGCTTCCGATTAGCTCCATAGTTTATACACCATGCAGCAACTGTTACCCTGCACATGCCCAACCTTGTCTGATCTTGGAAGCTAAGCAGGGTCAGGCCTGGTTAGTACTTGGATGGGAGACTGCCTGGGAATACTGGGTGCTGTAGGCTTATACCATAGTCTTTCGAGACTGAAGGTTGCCAACCACCATTAAACACCATGCAACTCGGGGCAGCTCTTGGGAAGAGCATTTTTTGGACTGGAGGTCAGACTGACAGGTAAGCCCTCTTAAGCCATTTCTGCCCAACTAGGGTTCAAATGTGTACACCTGTGGACTGGGCAAAAACGGATTGAAGTGAACCTGCAGGATATCCCGCTCTGGCCTCTTCTATGGGCCACTTTCCTCCCAGGCTGACTTCCGCACGTGGAAGATAAGCAAGAAAAGGTCACCCAAGTGGAGCCCCTACCTGGCAAGTACCTTCTGGGCCAAGAGAGGCTGGTTCTCACCTTCTTCCACTGGGGCTCCGTCCCTTTCCGCAGGAGTCAGGCTTCCTTGTGGTTCAGAGAGGTCCTCGCCTTGGGCCACCTTCTCGACCCCCTGCCCTTCTGCGTCCTCCTCCTCGGTGGGCACCCCCTCCAGGAAGCTCCGCAAGAAATCCTCGATCTCGTCATCCGTCAGCACCGTCTGTGCCTCCACTCGGACAGGGCCCGGGGGGCACAGGAACCCCACAAGCAAGCAAAGCAGCCACAGGGGGTGGCGGGATCCCATAGCTGCCGCTGGGCACGCACCTGTCCGGTGCAGCGGTGGTAGGGAGTCAAATGATAATTCCCAGACTTCTCACCTGCAGAGGTGACTGGACTGCTCTGGACTGCGAGGAGGGGCTCTGATGAGGTGGGGTTGCAAAGTAGACAGTCTCATGGGGGGCTGTTCTTCTGCAGGGGGCAGATCAAAGTGGGATGAGGCCAAGTGCGCAGTTTGGGGGCGAGGAAGGGGGTGGCTGAAAGGGAGGAGGGGGTTTGGGCAGGGGGAGCTGGCGAGGGGTTTGGAGACTGGCAGGAGGGTTTGGGGGGCCGGGGTGAGGTTCGCCTGGGTGGGAGGCGGGGGGGCAGGTCCTCAGGCGGAGCAGATCTGGGGCTGGGAGCCCCTCGGGTGGGGCTCAGGCGTCGGCAGCCTGGAGAAGACGCGCAGAGCCGGGGAGGCTCCCCGGGCAGGACAGCCCAAGGAGTGGGGAAGGGGCGCTGCGAGGGTCCCGTCTCAGCGCCCGGCGAAGGCGCGCCCCAGGCGGCGAGGCTGCTCCCCTGCGGAGATCGGGCTCCTGCGGTGCGCTCCGGGCTCTGGGGCGGGGACTGCCTGGTCGGCTTCGCCTCCTTCTCCGGGCAGAGGGGCGAGTGGAGAGCGGGTGGCTGCCGCGGCAGGAGCCCACCTCCTGGCAGCCGCAGAGCCGCCACCCCAGCCGGATCTCCTCCCTCCAGACCCTCCTCTGCCCCCGCAGGCCAGCCGCAGAGCGACCGAGCCAGGCTGCTGGAGTCATCGCCGCTGCCTCTTCAGCTCCCTCCTGCAGCGCCAGCCGAGGCAGGTCTACTCAGAAGAAACTCTCAGTGGAGTCAGTGGGGCTTGCTCCCAGGAAAGCGTGGCTAGGATCGCAGCCCTAATCTCCCACTGGAGCCTGCTCGGGGCAGGGACCGCGCATGATGCTCTCTTCGCCAGGGCTCTCCTCTTTTAAAGGAACATCCCCTCAAGCTCTGTCTTGATATGGGTCCAGGGCAGGGGTGTCCAAAGTTTTTGGTAGGAGGGCCACGTCATCTCTCTGACACTGTGTCTGGGGGCCAAATTAATTTACATTTCAAATTTGAATAAATTTACATAAATGAATATATTAGAGATGGAACTCATATGAATGAATGAAGATCTTACAGTAGCTCAAGGCATATAAAAGGCCTTGCACAAAGCAAGACAGGCTTTCACTGCCTTTCCTTCACTGCCACTGCTGCATTCCAGATGTGAAACAGCAAGTAGTGGAGGGAGCCCTTGTCCCACAGCTCAGGTGAGAAGTCAAACAGTCGTCCTCTTGCTGACCGCAGTTGCGTTGGGCCAGCACAGTCTCCAAAATGTCTCTGGAGGGCCAGAAACTCATTGGAGACTGGGGGCTCTCTGAGGGCCTGATTGAGAGCCCCCGAGGGCCACAAGTGGCCCCCGGGACGGGGTTTGGGCACCCCTGGTCCAGGGTGACCAGATCCCATGCAGGACTGGGTGCCCCTACCTTTAACAGTGGCAGACACACTAAATACTTTTAATAGAAGCAGATTAAAAAAAAATGCAATGGGAACACCAGGAGAAGAGGCATGCCTCCATTCTCACACAGACGATGGGAATACCTCTTCTAAGGTAGCACTCACTGCCTGAGCCTGACAGATCCAAGCACCATCTGAAATCAAAGTAGGCCTTTTTTTTCCCCTCCAGAAAGCAATTCTTTTAATCCTACTCACTGTATTGATGGATACAATCAAGAAAAACAGGGTGACCACATACAGTGGAGGACAGAGTGCCTCTACCTTCCACTGGCATAGAGAAGGGAGGATGTGGGCAGGTGCAGCTTTTTAAACCCTTCCATGTTGAGCTGCACCTGCCCACATTCCCTCTCCTCTACAAGGGTCAAAGGTAGAGGCACTCTGGTCACTCATTTCAGCGTAAGTTTTTGCAGACTACGGCCCACTGGAGTAAACAGTCAAATAAATTAAGCACATAGAGGGTGTAGGTGGAGAAATCAGGGCTAGTTAACTCATGGCAAGGTGTCACGCCAGGTGGCAAAATACCTTTCCTCCAATATGTGAATATTTCAGGTCTTTGCCTGATGAAACTTGATGGCTTTTAGAAACAGCCACACCCTTTGACATATCAGAAGAAGATCTGATTGGACAGGAGCAGTTGTTCTCAAACGTTTTAGACTCGGGACCCACACTGATAATCTGCTGGGACCCACAGGAAGTGATGTCATTAACCTGGAAGTGATGTCATGGCTGGAAGTGACATCATCAATTTGGCTTCAAGCCCAAGCCACGATCATCCACAGCACACTAGTGCTACTATTTTGCATAGCTTGGAATTCAAACATTCCAGCCCAACACAGTCTTGGCTCCTTCTCCAACCACTCAGCCCTCCCCCCTTTCCAGCATCCCACTTCCCACCTATTCAGGGCAAACCACCAGGCCTCTCTCCCACTGGGTGTCTGTCCTGCCCAGCAGCTCTGTACCCTGTGTTTTCAGCTCTTTGTTTTCAATGGTGGCTGAGCCAGGTGCTATGCAGTCCACCTGAAAATGGCTTGCAACCCACCTAGTGGGTCCCGACCCACAGTTTGAGAAACACTGGGATGGAATACTGCTTAGCCCATGGTCTAAGGGGCACCAGTGATATTCTGTTGCACTCACCTTGTAGCCTGCCTTTGCCTGGAGTTGGAGGCCTGGTTGATGACTCAAAGGCCTTGTGCAACCACATAGCCTGTCTCCTTCGAAGACAGAACCAGTCACATGGCTATAATTTTCAAAGCCACAGTCATTTGCAAAGACTTTGCTTGGCTGGGCATTTTGTTTCTCCCCCACCCCCAGCCCAAGACCACAGGCTGCCATTTTCTTCAGCACCATTAATTGCATGGTTGGCCAAACTCCATAACAATACTCTGAGGGCACATGGAGCGCAAAGCCATGCTCGCTGCCAGAACAGGCATTTAGGGCAAGGTCTGTGGCTCCTGCTAGGGGGAATGCTGACTGCAAGGAACATTAATTGGATTCCTGAACATTAAATGAGATGCTCCGCTATGGGCTAATGATGGTCTCTGGAGCAGAAATTAGGGGTGAGGATGGGATGGTATCCTAGGAGTCTTTTTAAAGCCTGATGGCTTTAAAAGCCCCTCCACACACTTGTATACACAAAAGCAGAGTTGGGAGGGATGATTTGCAGAGGGTGGGAAGAGGTATACTTAACCCTTTGTTGCTTATTGCATTTCCTCAGCAGCTTCCCTCTCAACCACAGTTCCCCTAAGGGCCAGTCCAAGGTCTTCCAGTGTCTGAAGTAAGGTGCCAAATGCCCCCCACCCGCTGTGCAATGTCAAATACCTCCCTGCTTATCCAATGGAGTGCCAGCTATTGCCTTCACTTCCCCACCCTGTTCCTCCCATTCCTTGACTTTGAAAAGGGGGGAAAGCATGGAAGAGGAAGTATGGAGGAGAAGAGAGCAATGGGCTAGAGTGTCCACTCTGTTCCGCTCTACACTTCCTCTCCTGCTCTGTTTCCTTCTTCATTTTCAGATCAAGGGAGTGGGAGAAGAAGAAGTGGTGGAGGTGCATAGGTAGCTGCAGAGGCGTAACTTGGGCAGAGCCTGGAAGGCATGTGCAGAGCGTGCTACTCCAGGGGGTGCATGACTGCCCCCAGGTTCCACCCAGTCACTTCAGCCCCAGTTCTCATCAGAGGGCAGAGCACAGCTGTGGCTTCATGCGCACCCTGTCCCTTTGAAGGCATGGCATGCAAGACCGTTCCTTCTGGGACAATTCAGGGAGAACCTGGAATTGTCATCATGTTTGCCATGTAACATCATGATGTCAGTGCCCTGGATGTGGGGCAGCCAGGTCTTGACATCTCTGTCCCAGGTGCCGCGGCAGCACATTTTGGCTCTGGGCAGCTGTGCCCCACCCCCATCAATGTGCTGCTTGAATCAACTGCCTCACTTGGCCTTATTGGCTGGCTCTGGTTCCACTTGCAAGGATTCCAGACTCAAGTTTGTGATGGGAAACTCATCTGGAACTATGATAGAGGGGATGGAATGCTTGGGGAAGAAGAAGGCTTACTTATTTATTGGGTTGGTTGGATGGTCGATTTGATTTAAAAGGTTTTTATACTGGTTTTCCTGTATTGAAAGCAGGGTGTGGCAATAAAGGTGTAGTATAACATAAAATGAATGAAAGCATTCAATAATACAGATTAAAAGCGCAATCCAAAAGATGCACTCGGCCAGCGCGAGTACCTTGTGCTGTCCTAGGAGGGGCGCAAATGTGCCATAAAGCACATTTGTGCCTCCTTCGGAGTAAGCTGCATGGAGGTGTGTGTGCCTGGCTGTGGAGGCCAGATCCAGCTTCCACGGAGGTAGCAGCAGGTGAGTCTGTGTTGGCCAAGCTCAACCGGCGCAAGGGTCTGAGGAAGGTGGGGAGCACGCAGGGAGAAGATGTTTCGGGGCAGGGGGAGGGCAGGTGGAGCAGTGGGCGGGCGTGCAGGAAGCGGGAGACAGGGTCAGGATCTGGCAGTTTCATGGAGGACAAGTTCATCAACGGCTACTAGTCATGATGGCTATCTTGAAGGAGGGAGGGTGCTTCTGAATGCCAATTGCAAAGAAGTAACACTGGGATCATTTCTTGCCTGTAAACCTCCCAAAGGCAACTGGTCAGTCACTGCCAGCAACAGGAAGTTGGGCTATAAGTCTTTGGCCTGATCCAGTAGGGCTCTTCTTCTACAAGGCTCCAGTCAAGATACAGCTCTGTTTCACTTGAGCTGCCGTCTAGCATAACTACAATATAAACTTCCAACTGCCTACCCCTCATCCTCAAGAATTATCACCAAGTTTTATCAGCAAATGCTCTGCGAATGTCATTCCTTGGATTCCTCAAAGCACCACATATGGAGCAAATTCCTGGCCCCCTGACAATCTAGAATCTGTATCATGTCAACCCAGTCCTGTTCCTTGACTCCAGTATTCAAATGCAAGAAACAAGCAAATCCTAAGCCAGAAATAAAATAAAATAGGGCAATGGTAGGTTGTGAAATAATATCAAATGTTTCGGGAAGACTGACTCATAATGGTTTGTTAAGTGGTTTTGGTCGCAACATGTACAGGGGCCAAAATTCAAGGGAAATACCAGTTGTATTTGGGGTGAGCTCAAAATGTTGTCCCAGAAGCAACACAAGCATGAGAAGTGATGTCACTTCCAGGTATGACATCATACCCATGATTTTTTTAAACATGAAAAATGAAAAAAAAAATCCACTGCCAGCCCCCAGCTGCTTGATGCCGCCTAGCTCTGCTACCTTCCCTTCAGCCCCAGCCCCCAATCCTGCTTGCCCCATCACCTCTGCCACCCCCGGTCACCTTCCAAGCCCCAAGCTGCAGAGCAAGGGCCACAGACACCTCTCCAGGGGAGGGGAAGGCACTTTTTGCAGGAGGTGGCAGCAGTGAACACGGTCTCTGGCTGCTTGCCACCCCTTGCTCTGCTGCCTCGCCCCAGTGCCAGCCTTCTCCTGTATGCCCCCAAGCTGAAGAGCAAGGGGCAGTGAGCAGCCAGAGACCCCGATGGGAATTAAAACATGTAGGTCGCACAGTCGCGAGCGGTGGGGGGGACGCACAATTAAGGTCAGTCAGGCTAACACCCCCTGGCAACCTGGAGCCCCGCAGCAGCATAAAGCCCTGGGCAATTGCCCCCCTTTAGCAATGCCACTCAGGGGAAGAGCAGTGGCCCTGCGTTAGAGCACATGCTTTGCATGAACTTCCCCAGTTCGATTCTTGGCATGACCAGGTAGAGCCAGGAAACCCTGGAGAGCTGCGGCTGCAGTCTGGGTTGACGATATGGAGTACATACGTACTGATGGTCTGATGCAACAGAAAGCAGCTTCCTATTGAGAGATGATTTGTTTAAACAGATCCAATGTTGCATACAAGCCAACAACCACAAGGGCAAATGAAACAGATCAACAGTGAACAGTTCTCCTCCCTCATTGAGTCGGAGCCTCTGTTGGTTCAAGGCCCAATGATCAAGGAGTTCACAGGAAGTCTCCTTGAAACCTCTGGTGTTTTCTCCTGCCCTCCATATTAGTGACTACAGATGAATAGTTCAGGGCTGTGACTAGAAGCAGGAAGCAGATGGGCGGCTTCCATCCAAACACATCTTCTGCAGGCCAAGTGAAGTGAACCTGAATCGCGCGGGGGCTTCTTTTATGACCTCATTAGCAGAAAATGCAACTTAGCAAGGGACAGATGCATAACAGCAAACAAAGCACGTGTGGATGTCGGGACTTTTCCTCTCACTGAGAGTTTTAAACATGAGCACTTTTGGCAAGGGGCACCTGGCATGAGCACCTGGCAAGGAGGTGTCTGTCTGCTGGTACAGAAATTGCATCCAGATTGAAAATTCTGCCACGTTTCTGGGATGAGTGGGCTTCCTTTGCTCCCTTCTTTTCCCCTGTCTGTTTCCCTTAAGGAAAGCCTCAGTATGTTTCAAAGAAAAGAGGCTTCCCTGAAGCACTTTGAAATCAGCGCCACTGCAGAACAGCCACCCAGACAAGCGGATGGGGCATTGTGGGGACTTGTGATCTTCTTTGTTGCGGTCCAGCAAAAACCACAGCTCTTAGACAGCCCGCCTGTTGGGATTGCCAGTCCACTAGGCATCTGAGTCCACCTGACCAGGACAAAGGGAGGGTGGGGACGCTCAGGTGATCATCAGCTACCCAATCAGGTGGACCAGTGACACCATAACCCTAGGTTTCTTCCGGTCAAGCCCAAGGAGAACTGTGCAAAGCACAAATTTTGTAGGGAGCCCCACTACGGTATGCCAGCGGCCCCTCCCCTTTGGAGCCATTCCAAAGCTCCCCTTTGGAGCATTCACCTCCCAACACCTGGAATGCTCCAAATGCTTTGGAGCATTTTGCTCCCAACACCTGGAATGCTCCAGAGGGGAGGAGGAGGAGGAGCGGCTGCTTGTACACCATGGTGAGGCTCCCTGAAAAACTTAGTGCTTAGAGTGGGTGCGCTCCAGCTACACTATTGGTCTGTGGTTGATTAAACTCAACCTAAGTCTTGCAATCCTAGACCACTGATGGTGAACCTATGATACACACGTCAAAGGTGGCATGCCACAACATTTTGGGTGAAATGCCAGCATTCACCAACTGAGTTTCTTTTAAATTTGTATTTTGTTTTTGTAATTATTGGATTTTTTTTATATAATACATAGCACCAAACATGATTGGACTGTATTTTTAAAATCAGTGAATATGTAAAGAATTGTTTCTCTTTTGTTGGGGCAGTGGGGTGGGGAGGGTGTAACACTCCAGCAGAGTCAAATTAGGCATTTTCCAAATTTCTGTCACGCAGAGCCCAAAAGGTTTGCCGTCACTGTCCTGGACTCTGAATTCCTACAGCATTAGAATTGTGGGACTTCACCACAAAACTGGGAGGGAGGCTTTCAAAGACAGACTCTCTCTGCCTGGCTTGGTTTGTGTGGAGGTGGCATGGGAGCCTGCCAGGTTTGGCCCTGGCATGGGACAGATCCGGGGGAGGAAAGCAGGCACCAGGGTTCCCTGCCAATCACCACCATTTCAAAAGCTGAACTTGGCTTTCAGAATGTTGAACGTGTTCCAATTCCACTTGAAAACACTGCCTTCGAGGGACATTTGCTGATGACTTTTATACCCATAAACAAGCATCAGCTTGTCCCATCTACTTTATGCACACCACTTTGTAGACTTCCAGCCCAGTCCTGTGGATGCTTACTTGGAAGTAAGTCCCACACTGAATTGAGTAGGATGAATCTTAGACATCCTCAATATATCCTCAGTGGAGCTTTATTGAGCTCCTAGGTAAGTCTGTATAGGAGTGCAGCTTTGCTCCCATGATGGTGATGGAGAAAGTTCTTAGGTAAGTAAGTCGTGGGGAGGGGGCAGCAGGAAAGAGCAATAGATGCTCTCCATTTGAAAATATAAAAGCCAGCAGTTATTTAGATCAGTCTCTAGTATGGATCTGATTAGTGCTAGAGTATAATTTGGACACTGAATGGGAAACAGAGGCAAATGTGCATGTCCTGGGGCATTCTATCTATAGAGACTACAGCCATTTTGAATTCCTTTTATTACCTTTCAGAGTGGAAGGTAATAAGACGTGTTTCCGATAATAATAAGGCTCACCAGCAGTGGCTTGGGTGTCCATTCAAGGAGATGCAATATCGGACCTCTTGACATCTTTTTACAGACATCGGGAGGTCCTGAATCTGCACAAGAGCTGCAGGCAAAGTATGCATGAGCTCTTCTCCCTCCAACCCAGTTTTCTTCATCCAAACTGTCTCTCTTGGAAGCTGAATTAAAAGAGACAAAAAATGGCATGATTTTATCATGGATCTCACACATCTCATTTGTTTTCGCACCAAGGGCCAGGCTGGTAACAGCCTCAAGACCTAACTGGATGGTCAGAGGTGTAACATACTGCCCCAGTATCAGGGGCAGTGACATCATGATGTCCTGTGGCATCATGATGTCACCTTCAGGCTCTCTCTGGTGGACGGGGCACTGGTGGCTTCATGGCCCCCCTCCCCACTGCTTCTGTGGAGGCTCCACAGGAGAAAGAATGGGGGTGTGAAGTTGCCAGCACCATGTCCTCTGGGGAAAACCCAAAGATGATTACCTTGCAAGGCAGTCACTTCCAGATTTCCCCCAAAGGATGGGGCACTTGCTGGGGTAGCTTTGTGCCCCGTTTCCTTCTCCTTCAAAGCACAGACTCTTCTTTGAAGAAGGAATCAGTGTGCAAAGCTATCAGCACCGCCTTCATAACTAGGGTGGACACTGAGGCATTCATGTGCCCTTCCTACTGCCCCGGGCAGGTGCCCCTCAGGGTCTACCCTAGTTACACCTCTGTGGATGGTACATTGCCACACTTGGTCCTTTTTAAAACTGAAACACTGTATCTGCAGAGGTGATCATGATTGAGGAGCTGCTGTGAAGTAGAAGAGCTCCCCACCCACCCACCCACACACACACACTTCTCTGATCCGTTGCCCCGCCAGAAGCAATCGTTTGTGTATCAGTGGACCAGGGGTGCCCAAACCCCGGCCCAGGGGCCACTTGCGGCCTTCGCAGGCTCCCAATCAGGCCTGCAGGGAGCCCCCAGTCTCCAATGAGCCTCTGGCCCTCCGGAGACTTGCTGGAGCCCATGCTGGCTCGATGCAACTGCTTTCAGCCTGAGAACGACTGTTTGACCTTTCACCTGAGCTGTGGGATGAGGGCTCCCTCTGCTACTTGCTGTTTCACATCCGTGATGCAGCAGTGGCAGCAAAGGAAAGGCTGGTCTTGCTTTGAACAAGGCTTTTTATAGGCCTTGAGCTACTGCAAGACCTTCATTCATTCATATAACTTCCATCTCTAATAAATTCATTTATGTAAATTTATTCCAATTTTAAATGTAAATTAATTCTTTTTTTCCCCCGGCCCCTGACGTAGTGTCAGAGAGATGATGTGGCCCTCCTGCCAAAATGTTTGGACACCCCTGCTGAGTGGACCCAAAGAAAAGTGGCCTTCTCATGTCTTGGGAAGTTGCAGGGATTCGATTGCTGGTGCCCCCCAAGGAATCAAGTAGAAATCTTGATCACACTGGGTTAGGGAGCAGTGAGGCTAACCCAGAGTGGGGAAGCCCTGGACTTATTTGAATGTAAAACTTCTTTAGCATCTGTTGCTGCAAATGGGGCCTTTCACGACTCACGAGTTATTAAAAGCTGCCAAGAGATTCTGGCAGGAACAAATGCTATTCTACATATTTCTGATTTTTTTTTTTTTGTTGCAACCATGACAGCTAGGAACATAGTTTCTAAGAAATGAAAAACAGACTCTAGACAGGAGCTGAAAGTTCTGGTCTGACCTCATGTGTAGTCTTGTCAATATACAGACAGCACAGAGGAAATTGGTAGGGGAATCATTCCATCTTTTCAACAGCATGTTTTCAGGCATCCCTTGTATCCGGTAAGGGTCGGTGGGGGCCCAGGGCAGAAGGAAACACTTAGGCAGCAATCCTAGACACGCTTACTCAAGAGTAAGTCCCACTGAACCAAGTCAGACTTACTCCTGAGTAGACATGCATAGGATTGTGCAGCTGCCCGTAGTTGATTCCATCCTGGAAAATATCAGTAAGTTCTTACAAGGTTTCCTTCTGAACTTTTGGACCTGGAATCAGGGTCGGCCCATCCATGAGGCTGATTGGAGCAGTCGCCTCAGCTGGCAGATTGGTGAGAGTGCCCGCTCCTGCCCACCTACCCCACCACCCCTTCTTGCTGCCTCCTCCTCCTCCTCCTCTTACCACTCTGTGGGTTCTGCTTATGTTGATGACCTGGGCTGGAAGGGAAGTGCACAACTACCTTTTTGGGTAGGGTTTCTGTTTTGCAAGATCACTTCTAGAAGTCGGGTTGCTCCACCCCTTTCCATGTCTACTGCTTCCAGATGGACTGTACCAGTCTTCACTTTGTCTCCATTGAACTTTGTGGTGGCTTCAGGCACACCCACCTGGCCACAGTCTTGCCTTGGCACTGTCCCACACATTGGCAGTGCAGCATAGCATCTGAGAATAGGCATACACACAATGATGTTGTCTGAGACTCAGCATGTCCATCAGTCTTCTACGAATCCCTTCCACCTTGGCAATTTCCGCATTTACATGAATATTCACAAATGGCACTAGATATCAAAATGAGTACAAACTACAAGACAGGAGGTTATGCTTGGACATCAGGAAGAAATTCTTGCTGGTCAGGGCGGTTTGGCAGAGGAACAGATTGCCAAGGAAGGTGGTGGATTCTCCCTCACTGGAGACCTTCAAGCAGAAGCTGGAGATGCTCTATGAGGTTTTCCTGCTACAGGCAGAGGGTTGGACTCGATGACCGTTTGGATCCCTTCCATGATTCTATGGTTTAATGGACATTATTATTGGGCATTACTATCTCCATATCACTCACCTTATTTTTTCTTAAGTGGGCAGAATGCGCCATTGCTTTCTCCAAAGTGGATGAAGTCCATAAAGTCATGCACAGATTCACCAACATTCTTTGTTCTGGTGGCTACACCTGAAGCTGCCCTGCTGTCTCTGTGATGGACAGAGGCACCTTGGGATGGGTAAAAATGAGCTCTAAGCTTGTAGTAGCCATAGGGTGAACAAAGGGTGTCGAAAAGGATATTCCTACTTAAATGGTGGGTTCGCTTCACATCAGAAAAGTCACCCACAGTATTTCTCACCTTCAGCGGCCATTTTGTCCATACCTTGATAGCTGTGGTGGGAAAGGGGAGTCCACAGGAAACAGCGGCTTTCCAGCCTGAGGCACATCTGTCAGCGCACTTGAGGAAAAATGAGAGTGACTTGTCAGCTTAGGAAAGGAAATGTTCAGAGGTTCCTGTCAGCTTGGTAAACATTTCGCTCAATCAGGAGAACGCTCACTTCCAGCTGCATGTCTGAGATATGGAATGCGCAGGCCTTACTAACGCATTACAGCCCAGGACGCAGCCTCCCACACACCTCACTGTGGCATTTAGTGTGTAAACATGGAGATGTACAGGGCTAGCTATCACTCAGGCCTCTATCATAAGAACATAAGAACAGCCCTACTGGATCAGGCCATAGGCCCATCTAGTCCAGCTTCCTGTATCTCCCAGCGGCCCACCAAATGCCCCAGGGAGCACACCAGATAACAAGAGACCTCATCCTGGTGCCCTCCCTTGCATCTGGCCTTCTGACATATCCCAAATTGTTGCAGAAGAACAATAATAATACCCCCAAAGTCAGGTTTTTTTTAAAATGAATCCTATGGCAACACCTTATCCTCTGTCGTAAATAAAGATAAATATGTGCAGGGCAGGCCCAAGCATGAGGCAGGCTGAGGCAGTTGCCTCAGGAGGGTGGATTGGTGTAGGGCACCCAGCAACACTGCCACAACCACATACCCATCTCCTCCGGCACTCTCTGGTTCTCATGCCCACCATCCCCCAATCCCACCCTCTTGCCCACCATCCCCCACACTTTTGTTGCATAAATCAATCACAAACTTCCCATTAGATGGCTCAGTAGATGTACACAATACTGAATGTTTCCCCCCCCCTTTTATTGCGTCCCAATGTACTGTGATCGCTGGTGACAAAATGTTTGATGATTGGCTGTTTGTCATGATGACAAGCTCATCCCAGTGTCCCAATGCTAATGGAGGGACACACTCTAAGAACATAAAAACAGCCCCGCCGGATCAGGCCTTAGGCCCATCTAGTCCAGCTTCCTGTATCTCACAGCGGCCCACCAAATGCCCCAGGGAGCACACCTGATAACAAGAGACCTCATCCTGGTGCAAAGACCTCATCCTTTAAAAGGGGATTGGACAAATTTCTGGAGGAAAAATCCATTATGGGTTACAAGACATGATGTGTATGTGCAACCTGCTGATTTTAGAAATGGGCTATGTCAGATGCAGGGGAGGGCACCAGGATGAGGTCTCTTGTTATCTGGTGTGCTCCCTGGGGCATTTGGTGGGCCGCTGTGAGATACAGGAAGCTGGACTAGATGGGCCTATGGCCTGATCCAGTGGGGCTGTTCTTATGTTCTTGTGTAAAGGCGTCTAGGCCAGATGCCATCACCACATCCTGTGGCAAGGAGTTCCACAGACCAACCGCTCTCAAAAGCTTCCTGTGCAACATCTAAACAACAAGCCCAGGATTTTCAACCCTCCAAATCATTTACTGTACACAAATCTCTTTGACTTTCCATGCTTCAGAGTCGCAAGATTTTTACTACATCTAACATTAGGCCTACTTAATATTCTTGGATTATATTATACAAAATCGTCCTGTGCCCCATTTGGAACCGAAGCATCAAGTCTCTCTTGAAGTTATGAATTTCTTCCTGCCAGCCATGTTGTGGTAATCTTCCCATCTCCTATGCGGTCGTAGCACATATGGAGGGCAGCCACATCACAGCCTTGGCACAAACCACATTCCATAGGCTTCAGAGGGACAGAGCTCCATCTTGTGATGTGCGATTGACACAACACCCATTGCCTTCCCTCCAATCTGCAAAAAGAAGGAAAGGCAACAGACAGGCCACCCACACAAAGGGACAAGAAAGTCAAGGGCACCACACATTTGCAGAATGCTGACTGATCCAAACCCATATTTAAGATATGGGGGTGTGATACTCATGTTTCCAAATCCAAACATGAGTTTGGAATTTTCCAAATTCCAAAATGTCCCATGTGAAAGAAAGGAGCAATATGGCCTGGGCAATGCCATATCTACATTTGCTGAGTGGCCCCATGGAGAGATTATCAGAGCTGAGTCTAGGAGATTTTGTAATCAATTGTGAGCCATGCTGATCTATTAGGGACAGTGAAAATCACTCTCCCCCTTGTCTTGCATGGACAAAGTCCTTCGTGGGGCACAGAGGGAGTAATTTGGAAGTTCTTATCTAAAGTCACCCTGGAATGCATTTTGAGTCACACCTGCCATAGCACAGCCAAAACCAGTTTTGTCTGGCAGAGTTTCCAAAGCATTTCAGGGTAGAAGGAGGGGCTTCCTTATGATATTTTTTTCCCAGGGGTACTGAAATTATTTTTGGATGACTGCTGCCTTTCTGTATGCTTGCTCCTACAACATTCTCACGCCTCTCTAGCTGGTTACAGTATCAGACAATTGCAACGACCCCAAGTGCTTTCACACTTGGACCTGTTGGCAATGCTTCAGTAATGCACAAGCAACAGACAATAGCTTTGATCACTGCGCATCCATGCCATACTTAAAATGGTATGTTCGTGAGTGGCTGGAACTCATGAGCTTACCAAGTTTAGTGGCTGGAACTGATCTGAACCAGAGTTAAAAACAACAACAACTCAACCACTGAGAAACACTGAATCTAAATTCATCAAACTTTCATGCCTTGGTTTCTAGTAAAATTCTGATTTGTTCTTTGGTTTCATTTGGCTGCTATGTCTCAGCAGCTTTGCCATAAATTGTGACCAGATATCTCAAACAGTTATGGAGATGGAAAACAAAACAGTGGGAGAAACTTGGGTAGACCAGGAAAGGCGACAGGGAAAATGTGACTGTGGAAACTTCAGAGCTGTGTGATGCCATTTAGCAGGTAAAAATTGAGTTGACAGTGGGTCAGTGGTGTCACTAAGGTTCACGTCAGGAGGCCAGTGCGTATTCCCCCCTGATGGACCTTTCCATGAGTGACTGGAAATAGTAAGCTCATGAGGAAGCTGCTTGAACCATTCACTAAAGAGGCTATGCCATGTCTCCAAAACTAGATGTGATAGGCCAAAACGGATGCCATTTTTGGAATCGGGACCCCAAATATACGCAGGAATTGGTGTAACGTTTAAGGAAGCAAAATGTGTGTTGGCCTGTGTAATCTATAGATCTTCAGGAACAGCAGAAAAAGATTCCTCCTAACATTTTGGAGAGTCACTACATTGACAGATTAAAAAAAACAAAAACACACTATGTCATCAAATCCATTCCAAGTTTTGTCTAGAGAACTTATGCCCACTTTAACCCAATTAGTCTCCGTTCCTTCCCCAACAATGGCCCTAGCTCTGCAGAAAGAACCACTGGACCCCACCACCAGGGTGGCTTGCCTGTTTGAAGTGCAGAGGTTCTCCTTCTTCTCTGCTCCAGTCAGCAGCTCCTGGGAAGGGCAGCCACACACCAGTCTCCATTCAGTTCTCCAGTCAGCCATTTAGTCCATTGGTCAATCAGTCCTCTTTCCCAACCACCCTCTTCTCCAACCTTCACACCTTCTCCTTCCTCCAGGTGCTGCTTTTAGCCCTGAGGGCCGTGTTGCCCTCAAGCGGCTGCAGCTGTGCTGAAAACTCACTGCCTTCTAAGGCCCTGGTGTTAACCCCATGCTTCCCAGACCTGTCGGAGTAAGGGGCCACTGTTCACACCACACCCTATCTCCTTGAGGGATCTTACACATTTCCACTACAGCACTCAACCAGCATTTAAGCACAGCAGCAAGGAGGGAAAACACAGAATTGAATGCCTTGGTAATACATGTAATAGGATCCTTAGCAATAGATGGAGAATAGCTCAGTGGGAAAGCATCTGCATTGTATGCAGAAGGTCTCAGGTTCAACCCCTGACATCTTCAGGTAGGATAGGGGATGACCTCTGCCCAAGAGCCCTCAAGAGATGCTAGGACCTGACTCTGTGGAAAGCAGGATAAATCCTATTGGACTCCTGTTCTCAGAAGAAATCTTCCCTGTTTGGGAGCCATAATGTTTCTATCATTTGGGGAAGGAGGTACATGAGATTCAGCTTCCACCAAATGGAATCCTCACCCAACGTTTCAGAGCTCCTCCCCATTGCATGGCGTGCCTGCATCCAATGAAGAAATAAGAGGGATACAGTGATTCTATATAGCCCACGACAACATGCTCCTTTCTTTTCCTAGCCTGTGAACATGGAAGCCTCTCCAAGACCTTGTGAGGCCAGAACAGATAAAAAATTAGGCTAGAATATTGTTATGTATGAGGCCGCATTCCAAGCTGTCCAAAACCAACAAGAGTCCCAAGTCAACACGTTATGTAAAATTGTTTATAAAACCAGAAATTGCAGATGGTGGAAATCACAACAGACTGGCTTGCATAAGTCCCGAGAACAAAGACTTATGATGAAGTCCCAGCATTGCATAAAGAGGAGTTGAAGATGTCCTTCACCTTCAAAGGATAAAGAGGGGTCCTTTAAAAATGTACACTTTAAATGAGCAGGCCAGAGCATGTTCTGGCAAGCTGACTTCAATAGGATTGAAGTTTGGGACACTGTGAGAGAACGTGGACTTTGGGGGGGGGCTGTTCACAAGGAAATAGAATGGGGGGAAGCGGGTGACTTTCAGATAGACTTTTCCCTCTTTCCTGGTCTCCAGAAAAGAAGTCGCTCCACTGCCTTCTTTTGAACAGGATGTTGATCATCCATGGAAAATGATTCTGTCCCAGTAAGGAGATGCTCACCACAGTGGTGTCGCTAGGGAGGTGCGAGCCGCACCAGGTGACACACACTGGGGGGGTGGGGTGACACCATTACTGACCAAAATTTTGAAAATCATTTCCAAATAATACCATCATGTTATATATCATTCGATGTGTAATTTCCATGCAGAATGCAGTGGAACAAACTGTGTTGAAATATCTCTATTCTAGCAAAGGTTAAAGCAAAAAAAAAAAAAAAAAAACCTTCAGGGGCAGGGTGATGGTGTATCAACAGGCTGACCACTCAGGGTGTTGCCCAGTCTGCTGCATGAGAGGAGGTCCATCAGGGGGATTATGCACTGGCCTCCTGACGCGAACCTTAGTGACAACACTGACCCACTGTCAATTCAATTTTTACCTGCTAAATGGCATCACACAGCTCTGAAGATTCCACAGTCACATTTTCCCTGTCGCCTTTCCTGGTCTACCCAAGTTTCTCCCACTGTTTTGTTTTCCATCTCCATAACTGTTTGAGATATCTGGTCACAATTTATGGCAAAGCTGCTGAGACATAGCAGCCAAATGAAACCAAAGAACAAATCAGAATTTTACTAGAAACCAAGGCATGAAAGCTTGATGAATTTGGATTCAGTGTTTCTCAGTGGTTGAGTTTGTTTTTTTTAAACTCTGGTTCAGATCAGTTCCAGCCACTAAACTTGCAAAAGTGGTTTAGATAGATTAGAATAATATTGAGCTCAGCTCTTTGCAATGTACCTCTAGGATACAATGATGGCTCTTTAACTGGAGGAACCAGATATTAATTTGTCCTTGAACTTTTTATTCTTGAATTGCTTTTTGAAAGCAAAATGCAGCAGGATAAAAACAGGAAAACGCAAGATGAATCATACCACTGAAAGATGAATGCCTGGTTTTTTATACCACTTATTTGGAACTGGTGATCACTTCTGGTGTTTAGGGACCTGCTTCCAATTCAGGTTCAAAGATGAGCAAGATATCTGGCTCACTTCAACATTGGTGCACTGAAACCACCATCCCCTCCCTCCCCCCCCCCAAAAAAAAACCCCCAGTTATTGCGTTCAGCTTTTGGATTGGCTTATCTCCTTGCTAAAACATGGTATGGTCCCCTTATCGAGTTCTTCCCCAGAAACTCACAACATGGGCTAGCCCACTTAGAAGGCCAACTGAAGCAATTGCCTCAGGCAGTAAATAGACTGGTGGTGGATACCCACTTACCTCCATTGCTCCCCTTCTCACTCCCTGGAAGAGGGGGATGGAGCAGAAGGATGGAGGAGAGGGCAGTGTGTCTCTCACTGCTAGGCTGTTTTCACATTAGGCATTTACTGCAAAATTATCATTCATTGTTCCCTGACTTCGCATGTGACATCTACATGGCTCTGTCAGTAAATTTGTGTCCTCCTGGGTTTTAGTCTGTGCTGCTTCCATTTCTTTGGGGATCCCAGAGCATATATTTTTTTAAAAAGTCTGAAAAAGAAAAAAATGCAATTTTTTCCACAAGAAAAACTGAGATAATAACACCAAAAAGTTCGAGCCCTCTCCCCTTTTTTGCATCTCTTTGCTGCAGAATTCCACCCTGACACCCCATTTTTCTTTTGGTCATTCAACAGCACACATCACCAGGTCAAACTTGTAACATCACCAGGTTTTGCTGTCCTGAGGCTCCACCGCTTGAATGTCAAGTTTGGGGGTTTCTCTGACCTGGTAACTCAAATAGCAACATCTTGTTGGCATCCTTCAGTCTCGGAAGACTATGGTATCGTGCTCTGAATGCTGGTTCTGGAACAGCGCGCGAAGCCTGGGTAAAGTAGATATGGAGGATAGACTGTTACCCATGCAGAAAATCCCCCCCTCCACGTCGCTGAAATGGTCCAATGGAGAAGCCAATACGGTTGGTTCCAGCGGCGTCGCAGGAGTTGCCAGAACGTGACTGTGTTCAGCCATGAACTGCCTCAGGGACTCCGGCTCCGGATTTTGCCTCAAGGTTGACTCCTGAAGCCTTTTCCATAACTGGATGTAGCCACAAGGCAGTAGAGGTTTGGGATCAGAGTTTTTCTTCTCTCGGATGAGCTGCCTTCCTAGGCTATCGAGTCCCATCTACCCAGTATAGCAACATATGTTTCATATGTTTCATAATAAGCACTTTGTTGTTCTTTTTGTTCCTATATATTTTTCTAAAGATTTAAAAGGATTTTTTTTTTTAACGGAACAAAACCTGAAGCCTTCCCATCAGGTTAGTGGGGCTCATGAAATTCAGATCATCTTCGTTCCTCTTTGGAACTTCATCCTTCCCCATTTCCCAAGGCGGTTTCTCTGATTTTTTTTTTTAGTTCAAATATCAAAGCATGTTTCAAAAAAAGAAAAGCAAGAAAAGCAAGAAACAGTTGGGGAAAAATATGTACAAACATGAACAGTTCTGGGATTAAGCCACACAGCTTGGGCAGCTATCCAGCAACCCAGATGACAAAAAAGATGGGTTGGATTTTTTAAATTATTATTTTCACAAAAGACAAGGCATCTAGAGAGCAAGCTCCCCCACCTCCCTTCACAGAACCAACAGTTATAAAAGCTCTGTTATCAAGCTAATGTATCCTGGATGAAAACACACTGGGTTGAATGTTTTCTTGAAAGTCAAGGTTGCAAAACAAGCAAAAATGTTTATCGAAACTCTGGGGTGAAATGCCAAACGATGTCGAAAATTAAAAGCATATCTAATACACACATGATGGGACTGCTGGCAGCCTGTGTAAAATGCAGAGTGTCTTGTAAAATATAAATAGTACATTTTATTGCTAACTAGGGGCCATTTTTGAAAGAAAATACAGAATGCCTTTTGGTTTTGATAAGGGTGAGAATCAGGGACAGGGGTTGGTCGGGGAGGGGGTTGGTCCAAGGACCCATGCCCATCAGAGGGCCCACTGGCAGGACCAACCCTGACTTCTCAGCACCAGTGGTAATGGAAACTACCAACAAAAGATCAATCTTGAGAATCTCTTCTAGGGATTCTGACACATGTCTGGATGCTGGGATTTCTCATGTCAACAGCTGCTTCCTTTGCCACTTATTCAAAAGGGCAAAGCCAGTTACAGGTGGGCCCTCCACTTCTGCAGATTTGGGACCTGCGGATTTGACTTACTGTAGGTCCTGACCAATGTCTGGAGGGCCTCACTGAATCTCTCAGAAGCTGCTGCGAGTGCCATTCGGTCGTGCCTGGGTGGTGCTCTGAGCTGCAGGGAGGTCATGTTTACGGGGCTGGGGCACCTTCCTTATGAGGAAAGGCTACAGCAGGGGTGCTCAATAGGTGGATCGCGATCTACTGGTAGATCGCGAGGCAAAATGAGTAGATCGCGGAGCCCTGTCTCTCCAAACTGTTAATATGTCAGTTCTAGTGACTAGACGAAACTGACATATTTAGCTAAACTGACACTGAAACTGACACTTTAGCTGCTCTTCAGGCATGCAGCAACAAAACTGATGAAACTGACTAGACTCCAGCAGGGGCTCTATACATTAAAGGGGGTGTGTCAGACGCTTCCTTCCCCCCTGGTA